>NC_079198.1:76388397-76714470 GCF_029499605.1 Hyla sarda
TAACCTATAAATACGCCACTACAGCGTATAGGGTAAACCCACCAAGAGTAAAAGATGTATATAATAAATTAAATCGAAAATATATTAATCTGAGAAATCAATAACCATAGAATTTAATAAATATGATTTTATTTTACAAAAAATACATATATCATACACAAGCAAGAAAAGTTGGTAATAATATATAGCTATATAACATACATAAAAATAGTAATCATTAGCGCAATTTGATAATGTGTATAATTATTTAAAAAAATATATTTTATATATATATATATATATATATATATATATATATATATATATATATGTAAATAAATGAGCTTAAAAAATGCAAAGGAAAGCCGGTCACGGTGAAACGCGTTGGAGGTGATTGCAGGGACGTGGAACCCATCCTCTTTTTACATGTGGGGTCAAGTATTTACATTCTGACACCTTTACTTTCAGCACCTTAATTTTTGGTTTCTTGCACTGTTTTCCCCTTTTTTTATATTTATTGTATACACGTATATTTCTGTGTTGCACATTGCACCTTATATATTTTTATCTTTAAGGTTACATACACCTGTTATGCTTTAAATTGAGTGTCACATTGCACGTATATATTTTTTTAGCAAAAGGTGTTTTTATGATCCATTGGTGATCAGTTGACCCCGACATTTACGTGTTCCCTCTTTACAACTTTTTTATATCTTTTTCCCGTCCCTGCTATCCTTTGCATTTTTTAAGCTCATTTATTTACATATATATATATATATATATATATATATATATATATATATATATATAAAATATATTTTTTTAAATAATTATACACATTATCAAATTGCGCTAATGATTACTATTTTTATGTATGTTATATAGCTATATATTATTACCAACTTTTCTTGCTTGTGTATGATATATGTATTTTTTGTAAAATAAAATCATATTTATTAAATTCTATGGTTATTGATTTCTCAGATTAATATATTTTCGATTTAATTTATTATATACATCTTTTACTCTTGGTGGGTTTACCCTATACGCTGTAGTGGCGTATTTATAGGTTATTTCAGTGGTTGTTTTGGGTTTTCCCCAATTTTATTCAGACCACAGTACATAGGACTTTTTTAGGTTGTTTTTACATTATATCACTAGTCACGTGATCGGAGGAAGCCTTTCTTTGCTTTAATGGGTGGAGTGACCGCTTGGTGGAAGGAAGATCATTCTGTTTTTGCAACAGCTGGAGGCACTCTGGTCAGAAAACACTGGTCTATTACATGGAAAGGATCACAGTTGTGTTGCAATGGGTGGGGTGGCTGATGTATGGGAGGGAAAAAAGTGACCTCACACTTACAAACAAGGAATGGTGGGGTTTGTGGTTTAAGAGAACAAACTCCAATAGGAAATAGCCAGTTCAGGTGATCTCACAACTTAGCCATTTAGCCCCAAGACATATGCAGATCCTTCCTAAGCATGTCCATTACTGTCTGGCAAGTACGTACAAAAATCACCTTATGATGGATAACCCCACACGTAGGTGTCAGAAGCTACAGTGGCTTTTTCCAAGCGTTTAAAAAAATATTTTGGGAGTAGCAAGAGTTTTTTAGTCTGTTAAGGGAAGAAGATGGCACAGATTTCTCCAGCCGTTCAAAAATAAAAATTAGCCTTTTTTGGGAGTAGCATCAGATTTTTAGTCTACCAAGCGATGAAGATGTCAAAGGATTTTGTCAATTCTCAATTTTTGGTAGTAGCAACATTTTTCTAGTCTGCCAAGCGAAGAAGGTCTCAAGGATTTGAAAATGAGGCAATAGAATGATGCCTTTTTTGAGGATCATGGGTTGTATATGCATGGGCCTGGTTGAAACTTCCAGCAGCAAAAGTGATGATGGGCTAGAGGGCTTTGTAGTGTCCAGGGGAAAGCAGAAGGTAGAAGATGTGTTTTTATTAAAATTTAGGTAGGAGGTTGCAACAAGGGTGACGGCAGACTAGTGGGACTGGCATTATCCAGTGGACAGCAGGAGGTTGCGGACTGGCATTATCCAGCATACAGCAGGTGGTTGTGGACTAGCACTATAGAGCGTACAGCAGGAGGTGGCAGACTGATAAGAGTTGCAGTAGCCTGTTGTTACGCCGAGCGCTCCGGGTCCCCGCTCCTCCCCGGAGCGCTCGCTACACTTCCCTCACTGCAGCGCCCCGGTCGGTTCCACGGACCCGGGGCGCTGCGTTACTACCTCCGGCCGGGATGCGATTCGCGATGCGGGTAGCGCCCGCTCGCGATGCGCACCCCGGCTCCCGTACCTTACTCGCTCCCCGTCAGTTCTGTCCCGGCGCGCGCGGCCCCGCTCCCTAGGGCGCGCGCGCGCCGGGTCTTTGCGATTTAAAGGGCCACTGCACCGCTGATTGGTGCAGTGGTTCCAATTAGTGTTTACACCTGTGCACTTCCCTATATCACCTCACTTCCCCTTCACTCCCTCGCCGGATCTTGTTGCCCTAGTGCCAGTGAAAGCGTTCCTTGTGTGTTCCTTGCCTGTGATTCCAGACCTTCTGCCGTTGCCCCTGACTACGATCCTTGCTGCCTGCCCCGACCTTCTGCTACGTCCGACCTTGCTTCTGTCTACTCCCTTGTACCGCGCCTATCTTCAGCAGCCAGAGAGGTTGAGCCGTTGCTAGGGGATACGACCTGGTCACTACCGCCGCAGCAAGACCATCCCGCTTTGCGGCGGGCTCTGGTGAAAACCAGTAGTGACTTAGAACCGATCCTCTAGCACGGTCCACGCCAATCCCTCTCTGGCACAGAGGATCCACTACCTGCCAGCCGGCATCGTGACAGTAGATCCGGCCATGGATCCCGCTGAAGTTCCTCTGCCAGTTGTCGCTGACCTCACCACGGTGGTCGCCCAGCAGTCACAACAGATTGCGCAACAAGGCCAACAGCTGTCTCAACTGACTGTTATGCTACAACAGTTACTACCACAGCTCCAGCAATCATCTCCTCCGCCAGCTCCTGTACCTCCTCCGCAGCGAGTGGCCGCTTCTGGAATACGACTATCCTTGCCGGATAAATTTGATGGGGACTCTAAGTTTTGCCGTGGCTTTCTTTCCCAATGTTCATTACACTTGGAGATGATGTCGGACCAGTTCCCCACTGAAAGGTCTAAGGTGGCTTTCGTAGTCAGCCTGCTGTCTGGAAAAGCCCTG
Organism: Hyla sarda; assembly: GCF_029499605.1. Classification (NCBI taxonomy): domain Eukaryota; kingdom Metazoa; phylum Chordata; class Amphibia; order Anura; family Hylidae; genus Hyla; species Hyla sarda. The sequence continues at coordinate 76,391,581 of NC_079198.1, forward strand.
GCTTGGGCCACACCGCTCTGGGACCGCAATGACCCCGTCACTGCCTCTGTACACTCCTTCTTCTCGGAAATTCGAAGTGTCTTTGAGGAACCTGCCCGAGCCTCTTCTGCTGAGACTGCCCTGTTGAACCTGGTCCAGGGTAATTCTTCCGTTGGCGAGTATGCCGTACAGTTCCGTACCCTTGCTTCAGAATTATCCTGGAATAATGAGGCACTCTGCGCGACCTTTAAAAAAGGCCTATCCAGCAACATTAAAGATGTTCTGGCCGCACGAGAAATCCCTGCTAACCTACATGAACTCATCCATCTTGCCACTCGCATTGACATGCGTTTTTCCGAACGGCGTCAGGAGCTCCGCCAGGATATGGACTCTGTTCGCACGAGGCGTTTCTTCTCCCCGGCTCCTCTCTCCTCTGGTCCCCTGCAATCTGTTCCTGTGCCTCCCGCCGTGGAGGCTATGCAGGTCGACCGGTCTCGCCTGACACCCCAAGAGAGGACACGACGCCGCATGGAGAATCTCTGCCTGTACTGTGCTAGTACCGAACACTTCCTGAAGGATTGTCCTATCCGTCCTCCCCGCCTGGAAAGACGTCCGCTGACTCCGCACAAAGGTGAGACAGTCCTTGATGTCTACTCTGCTTCTCCACGTCTTACTGTGCCTGTGCGGATGTCTGCCGCTGCCTTCTCCTTCTCTGCTGTGGCCTTCCTGGACTCTGGATCTGCAGGAAATTTCATCTTAGCCTCTCTCGTCAACAGGTTCAACATCCCGGTGACCAGTCTCGCCAGACCCCTCTACATCAATTGTGTAAACAATGAAAGATTGGACTGTACTATACGTTTCCGCACGGAGCCCCTTCTAATGTGCATCGGATCTCATCACGAGAGGATTGAACTGTTGGTCCTCCCCAATTGCACTTCTGAAATCCTTCTTGGACTTCCCTGGCTTCAACTCCATTCCCCAATCCTGGATTGGTCCACTGGGGAGATCAAGAGTTGGGGGCCCTCTTGTTCCAAGGACTGCTTAAAACCGGTTCCCAGTAAACCTTGCCGTGTCCCTGTGCTTCCTCATGTAACCGGTCTCCCTAAGGCCTATATGGACTTTGCGGACGTTTTTTGCAAAAAACAAGCTGAGACTCTACCTCCTCACAGGCCTTATGATTGTCCCATTGACCTCCTCCCGGGCACTACTCCACCCCGGGGCAGAATCTATCCTCTGTCCGTCCCAGAGACTCTTGCCATGTCTGAATACGTCCAAGAAAATTTAAAAAAGGGCTTTATCCGTAAATCCTCCTCTCCTGCCGGAGCCGGATTTTTCTTTGTGTCCAAAAAAGATGGCTCTCTACGTCCTTGCATTGACTACCGCGGTCTTAATAAAATCACGGTTAAGAACCGCTACCCCCTACCCCTCATCTCTGAACTCTTTGATCGTCTCCAAGGTGCCCATATTTTTACCAAACTGGACTTAAGAGGTGCTTATAATCTCATCCGCATCAGAGAGGGGGATGAATGGAAAACGGCATTTAACACCAGAGATGGACACTTTGAGTATCTGGTCATGCCCTTTGGTCTATGCAACGCCCCTGCCGTCTTCCAAGACTTTGTTAATGAAATTTTTCGTGATCTACTATACTCCTGTGTTGTTGTATATCTGGACGATATCCTGATTTTTTCTGCCAATCTTGAAGAACACCGCCAGCATGTCCGTATGGTTCTTCAGAGACTTCGTGATAATCAACTCTATGCCAAAATAGAGAAATGTCTGTTTGAATGCCAATCTCTTCCTTTTCTAGGATACTTGGTCTCTGGCCAGGGACTACAAATGGACCCAGATAAACTCTCTGCCGTCTTAGATTGGCCACGCCCCTCCGGACTCCGTGCCATCCAACGTTTTTTGGGGTTCGCCAATTATTACAGGCAATTTATTCCACATTTTTCTACCATTGTGGCTCCTATTGTGGCTTTAACAAAAAAAAATGCCGATCCCAAGTCTTGGCCTCCTCAAGCGGAAGACGCCTTTAAACGACTCAAGTCTGCCTTTTCTTCGGCTCCCGTGCTCTCCAGACCTGACCCATCTAAACCCTTCCTATTGGAGGTTGATGCCTCCTCAGTGGGAGCTGGAGCTGTCCTTCTACAAAAAAACTCTTCCGGGCATGCTGTTACTTGTGGTTTTTTTTCCAGGACCTTCTCTCCGGCGGAGAGGAACTACTCCATCGGGGATCGAGAGCTTCTAGCCATTAAATTAGCACTTGAGGAATGGAGGCATCTGCTGGAGGGATCAAGATTTCCAGTTATTATTTACACCGATCACAAGAACCTCTCCTACCTCCAGTCTGCCCAACGGCTGAATCCTCGTCAGGCCAGGTGGTCTCTGTTCTTTGCCCGATTTAATTTTGAAATTCACTTTCGGCCTGCTGATAAAAACATTAGGGCCGATGCTCTCTCTCGTTCCTCAGATGCCTCTGAAATTGAACTCTCTCCTCAACACATCATTCCTCCTGACTGCCTGATTTCCACTTCTCCAGCCTCCATCAGGCAAACTCCTCCAGGAAAGACCTTTGTTTCTCCACGCCAACGCCTTGGGATCCTCAAATGGGGTCACTCCTCCCATCTCGCAGGTCATGCGGGCATCAAGAAATCTGTGCAACTCATCTCTCGCTTCTATTGGTGGCCGACTCTAGAGACTGATGTGGTGGACTTTGTGCGAGCCTGCACTATCTGTGCCCGGGATAAGACTCCTCGCCAGAAGCCCGCTGGTTTTCTTCATCCTCTACCTGTCCCCGAACAACCTTGGTCTCTGATTGGTATGGATTTTATTACTGACTTACCCCCATCCCATGGCAACACTGTTATTTGGGTGGTCGTTGATCGATTCTCCAAAATGGCACATTTCATCCCTCTTCCTGGTCTTCCTTCAGCGCCTCAGTTGGCTAAACAATTTTTTGTACACATTTTTCGTCTTCACGGGTTGCCTACACAGATCGTCTCGGATAGAGGCGTCCAATTTGTGTCTAAATTCTGGAGGGCTCTCTGTAAACAACTCAAGATTAAATTAAATTTTTCTTCTGCATACCATCCTCAATCCAATGGACAAGTAGAGAGAATTAACCAGATCTTGGGTGACTATTTACGACATTTTGTTTCCTCCCGCCAGGATGACTGGGCAGATCTTCTACCTTGGGCCGAATTCTCGTATAATTTCAGAATCTCTGAATCTTCCTCCAAATCTCCGTTTTTCGTGGTGTACGGCCGTCACCCTCTTCCCCCCCTCCCTACCCCCTTGCCCTCTGGTCTGCCCGCTGTGGATGAAATTTCTCGTGATCTTTCCACCATATGGAAAGAGACCCAAAATTCTCTCTTACAGGCTTCTTCTCGCATGAAGAGATTCGCAGATAAGAAAAGAAGAGCTCCTCCCATTTTTTCCCCTGGAGACAAGGTATGGCTCTCCGCTAAATATGTCCGTTTCCGTGTCCCGAGCTATAAGTTGGGACCACGCTATCTTGGTCCTTTTAAAGTTTTGTGTCAAATTAATCCTGTCTCTTACAAACTTCTTCTTCCTCCTTCTCTTCGTATCCCTAATGCCTTTCACGTCTCTCTTCTTAAACCTCTCATCCTCAACCGTTTTTCTCCTAAATCTGTTCCTCCCACTCCTGTTTCCGGCTCCTCGGACATCTTCTCTGTCAAAGAGATTTTGGCCTCTAAAAAGGTCAGGGGAAGAACTTTTTTTTTAGTGGATTGGGAGGGTTGTGGTCCAGAAGAGAGGTCCTGGGAACCTGAGGACAATATCCTGGACAAAAGTCTGATCCTCAGGTTCTCAGGCCCCAAGAAGAGGGGGAGACCCAAGGGGGGGGGTACTGTTACGCCGAGCGCTCCGGGTCCCCGCTCCTCCCCGGAGCGCTCGCTACACTTCCCTCACTGCAGCGCCCCGGTCGGTTCCACGGACCCGGGGCGCTGCGTTACTACCTCCGGCCGGGATGCGATTCGCGATGCGGGTAGCGCCCGCTCGCGATGCGCACCCCGGCTCCCGTACCTTACTCGCTCCCCGTCAGTTCTGTCCCGGCGCGCGCGGCCCCGCTCCCTAGGGCGCGCGCGCGCCGGGTCTTTGCGATTTAAAGGGCCACTGCACCGCTGATTGGTGCAGTGGTTCCAATTAGTGTTTACACCTGTGCACTTCCCTATATCACCTCACTTCCCCTTCACTCCCTCGCCGGATCTTGTTGCCCTAGTGCCAGTGAAAGCGTTCCTTGTGTGTTCCTTGCCTGTGATTCCAGACCTTCTGCCGTTGCCCCTGACTACGATCCTTGCTGCCTGCCCCGACCTTCTGCTACGTCCGACCTTGCTTCTGTCTACTCCCTTGTACCGCGCCTATCTTCAGCAGCCAGAGAGGTTGAGCCGTTGCTAGGGGATACGACCTGGTCACTACCGCCGCAGCAAGACCATCCCGCTTTGCGGCGGGCTCTGGTGAAAACCAGTAGTGACTTAGAACCGATCCTCTAGCACGGTCCACGCCAATCCCTCTCTGGCACAGAGGATCCACTACCTGCCAGCCGGCATCGTGACACCTGTGGATGCAGAGCACATATTGTTCTTCGCACTGACAACTCCATGAAGTGATCTACACTCAACATCACATGACTGTGCTCAGCAGGGACTCTTGGTAACTGTAGCCAATAGCTAGCAGACAGCAGGTGGTGGTGAGGTAGTGTTAGCTGTAGCCACCAGACAGAAATCATTGATGGACTAGGTACACTTCTACCCAGGCTTTGTAATGCCTATTCATGTGCTGATGTAGTGGTCTAATTTCTAAATTTGGACCCTGCTTGTGCCTTACTTTCTCTCTGTAGATATAGCACTGCATCTGCTATTCTGCATCTGGTAACATAGTTAAGAATTTCCACATGGCAGCATACCAAAAATAGCTAGGTACATCAACACCCAGCTGTGCCTCTGTTCTAGAAATAATGTTTCTCAAGCTATTAGATGCAGCACCAATGTCACTTGCTCCTGAGCTGCTCAGACCAAAAGGCCCGCTGACATCCTTCTCTCTAAACTCCTCTTCATCATCGCCACCACTCATCTCAGTAAGAATTTCTGTTGTGATTGTGGCCTCCTTTTTCCCCCTCAGAACATCCATCATGATACCGTACAGTATCCTCCCCATAACTACCACCTGTCCCACTAGTGCTATGATTGCCCACTGCATCCCCCTCCACGACTTCAGCAAAACGCTCTAAAGGCTGACCATGACAGAACTCCTTTTCGTGGCTTGTGCTATCCATCTGTGTAGCAGTAGGGAGGACAGTGATGGGGAAATAGAGAATCTAGGACCAACAATTAATTGTTCCAGACATGTGTTTTGGGTACTGTTAAAGATTTTGTTTGATAAAACCAATAATATTCATGAAAAATTGTTTCACAGGGCAAATCCGTATCAAATGCACGCCCTTTTTACTTCACTGCTATGGTACAACTAGTAAGATTATACACCAAACAAAAAATAGAATATCTACCTACTTTAAACCAACACACACAGGTGTAGTGCAAAAAAATAATATATAGCTCCAAACTAAAACACTACCACCAAAAATTACAATAAAGTATCTCAATCTTTATTAAGTACAAATACAGAAACATGTTAAGACATAACAAATACATCAATTTGCACTATATATAAATCCCATCAGGGAGTACACTACTGAGGCAGGCAGTGTGCTATTATAATGAGGGGCAAAAATCTCTTTGCGGGCCGTGTGGCTATTGTTAAATTGTTGTTAAATCTCTTTGTGAGCCGTGTGGCTATTGTTAAATTGTTGTTAAATCTCTTTGTGGGCCGTGTGGCTATTGTTAAATTGTTGTTAAATCTCTTTGTGGGCCGTGTGGCTATTGTTAAATTGTTGTTAAATCTCTTTGTGGGCCATGTGGCTATTCTTAAATTGTTGTTAAATCTCTTTGTGGGCCGTGTGGCTATTGTTAAATTGTTGTTAAATCTCTTTGTGGGCTGTGTGGCTTTCAAGCAAAAAAACTCTTCAGCGTACGCTCTTTGATAGGGTATTGTGCCACAGTAAAGTCTTTCAGCATTTGGACTACAGTGATCTAACTTGTATTGAGCTTCACAGCAGAGTGTAACCAAATGGGACTGCCTTCTTTACATCACTAATAGAAACCAAATTGTAAGAAGCATGTTAGAAACTTTTAATCAGTATAACTGCTTCCTAAGCCTTTTAAGGGAAAGTGAAATCAAATTTCCACACATATCCTAAAGAACTGTAACTTTGCAACCATGTTCTAAAGTACACTTGTTATCTGTGATATGCACAGTGACTTTCAGTAAAGTTTATCCCTGTAAGCAAGTTACAAGGGTGTCTGGAGTCTTATGGGTGCACATAACATCCCCAGGCGACTCACCATGGTCAAGGACTTCATAAACTGTGTTAGAGTATTCCATTTCAAAAGTTGCATAGACTCAAAGGATCCCTTGTGAGGTTAGCAATACCCCCCCCCCCCCCCGACTTATGGGGTTGGCAAGACCACCCTACCTTACATGACACTACTATATACTATATACAACAACTTTTAGGGGTACACACGCCAAAAGGGGTTAACCCTAAACTAGAAATTCCCCCTAAAAACTTTAGTGCGTTATTAAGTCACTTAAAATAAATGGAGACAAAATTAGTGTTTATTGCTCAATAAAAACATGACCTATGCTCAGATAGATTGGTATGTGCATCCAATTATGTATCAGGTTTCTGCAGTGTTTCTATAGCTAGTAGTTATGGACTTGCACTAATAGTAAAGCTGGCATTCACGGTCGCCATTTAAAATTTCATGCTAGTCATCCGCCCCTCGACGTTTTATCAGACCACGTTGACTTTATCAAGGGAGTCCGGCTACTATATACTATGCCAGAGGGACTACTATCCTCAACAGGCCTGGACTATTTCACCTATCCTCCTCATTGTTATAAGATTATTAAGAATAATAATAATTTATAGAGTAGCAACATATTCCATAGGTCATAGCAATCTGAAACCTCTCTTTTATCAACCCAAGGACTTCAGGAGAATGGAGTGTTGAAAAAAAAAAAGGAACGTTGAAAAAATAATGTGGGTAACCAAAGATGACTTCACAATTTGTGATTTCTTCTTCTGAAATGTATAACCTATATTATTATGTGAACTTTTGGTTTTATCTTCAAGCTACATGCAGGAGTACAAGTCATATTCTGTAGCAACCACAGATTTTTTTTTTGTATTCTGTCATTTATAATTATATAGGCTTCTCCTGAAAGCCAGACAGAATGAAAATCTGGTTTGGTCTTAAACCACTGTGCAGTCACATAGATTTTAGTTTAATATTCAACATTCATGCTTTTGAATACCTAAAAATCATTTTTGTTCATTGTTGTCAGCGGTACACTCACGGGAGGGGAAGAGTTTCTGACAATTCTGGGCCCTGTATCATGCAAAGGTAGACAGCAATGCAGATCAATTCACCTTCTGCAACAAGAGGAATAAAGAGGCTGAGAGCACAACAGGGCGAACCACCACATGACAGAAAGAGTGAGTATCCGGATCACCATCAGGGCAGTACTGGTGGTACTACCATTTTCCTTTTTATTTGTAAATGAGGGCAAACCATGTGAAGAACAGGATGACACCACCGTGCCCTGCACACATGGCATGCTGGAGGGGCACTGAGACTTGTCAGTGCAGTGGAGGCTGAGGACACGGTGGAGGATGAGGAGGCGGAGTCGCAGACTGTAAAGGGCATGTATTGTCCCTGACCGTAGTTACAGCTCCACACGTCGGTGCTGCCATGCACTTTGGTATACACCGACAGGCTCAAGGACTGGCCCACCTTCTGTTCCACAAAATTGTGAATGGCTGGCAGAAACAGGGAGTGGCATGTCACTGGGTGATGCAGCAGGCTTGACCACATCGGAGCCATGGTCCTCCGAGGCTGCTTTATGGTGACGCTGCATATGTTGACGCAGGGCCGTGTTGCCAACATTGGGACCCTGCCCAGGCTTCACCTTCTGCCGACACATCTTGCATGGTGCCAGGTTAAACTCCTCTGGATGCTTGATGAAAAACTGCAACACCGCCGAGTAACTGATTTTCCCATCAACAGTCCGCACTGATAGACTGCTACTGCCGCCAACTCCAGGAACCCCTGTTTCCCTACCTCTCGGGAAGGTAGACTGCCACAAAAAAGGTGGTCTCCCTTCAGACTTTCCACTTCTGCCTCCATGCTGACTGTCAACCATGCTTCCACCTTGCTGGCTCAGCTGCTGTCTCACGGGCAACCTGCAACCCTCTTCTCCTGATGATGATAAAGTCCCTTCTGCACCTGGCTCCCAAATGTGATCGACTTTATCATCATCCAGTTTTTCCTGCACATCACTGATGTCCTCCTCAGGTTCCTCAACAGTGTCTGCTTCAGGAGCCTGAATGCTCACAACACCACCTTCCACGCCACTCTCCTCATCACTACTTGGCCGCCTAGAGGAGGAAGCAGTAGATGTCTCCTTCACTTCTTGGCTGGGCACTAGCTGCTGACTGTCCTCTAGATCATCCTCCTCAATAGTGGAGCTGAATCAGGATACTTCTGTGGGGGAGGGAACACCATATTACAGAGGCAATGGGAGGACAGGGACTGCTCGCGGGCCATGCCAACTGGGGTTTGTGTCTGAGGAACCCACCGACTGTTGACTGGGGGTGTCAGATGTCACTTGTTAGGAAGTGGATGACCGTGTTAGCCAATCGATGACGGCAAATGGGTTGCTGGTCGAGACGCAACCACTGGCTGATACCTGGCGCTCAGGCTTCTCCCTGCGACTCCTGCTGCCACTTGCCCCTAGTCTGCTGTGACCTCTGCCTGATTAATTTAGGCCTCTGCCACTCCTCTGGGCACGTCCTGGCACTTCTCAGCCTGACATACTTAGTGTGTATGTGAGAGGAGTACAATACGCTACAGTGCGCTTAAAAAAGTATTTGTGTACAACACCAGCAGGTGAATACTTTTGCCTGACCTTTCAAAGTATCTAGGCCCTTGAGACTTTAACAAGTACAAAACAGTATACCACTGAGATGTACGTATGTGGTATGCACTTATGAGGGGAGAAAAATGTTTTGTTGACAGGCATTGTGCCGTGCTGACCACGGCCAGACCAGGAAGGATCCGGTGGCGGAGGAGCGGAGCGAAATACCATGGAGTCCTGTTAATTGTTTTATTAGCAGGCAGCTCAGACATTATGGAAAAAATTGCACTCTATCACAGTGTCTGCTTAGGTCAAATAGCAACAACATGTAAGTGGTCTAAAAACTTAGATACAATCCTGTTATTTGCTCCATAGTAAAACATGACTAGCTCACAGTCAGTGAGTTCTTGAACCAAGTGCACTTTCCTTCATTTCGGCAAACAGTCGGAATGGCAAGTTGACTCTCATAGTGGCACACCTCTTCCTCACCCTGACCTGCTCCCAGCATGGAGCCTTGTTTGTCAGGGCTCCATGCTGAAAATAGTAAGGAGGCTGGGTTAAGACATGTTACTTCCAGTGTTGGTAGGCCCCTCTGACTGTTCACCGGAATTACCAGACAGTCCATAAGTATAAGTACCTTCGCTTACTTCTCCTAATGTCCTAACTGATAATGTCTGCACCTCTATTCCTTGAAGGTGACAATTGCACTTTAAGGTATTATCTCTAAAAATACCATTAAAGTTAAGGTTGGTAAAACAATAAATAATATAGTGTAGAAAGTGATACACAGCAAGCACAATTGGCTTATAGGAGGGGGAACTTCCTTCATCTGAAAAAAAGAAAGAGGTTTAATCCCTAGGGCTGAGAAGCCTTCTTTACCATAAGAACGGTGAATCTATGGGACAGTCTACCTCAGGAACTCTTCACTGTAAAAACAATTGAAGGCTTGAAAACAGGTTTAGATACATTCTTAGGACAAAGTAACATTAATACATATGCATAAATATAGACTCACCCCCTCCCTTTGATCCACCAATACTCCTTCCCTTTATCCATCCCTTCCACTCCTTGGTTGAACTTCATGGACATGTGTCTTTTTCTAACCTTACTTACCATTAGTGTTGCTCGCGAATATTCGCAATACAAATTTTATTCGCGAATATCGCATATTCGCGAATTCGCGAGTATTCGCGAATATAGCGCTATATATTCGTAATTACGAATACTCGTTTTTTTTTTGTTTTTTTTTTCACAGTACACATCACAGTGATCATCCCTCTCTGCTTCCAGCTTGTGTGGTGTAAAGAAGGCTCTAATACTACTGTGTGAGACTGGTGTGCAAAGTTTCGCATATACGAAAATTAGCATATGCAAATTTTCGCATATGCGAATCTTTGCTTATGCTAATTTTGTATACGGTAATTTTTGCATGTTATTTTCGCATACGCGAATTTTCGCATATGCGAAAATAAAACGAGAATATTACGAATATGCGAATATTCGTCCATATATTCGCAAATATTCGCGAATTCGAATATGGCCTATGCTGCTCAACACTACTTACCATGTAACTATGTACAGCAATATTCTGTATTGTTTCTTTAGTTCTAGTGTAGGATATCTCCACACATTGAGCGCTCGACAGACTTTGCAACCCAACACATGGAGGCTGTATGGCTCCATCCTAGGTATCTGTCCAACATTTGAGCATTGCAATACAGGCTCCTTGCATTGCTCTTCATCATGATATAACATTGAGTTCAAAAGAGTTACATAATAAAATTGTCAGAGGTGTAACTTCAAACTTCAGGGCCAGAAAATGGCAAAATGTGCACCAGGGTCTTCACCTTTAACGTTGCACTTATAATACTAGTTTCTTCTTATATGGCCTTTGGGCCCCATATGTTTCCAGGGCCCAGGTGTGACTACAACCTCTCTACCTCCTACAGCTAGGCCCTTGGCTACATCTGTATATCTAAAATTACTTTTATTATCAGATTCTCTCGGTTGCCGAACTCAAGGTAAATGTCTGCCAGCTTCATATCTATTAAATGACAACCGGATTTGTTTTCAGTTCCTTTATTGCCGTCTAGAAAAGTGAAAACGTTTTGTCCTCTTCCAATTCCAGTAGTTTTTATTTCAATATTGCTGTACACAAAAAAAAAATGGCCAACCTCATTATTTAATCTAAGCTCATTTACTGAGCCATTTGTGCAGCAGCTCCGCTCATGCCCCTCATAACATTTATGAATAGAAATTACCCAACGTACAGGTGAAATAGCGCTCTGGAGCAGATGATGGATGCCAAGATTTTACACAAAGGATGGGAGACATAGAGCGAGGGTTGAGCAGGTGCAAGGAATAGGGAGCGTCAGAATGAGTTAACGGCAATGTAAAAAGATAGTGAGAACAGACAGGTATATAGATAAGAGACTACAATGGAGAGGCAGGGAGGACACACAGTGTTCTATAATGAAGATGAGCTGATGCTTCAGGCCTTAGGCTGCAGTCATTCACAGGAGGCAGATATAGCTCTGTGTGTTTACTTTATTGTACATCTGATCTAATAACCCCTGAAGTTAAATATTCCCACCGAGACCTAGTAATGGCAGAATAAGGGGGAGGTGTAGGGGGGCCTGCTGTGTGAAGCTGTAACTAATCAGATCCCTTCAATGTCCTGTCTGACATTGATTCCTCTGTCTATTCCTGTCTGTCTGTAGCTGGAAAACACTAAATGGTCATTATCCTGGCAGGAGCAGGAATATGAGGAGTAGGGATGCATTGAACGAGCCTTGCCGCACTCAGCACAGCAATGACATGGCTCTGGATTGCACCATACCCATCTCCTAACTGCAATAACACAGCATTTCATTATTGAAATGAATCCGCAAGCAAAAGCAATAAAGCAGCCTTGTGATATCAGAATTTTCATTGTGGTACAATGCCATTCACTGGCGTAGCACACTGCACTCATATAAATGTTATGAAGCAGCTTTCCTCCATTACGCTCTGAATTGCAAAGAGCAAAATTTGGACAAAACATTTGCTCGAGACGCTACATAGGATGCAATTATTGTCTTTTGTTTGTTGTAGCAATACAAATGCAGACTTTTAGCGGTTTTCAGAAGTGTGGATCGAGTTCAGTAAAAGTGTCCCTGAGCAATGAGGGGTTATCCACCATAATGGCAGATATTAATGGACATGCTTAGGAAAGATCTGCAATTGTCTTGGGGCTAAATGGCTATGTTTTGAGATTACCATAACACTGTGGCTAGTAGTGTTGCTCGCGAATATTCGCAATTCGAATTTTATTCGCGAATATCGCATATTCGCGAATTCGCGAATATTCTCGAATATAGCGCTATATATTCGTAATTACGAATATTCGTTTTTTAAATTTATTTTTATTTTTTTTCACAGTACACATCACAGTGATCATCCCTCTCTGCTTCCAGCTTATGTGGTGTAAGAAGGCTCTAATACTACTGTGTGAGACCGGTGTGCGAATTTTCGCATATGCGAAAATTTGCATATGCTAATTTTCGCATATGCGAATTTCCGCTTATGCTAATTTTGTATAAACGAATTTTCGCATATGTTAATTTTTGCACACGTGAATATTCGCATCTGCGAAAATAAAACGAGAATATTACGAATATGCGAATATTCGCAAATATTACGAATATTCGTACATATATTAGCGAATATTCGCAAATTTGAATATGGCCTATGCCGCTCAACACTAGTGGCTAGCTTTTTGTGAACTGTTATTTCCTTTTTGAGTTTTCTTCTTTTCCTACAAATCCCATAATTCCATTTTCCTCCCTCCCACATATCAACCACCCCACCCATTGAAACATAAATGAGCTGCATACATTCAAAAGACCTGTGGTTTTCAATCAGGGTGCCTACAGCTGTTGCATTAGTTGCAGAATGATCTCTCTCCCACTAAGCGATCCCTCTACCCATTGAAGCAGACAGTCTCCCCGTCATCAGCTGACTAGTGAGTCAGGTCTTGGCCGCATTGCAACCTGGGAAAATCTGAGACAACCATCACTTTGTATGCTGTTAAAAATAAATATTGGAGTGAAAATCACAGAATTGTGAGAAAACCGTCACACACAGGTACAGACACTATATTATGAACTACACTAACTTTAGAGCCCCTGTAGCATAGTCAAATAAAAAAATTCCAAAGTACCCCCTTAAATAAACAAATATGTTGTCATGTGCATATGAATTGCGTCTTGTGTGTCATCCAACATCTTTGTCAATTGAAAGTGGAGAGGTTTGGGTGCAGTTGTCATCACTAACTTGGACACTTCACAAATGTTGTAACGCCTAGTGGATACTTGATAGATAATTATCATGAAGTATATGAGTTAGTAAAGATCTATTTTCTCAGATATGCTCGGTTTATGATAGCAAACATGAGGTTTTAAATTGGGTTTGTCTAGGGACATAGCATGTTTTACATATATGAAATAACACTAGATGGGGGTACTCTATCAATCTAAGTAGTGTATTGTCCGAGAAATTAGCCTAAAATGGTATCCTCAAACCACTGGAGAAAATAATATAAAGCAGAAAGGATTGGCTGGTTCTCAAGGACTGGGTAAGAAATAAATAAGGTAAAAATAAATAAATAAAAATAAAAATAAATAAATAATGGATGTGATGGTGTGTGTCAGTAAAGGATTGTGTGGATGTGAAGGAAAGCGGTGTTGGTTAGTGTTGGTGTGTTGTAACAAATGAATCCAGGGGATAAATAGATATTGATGTGTTGCAATAAATCATGTGCTGATCATGTCCAAAGTGTAACAATATTTATTTGATACAATACATATACATAACACTATAAAACAAGTGCTGGATCCTGGCTCTACCTTACAGCGCTTAGAGTAAATGTTAGAGAAAAACTCTTCAAATAATTTGACATAAAATTAAAAAATTAAAATTAAAATAAAATGAATGGAGAGAGCTCAAACAGTCTCAGGAGGTATGGGAAACAGATGGAAAATGTCAGTTGGGTGGTGGGAGCAACACAGTTTTTTGACCACTCCTATTTAGTCACTGTATCGTTCCTCATTGATGGTAAAACAGATAAAGGGTATCGGACAAGTTGGTATAATGTCTTAGATGTTTGTACAGTAGATGATGGATGGTTCGGCGGCCGTCTGGAGGTACAGCTCGGCGGCTGTGTAGCGAAGTGAACTGGCACGGCGGCCGTAAAATAAGTAAAGTCCCGCTGGTACAAAGTACCTCTTACCCTGTGTTGGAGGATATGGCCGTCATCTCCTTCCTCTGCGGAGAGTTCCTGACAATCTCGGCCGGGTCTGCCTTTCAGCAGTCCGATCGTCCAGGTCAGGTTTGCACTCTGTCAGGGATCGGGTAAGTGGCTTGCGGGACCGCGCTCTAAGCTGCGGACATGGAGTGATGAGCCGCGGTGGTGCGTGCAGCAGTAGTGGCGGTGATGTCCTTGTTGTTGTCCGCAATGTGTCTGGTACCTTTGGTGAGACTGATGGTGATGTCCAATTGATATTGTGGCTGGATCAAATGCGTTTCGGTCCACCTGGGACCTTCTTCAGAGATCAATGGGTTCTACCACTTAATTCGTGGCTATAAATAGCTTAAATTTTGGCGGTCAAAATCAGGTAAGTGAAAATACCTGGTTGGATTTTCTGGACATGGATGGCCATGGAGTGTGTAAAACATGGGATGGAGTAGGATAGGAGGTAAAAAATGCATGTAATTAAGTGTAGATGAGTAACTGAAAGGTGATGTAGAGATGTATGAGTGGGGTATGGATTGGTAATATTATTCAATGTGAAATATGGGATATATGTAGGAATCAGTGTAAGAATTATAAATATAGAAATCAATTTAAAATGTTTGAATAGTGGCTGTGTAGTTGGAAAAGAATATGAATATGTATGACTTGTCAGCAGTATTAATTGGGTATATGTAGATGGCTGCTAATATTTGTGATAGGTTTGAATAAGGTATAACTAGATTGGTATATAATATGTTTGGATGCATGGGTAGCGCATGTGATATATGATGTAAAATCAAGCGGACCAGATTGACTAACGGATATATGTATAATGATGGAAATAGATATAGATAAAAATAAATATAGATAGAAATAAATATAAATAAAAATAAATATAAGTGATAAATAAAAAAATAAATATGAGTGATAAATAAAAAAAATATCAAAATAAAATAAAAAAAATAATAAAATAAAAATAAAATAAAAAATAAAAAAATAAATAAAATAAAAACAAAATATAAATAAAAATAAATAAAATAAAAATAAATATAAAGATGATTATAAAATAAAAATAAATATAAAAGAGATATAAAATATATAAAAATGTAAATAAATTTATAGAATAAAAAGATAATGATAACAATAATGCTTATAAAACAAAATAAAAATATAAAAAATATAAAAAAAAAGAGAAGTGCAAGATAGAGGGAAATAATAATATATAATAAATGGGTTAGGTGAGAAAGCCGAATATTTCCATTTCAGAATTTAATCCATAAGGTGCTATTGTTTGGAACTCGTAGATATTACAACTTTGGATATGTGACATTTTAGCTATATGGTTCCCCCCTCTTCAGTCCTTCTTTACGGATTGAATGGCTGCGAATACCATACATGATGGATCCTGGTTGTGAAATTCCTTGAAATGTGAAGATAAGGAGTGGTTAGTGAAGCCAGTTTTAATATTGTATATATGTTCTTTTATTCTTATCTTTAGGGTTCTTTTTGTCCGACCTATATACTGTTTGTTGCATGGGCAGGTGATGATATAAATGACAGAAGAGCTGTTACAGGTGAGTAGTTCGTCAATCTTGTGTTGATATGAATTTACTGTAAAGGTTATTGTATCTGTTTTCTTGGGGAATTTTGTCTGGCTGCAATTGGTACATTTCCCGCATCGAAAAAAGCCTTGAAGAGATAACCAAGTTTCTGATGTTTTTTGCTGATCTTTGTTATGGTTTGGTTGTTTAGTTGTTGGTGCAATTTTTAAGCCCAAATTTGGTGCTTTGGTATAGATAATTTTGGCTTTGTCCGTTAGAAGTGATGCTAGTGTCTTGTCTTGCTTCAATAGTGGCCAGTATTGGTTTATAATTTGTTCTATCTTCTTATATTGATTGTAATATGGTAGGATAATTTTCAATTTTTGCATATCCTCCTCTTTGTTTGTAGTCCCTTGTTCTTCAAAATAGGTCTTTCTGTCTTGTTGTCTAATCTTCTCCAGGGCTGTGGAGATTATCACCACAGCCCTGGAGAAGATTAGACAAATTCATATCAACACAAGATTGACGAACTACTCACCTGTATCAGCTTTTCTGTCATTTATATCATCACCTGCCCATGCAACAAACAGTATATAGGTCAGACAAAAAGAACCCTAAAGACAAGGATAAAAGAACATATATACAATATTAAAACTGGCTTCACTAACCACTCCTTATCTTCACATTTCAAGGAATTTCACAACCAGGATCTATCATGTATGGTATTCGCAGCCATTCAATCCGTAAAGAAGGACTGGAGAGGGGGGAACCATATAGCTAAAATGTCACGTATCGAAAGTCCTAATATCTACGAGTTCCAAACAATAGCACCTTATGGATTAAATTCTGAAATGGAAATATTCGGCTTTCTCACCTAACCCATTTATTATATATTATTATTTCCCTCTATCTTGCACTTCCCTTTTTTTATATTTTTTATATTTTTATTTTATTTTATAAGCATTATTGTTATCATTATCATTTTTATTCTATACATTTATTTACATTTTTATATATTTTTATATCTTTTTTATATTTATTTTTATTTTATATTCATCTTTATATTTATTTTTATTTTTATTTTATTTTATTAATTTTTATTTTTTATTTTATTTTTATTTTATTATTTTTTTATTTTATTTTTATATTTATTTTTATTTTTATTTATCACTCATATTTATTTTTTTTATTTATCACTTATATTTATTTTTATTTATATTTATTTCTATCTATATTTATTTTTATCTACCGTATTTATCGGCGTATAACACGCACTTTTTAGGCTAAAATTTTTAGCCTAAAGTCTATGTGCGTGTTATACGCTGATACGCCCCCAGGAAAGGCAGGGGGAGAGAGGCCGTCGCTGCCCGCTTCTCTCCCCCTGCCTTTCCTGGGGTCTAGAGCGCTGCTGCCAGCACTTCTCCCCCCCTGGCTATCGGCGCCGCTGCCCGTTCTGTCCCCCTGACTATCGGTGCCGGCACCCCATTGCCGGCGCAGATAGCCAGGGGGAGAGAAGCGGAGCCGACAGCCAGGGGGAGAGAAAGGGCAGCAGCCATTGCCGGCGCCTCTGCCCCGTTGCCTCCCCCCATCCCCGGTGGCATAATTACCTGAGTCGGGTCCGCGCTGCTGCAGGCCTCCGGCGTGCGTCCCCGGCGTCGTTGCTATGCGCTGCACGGTGCGGCCCATGACGTCAGTGCGCCGCGCCGTGCATAGCAACGACGCAGGGGACGCACGCCGGAGGCCTGCAGCAGCGCGGACCCGACCCAGGTAATTATGCCACTGGGGATGGGGGGAGGCGGCGGCGCCGGCAATGGGTGCCACTGCCGCTTCTCTCCCCCTGGCTATCGGCGCCGGCACCGATAGTCAGGGAGACAGAACGGGCAGCGGCGCCGATAGCCAGGGGGAGAGAAGGGCCGGTAGCAGGGCTCTAGACCCCAGGAAAGGCAGGGGGAGAGAAGCGGGCAGCGACAGCTTCTCTCCCCCTGCCTTTCCTGGGGGTATATCGGGGTATACACGCGCACACACGCACCCTCATTTTACCATGGATATTTGGGTAAAAAACTTTTTTTACCCAAATATCCTTGGTAAAATGAGGGTGCGTGTTATAGGCCGATAAATACGGCATATCTATTTCCATCATTATACATATATCCGTTAGTCAATCTGGTCCGCTTGATTTTACATTATATGTTCATCCGATATATCACATCCACTACCCATGAATCCAAACATATTATATACCAATCTAGTTATACCTTATTCAAACCTATCACACATATTAGCAGCCATCTACATATACCCAATTCATACCGCTGACAAGTCATACATATTCATATTCTTTTCCAACTACACAGCCACTATTCAAACATTTTAAATTGATTTCTAAATGTATAATTCTTACACTGATTCCTACATATATTCCATATTTCACATTGAATAATATTACCAATCCATACCCCACTCATACATCTCTACATCACCTTTCAGTTACTCATCCACACTTAATTACAGTCATTTTTTACCTCCTATCCTACTCCATCCCATGTTTTACACACTCCATGTCCATCCATGTCCAGAAAATCCAACCAGGTATTTTCACTTACCTGATTTTGACCACCAAAATTTAAGCTATTTATAGCCACGAATTAAGTGGGAGACCCCATTGATCACTGAAGAAGGTCCCAGGCAGACCGAAACGCATTTGATCCAGCCACAATATCAATTGGACATCACCATCAGTCTCACCAAAGGTACCGGACACATTGCGGACAACAACAAGGACATCACCGCCACTACTGCTGCACGCACCACCGGCGCTCATCACTCCACGTCCGCAGCTTAGAACACGGTCCCGCAAGCCACTTACCCGATCCCTGACGGAGTGCAAACTTGACCTGGACGATCGGACTGCTGAAAGTCAAACCCGGCCGAGACTGTCAGGAACTCTCCGCAGAGGAAGGAGATGACTGCCATATCCTCCAACACAGGGTAAGAGGTACTTTGTACCAGCGGGACTTTACTTATTTTACGGCCGCCGTACCAGTTCACTTCACTACACAGCCGCCGAGCTGCACCAGACAGCCGCTGAGCCATCCATCATATACTGTACAAACATCTAAGACATTATACCAACTTGTCCGGCACCCTTTATCTGTTTTACCATCAATGAGGAAAGATTCAGTGACTAAATAGGAGTGGTCAAAAAACTGTGTTAGGCTGGGTCCACACTACGTTTTGTCCCATACGGGAGCGCATACGGCAGGAGGGAGCTAAAACCTCGCGCTCCCGTATGTGACCGTATGCGCTCCCGTATGCCATTCACTTCAATGAGCCGACCGGAGTGAAACGTTCGGTCCGGTCGGCTCATTTTTGCGCCGTATGCGCTTTTACAACCGGACCTAAAACCGTGGTTGACCACGGTTTTAGGTCCGGTTGTAAAAGCGCATACGGCGCAAAAATGAGCCGACCGGACCGAACGTTTCACTCCGGTCGGCTCATTGAAGTGAATGGCATACGGGAGCGCATACGGTCACATACGGGAGCGCGAGGTTTTAGCTCCCTCCTGCCGTATGCGCTCCCGTATGGGACAAAACGTAGTGTGGACCCAGCCTTACTCCAGCGCCTACAAGTGCACTGCAGGCGCTCCCACCAACCAACTAACATTTTCCATCTGTTCCCCATACCTCCTGAGACTGTTTGAGCTCTGTCTATTAATTTTATTTTTATTTTTTAATTTAATGTTAAATTATTTGAAGAGTTTTTCTCTAACATTTACTCTAAGCGCTGTAAGGTAGTGCCAGGATCCAGCACTTGTTTTATAGTGTTATGTATATGTATTGTATCAAATAAATATTGTTACACTTTGGACATGGTCAGCACATGATTTATTGCAACACACCAATATATATTTATCCCCTGGATTAATTTGTTGCAACACACCAACACTAACCAACACCGCTTTCCTTCACATCCACACAATCCTTTACTGACACACACCATCACATCCATTATTTATTTATTTATTTTTATTTATTTATTTTTACCTTATTTATTTCTTACCCAGTCCTTGAGAACCAGCCAATCCTTTCTGCTTGATATGTTTTACATATAGCTGGGGTATTTAAAAAAAAAATCTCCTGCAACATCTCCTTTGAGTAGCAGTCTCAGAAGGAACTGCCCATTCTGCCAATCACTGACTGAGGCAGGCCAGTGACTGGCTAAGGTAGGTGATGAGCAGGGATTAAGAGGCATCTAGATGGCAGCTGGTGTGGTGAGGCTGTGATGAGGGCAGATGGTATTACCCTAGGGGCAGATGGCATTAACCCCTTGTAATTGTGACACCAGGGCATGGTTTAACCCTACACCACCCAAAAGTATACTACTAGATCCTGGGCTAGGCACGGGGGCAAATAATGACTCTGAGGCCAAGTTACAGAACAATGGCAGCTTTTCTGAGATAGACAGATGTAATAGTCTTGACAGCTGAGTTGGGCCTCCTCAGGACACCAGACACTCTCTCAGGACTTAACTGTACCAAATCTCAGCAAAGACTCAAAGAGACTGAACTAGCTCCTCCCGGGGTTATAAATAACTTTGGTGCTTATTAACTATTAAGGGAACATAGATGAAAGGGGGTCCCAGGGGCCACTGAAATAGAGTCCACCTGACAGGGCAGCAATGGTACAGGGGTGCAAATCCTATACTGGGCCACTACAAACTCCCTCTATTAACAACAGCCGTCTTCGGTGTCCAGTCCTGGAGGGCGGACGAGTATGAAGTGGCCACTGAGGCCTTGTAACAACAATAGACACAGTTCATGGGGCATTGAGCCAATGTCCTTCACAGTGCTGATGAACTGGGGATGAGTCCAATGACTCCAATTTTGTTAGTATTTGACAACTGGGGTAATGAGATGAAAACATAATACTTTGTTCGGATCAGGCTGCCTGAGGCTCTCTACCCGAATGCCTGTTCTAATGGGGCCCTTTGGCTTTTAGCTACTTCTCCTCATAACATTTGACTAGTAAATACACATTTTCTGGCAACACATGAGAATGCTACCTATATACAAAATAGCCCTGTCACTGTACGTGTTACTTACACCTGCAGAAGAACTCTTACCACAAGAGTACCCTGTACATGATGGACAGGAAACAATATACATTAGACATTAAATGACTAATATGAACTGGTTATTTAGACTAGTTAACTACAGTCCTGACTAGAAATGTGACATTTGACTATATTGGATACATAGGACATACTATGTATATCACTGAATCATCTGTACATGAAATGAGTTAGGATTAAGTGTTCTATACTGACTAAACATTAGTATCACTTTTATACATTAATACTTTTACACTCTATACTTTGCTGGTATTTGACCTTGTGTGGACCTTTGGGATCTGTGCAGCACCAGCTCTGGAGAATCAGGAACTGACAGCACTTCTGAAACTTCAGCAGGCTCTTCTTCCACAAACACAGGGGCTGAAATTTGTTTAGGAGTTGCTGGAATTGGGACAGCTGGTCCTTGAATTGGAAAAGCTGGAGCTATTGCTGGCACTCTGGAAACAAATATATAAGCTGGAGCAGGATAGAGCAGGAACTGGCGTGTTGACTAAAGTTGGCTGGACCAGTCCTGGTGCTGGAGGCAAACAGATGAACGCTGGCTGACTGGGATAGAACATAGGGAATCCATGGATGCATGAATCCCTTTGCCAGGAACATATTCCCTTTCAGGTCTGACATCTGGAATAGGCAATGGAGAAAGTTCTGGTAGATCTACCTTTAGGCAGATCTTGATGCGATTTTGGTGGATGAATTGTGACTCACACCCAGGCTTCTGAACTTCGTACACATCGGACTTGGGGTAGGGTATAGCCATCACCATGTAGGGCTCTGCTTCCCAGATGGAGTCCAATTTGTCCGTTCTCGGGAACTTCCGTAGCCAGACTTTGTTGCCCACCTGGAATGGTTTGGCTGAGGCATGGCAGTTGTAATCATCTTGTTGCTCATTCTTCGCCCATTTTCTTTCTGACAATCTCTTTGGCCTCTTGAATCCTCCTCTGATGATTGTAAACCCACTCGAGCGACACTTGTAGGGAATTGTTGATCAGAACTTGCAACCCAAACGTCCAATCTTTAGGCAGTTGCCCCTGTTGTCCCATCAACATGTAGAAGGGGGTGTATCCAGTGGAACAGTGTACTGTATTGTTGTAAATTTCCAACAACTTGGGCAGTAACTGGGGCCATTCTTCTTGTCTAGACACAGAGGTTGCTCGCAGCATATGGATGAAGACTTGGTTAATGCGCTCACAGAGCCCATTCTCCTAAGGGTGATAGGCGGGGGTTCTGTGTTTCTTGCAGTCATGGAATTGACACAGTTCTTGGAAGAGTTGGGCCTCAAAGGCTGTTCTAAGGTCAGTTAGGACAGACTCAGGACATCCAAGGGTTTGCACCCATTTCGAGTAGAACATCTGGGCCACTGTCTTGTCTGGGAGATCTTTGATGGGTACAACGGCAACCCATTTGGAATAGTGATCCATGATGGTGAGAGCATAGGTATACCCGGACATGGTCTAGCGTGACCAATTGGTTGGGTCTGTCACTCTGGATAGAGTGGAGGGGTGCTCTTGCATCCTTGCACACATTCTTGGTGACGTTACAGACAGAACATTCACAGCACCAATTCTCAATAACAGTCCGCATTCCAATCCAGTAGAATCTTCGCCTGACAGTGGCTTCGGTCTTGTGGACTCCAAAGTGTCCCAACTGGTCATGATATGCGTTGAGGACCATTGCCGCATCTCTTCGGGGAACCAGAATCTGATGAATTCGATCACCAGAGATCGAATCCAAAGAATTTCAGTACAACAGTCCTTTGTGCACAAACAGTTGCTTCCTCTGTCACCACAGACGTTTCAACTTGTAGTCACACTGGGCCCAGCGTAGACGGGTTGGTACCTTTTTCGCCAGAATGTAGTCCAACAAATCCCCCATAACTCGACTTTCATCTTAAAGAGTCTTCCAGGTGTACAGGTCTTCTTTAACCTTTTCTGACCTGGGTTCACCGTCCATGAGGGCGGTCAAAACATTCTAGTTCACAAATCGTTGATAACATGGGGACCTCTCCACGTCCTCCAACACGTCTTCGAGAGGTGGTTCTTGGCCGGGGGTTATCCGAGACAGTACATCAGCATTGACGTTCGACTTGCCGCTTCTGTACTTGATGGAGAAGCTATAATTAGCTAATCTTGGCAGTGTTCAGGTGCAATTTGAGCGAAGTGTGGGATGAAGTGGCGGTAGTAACTGGTGAATCCCAGGAAGCTCCTGACATCCTTCACCATATGCGAGGTAGGCCAGTTCTTTACAGCATCCACCTTTTCAGGATTTGGCTGAACTCCCTCTGACAGAGTGACCCAGATAATGGACTTGAGACTTGAGCAAGTGACACTTTGATGATTTGATCTTCAACCCATGCTTGATCAAGACTTGAAAGACATCTGACAGATGACTGAGGTGTCCCTGGTAAGACTTAGAATACACGATGACATCATCCAGGTACAGTAAGACACTTTGGAAATCAGATGTCCCAGGCACCTTTCCATCAGACGCAGGAACGTAATGGGGGCATTACATAGCCCAAACGGCATACTTTTAAACTCGAACAACCCCATGGATGTCACGAAGGCGGTCTTCTCCCAATCTTCCATGGGCACTTGCCAGTACCCGTTGGTTAAATCCAGGGTGGAAATGTAAGCGGCAGACCTGAGGACCGTAAGCGACTCCTCAATTCTTGGCAAAGGTTAAGCGTCCTTATATGTGACATTGTACAGTTTGCTGTAGTCGAAACAGAAGCGGATGGTTCCGTCTTTCTTCTTGACCAGGATGAGTGGCGCCACCCAGGGACTCCGACTTTCTTTGAAGTCTTCCCAAAGTCTATGGCATGTTTGCTGAAAGCTTCATGATGCCTTTTAGCAACATTGACAACTCCATTGAACTGGTCCCGTGGGGTAATGTCGTCTCCAACCTGGAGCTGTGCCCACCAGGGCTCTGGGGGATTAGTACTGGATCCACCGGTAACTTGAGCTGCACGTTGTCGGGCCACTAGACGCTCTGTCATGATGTCCTTTGACTCTAGGAGGTACAACTAAGCAACTGTAGTATACTTGGGTAATACGGTAGCAGAATCAGACAGGTTCACTAAGCATACTGGGACTCTGCCATTGGAGACTAAAGGATGATCTTCTAGCTGCATGGGTCCAGCAAGGCCTGATAATCCCGATTCTTGACTACGGGATGTGCACGGCACCATATGATGGTTTTAGTGTTGGATTGTAAGGTCACTGACCTGATATCTTCAACTCGTACTCTGCAGATTTCACCTTGCTTGTAGGCAAACTTCTGTTCCGCTTGTAGGACTTTCAGGTGGTGCTGCACAGCCTGCCTGTCTGAAGAGGGCATATGGTGAAGAGAGGCATACAAGGCATCCAAAATTTCAATAGAACAATTCCTCATAATGTTCATCCACAATATAAATTCAGCTGACCCCCTTATCTGTCACATTGGTTACAATCACTCCCTGACCTTTAAGTACGTGTTCACTCAATTGAATGGATGGCTCCCAGTATCCATGTCTGGGGACTGTTTTCCCATTACCTGAAACTATTTGGAAATAACATCATCAGGCTCACACAATACACAAGCATCCCAATGCTGATAGAAAACACATTTAGATATGGTAGACACTCGAGACCCTGTATTTATTAATGCTTCTAAAGGTACACCTTCTACAATAACTGTTACAAGGGGGCAGGAGGCAACATAAAGTGAGAGTCCTGGAGTTGGGCCTGCTGACTTTTCTCCCGAGGGCCGGTCCTTGACCCCAGAGGGAATTCCGTTTAAACCCCAGCAATGCATTTTCCAGTTACGAGACTTGTAACAGTAAGTACAGAAGGGTCTGTTACTCCCAGAATACCTAGTGGGTGAAGGAACACAGTAATTGGGATTGCATGGGGCAGGAGAAGAAGGGGATTTTCGAGGCAAGGATTGATCACAGGAGAGTTGAGCAGGTCAGGTGGCTAGCTCTTTGATAGTTTTAGTCAATTGTTCAAGGTCTTATTTAATACTCTGTAAGTCTGAAGCCAGTGACTAAGATTGTTGCTTGGACTGCAGCCGGGACAGTTGAATGGGGTGGTATAGGCCTGACCGTTGCCCCTGAGGGCTCCTGAGCATCTTTGGACTAAGTCTCAATTACTTGGATAGCTGGTCTCTTAAAAGCAGGAAATTACATATTAGGGTTTTGGACTGCTTACATTTTTGTTGGGTCTTGTCCCACTTATTATGGGCTCCATCAATAAATTTATCCATAAACACTTAGTTGCCCTGCTCGGGAATTATACCATCTAACTTCTGGACAGTCTCTAGGGCATTCTGTAGGGCTACAGCATACGCTCTCAGAGTCTCACCTGGCTTTTGTTGCCTTTCATACAGCCGGAGATGTAGCTCTGATGGAGAATGTGACTCAAATACCTGGTATAGTCCTTCAAAGATCTGCTCCACCGTTGCCTTCTCAGATGCTGACCAGTTGCGGACTTCCTCTAGTGCCGGTGCCTGGAGTTGTCCTGTTAGCAGTTGCACCTGTTGGCTAGGAGGGAAAGAGTAAAAGACAAACAAGCTCTGGATCCTCTTTTGAAATCCCTCAGGGTGAAGGGGTCTCCATTGTCGGTAGGAAGGACAGGGCTCCCTATGAATGTCGGTGCAGATTTTGAAACAGCAGGACTGTTGATGCTTTCTGGAGGCAGGGGGGCAGGACCATGGCTACTGGAGAAGGTGATGACCTCACTGCTGGGGATGAATGGGCGCTGGCGCCCGGTTGATCTGTGGTGTTGGGTTCAGACATCTTGTTGATTTTTGAGACATTGGACCAGATTAACTTTTTCAGGCGCAACCTTTACACAGGCCTGCACAATTCTTTTACTGTTCACAATGGCAGATAGCAGACTTTTCTTCACCTCCCCCTCTAATTCACAAGTGCCTCGCCATTAAAAGATTTCCTTGACAAAGTCCCATACACATTCTGCCGCAGTTTCTTTTCGCATCTGTGTGCGAATTTTCAGCAATACTGGACACAGTTCAGACTGGGGGGGGGGGCACACTCTTATCCTGTTCGTGACGCCAAAAGTTGTGGTGAGGGTGTG
Organism: Hyla sarda; assembly: GCF_029499605.1. NCBI lineage: Eukaryota > Metazoa > Chordata > Amphibia > Anura > Hylidae > Hyla > Hyla sarda. The sequence continues at coordinate 76,417,575 of NC_079198.1, forward strand.
ATGAGGGTAGATGGAATTACCCTAGGGGCAGATGGCATTAACCCCTTGTATTCATGGTGCCAGGGCTTGATTAACCTCTACACCACCCAAAGGTATACCGCTGGATCCTGGGCTACTCTGACACCAAGTTACGGAACACCAGCAGCTTTACTGAGGTACACAGGTGTAACAGTCTTGACACCTCAGTTAGGCCCAAGGAGGTGACCAGTGACTTCAGAGACCTTTGGGCTCACTGGGACTTGTAGTGGATTTGGACAATTTGCTGCAGGCCCATGCTGACTGTATACAGTAAAAATTAAACGCCATACACAACTTTCTAGTTTTTCTTATTTGCTTTAGTGAATGTCTTGCATAAATTCACAATTTCTTTAATATGTAAAAATAGAAAAATACAAAATAAATCAAAGTAAATCACCCAAGGTGCACCTTCTTGCGGATACGCTAGACACTCTTCAAGCTGCAGGAAATTTTCAGCCCATGTCCGGGCTCCCTTTAGCTGGACAGCCTTCCTCTCACGAAGGGAAACAAAGTGGAGCTTGCGTCGACACTTAAGACATTTTGGAGACCACGCCTCCTTTTTCAAGTATCCCTAACGTGCTCCCATTACCACATTAAATAAATATGTTAATCTCATTAGAACTCATTTCTAAAAACGAGAACAACAAAGTTATAATCCTATTATAATAAAAACACACACATAAGACCAGGTACAGCATAAAAGATGACATCTCACAGGTACACTCCAAAATTGCAAGTTTCATTTAGCCCGTTAGGACTCAATAAATTAAGCATCTCAATCCAATACACTTCGCGTTGAAGTAATCTTTTATTTACATCGTCTTCTGTAACACGTATTAAGCCCGCAGGGCTGTATTTGTGCGAGGGGCGGAAGTAATTAATCGCTCCTTGCATTTCCAGGTGGGGCTTATTGGGAACAGGTGGGGGCGTGTGTATATAACTTCCCTCTCTCCCACAGGGGCGGAGCACGTGTAGTTTGTGGAATCTCTGCTTCCTGTGTCTGGTGTTTGAATCTCCCGCAAAAATCTTCAGAGCTGCTGCTCACGGTGCCGAGGCCTCGATGGACATGAGTCTGGCTTGGAGGGTGCAGACGCGGCATCCCTGGCAGCTCCGCTGTCTTATCTGGGGATGCTGTGTCTCACTCTGATTATAAGGTAATATAGGACAGGTATGGGGCTGACTGTCTCTGCCCGCAGCGGTAGTGGAGTCCAGGAGCGGCAGGCAGGTGAGTAAAATCGGTACTGGGGGTGGCGCGGCCTTAGCATCTCGCACAGCCCGCTAGCTGCCTCATGACGGCATGTTGACCGCCCGCCACCCGCACAGCTACAATTGTCTATGCCCTTTGGACAGGTTGTGGAAGCTGCCCAGTTCTCTGCATGGCCGCTCGTCAGATGGTCCTGTCAACGTTTGCTGTATACAGTGTGGTGCAATGCTCTGCAAAGAGTCGTTTCAATATAACTTTTGCTGTGTGTTGCATTGCTGTGCGGGGTATACAGTGCCCTTGCAATATACATTAAAGTGTAATGCTCTGCAAAGGGTCTCGTTACAATATAACAGTATAGTGTAGTGCTCTGCAGATGGTCTCGTTACAATATAGTATACATGATATACAGTTATGGTGCAGTGCTCTGCAGATGGTCTCGTTACAATATAGTATATATGATATACAGTTAGGGTGCAGTGCTCTGCAGATGGTCTCGTTACAATATAGTATATATGATATACAGTTATGGTGCAGTGCTCTGCAGATGGTCTCGTTACAAAATAGTATACATGATATACAGTTATGGTGCAGTGCTCTGCAGATGGTCCCGTTACAATATAGTATACATGATATATAGTTATGTTGCAATGCTCTGCAGATGGTCTCGTTACAATATAGTATACATGATATACAGTTATGGTGCAGTTCTCTGCAGATGGTCTCGTTACAATATAGTATATATGATATACAGTTAGGGTGCAGTGCTCTGCAGATGGTCTTGTTACAATATAGTATATATGATATACAGTTAGGGTGCAGTGCTCTGCAGATGGTCTCGTTACAAGATCATATATACTATATACAGTATAGTGCAATACTCTGCAGATGGTCTCATTACAAACAAACTTTATACAGTTAGTGCAATGCTCTGCAGATGGGTTCAATATAACATACTATATATGGTATAGTGCAATGCTCTGCAGAGGGTCGTTACAGTTAGCATGTGGTGTGGTGCAGGGCTCTGCGAAGGGTCTCGTTGTAACACAGGGTGGCTTGTACTGTGTTTGGTGTGGTGCAATACTCAGCAGAGGATCTCACTGCAGGGTAGCATATGCTGTGTGGTAATGCAGTGCTCTGCAGAATGTCTTGTTTCAATATAACATATTGTATACAGTAGGGTGCAATGCTCTGTAGAGATACAACATAGGCTACATCTAATTAAATCATAGTATACACAGTGTAATGCTGCTTATTTGCACGATTATGGGATCCATACGTTTCATACGCTTGGTTTATGATGGGCATACACGCATTACTGGTACAAGGTGCACACGAGTAGAACATCTTCACGGTTTGATAACTCCATGAGTTTCTTATCGTCCATACTCTCATGGTTAATTCATACGCCTATGGCCACACTGCTCGTACGCGCTTAGTATGTATACAGTTTCATGTGCTAATATCATTATACGGTACATATACTCACCGATGATATATTCACAGCATTTATACTGTGCAAACTCGTTTATGCTGTTCACCTCATGGTTATTCTTTCACGCTGGTGTCTTACACAGTCCACAAACTTGGCATTTATGCTGTTCATATATTCTTGGCATGTTCATGGTCTTACGTTCTTTCTGTACCATGTTACTTTCATGGCAATCAAACAGATCATACTTATCACTGGTTCATACGCTTATGGCACACTGCTCGTACGCGCATAGTATGTATACAGCTTCATGTGCTAATATCATTATACGGGACATATACTCACTGACGATATATTCACCGCATTTATACTGTGCAGACTCGTTTATGCTGTTCACCTCATGGTTATTCTCTCACTCGCTGGTGTCTTACACGGTCCACAAACTTGGCATTTATGCTGTTCACATATTCTTGGCATGTTCACGGTCTTACGTTCTTTCTATCCATGTTATGTTCATGGCAGTCAAACACCTCATACTTATCACTGGTTCATACGCTCAAAGTGTCATTCGGTTCATATATTAATGGTATTTCATACTGGTTACGGCAGTATACTGCCTATGGCAATCATTCGATTCATACACTCATGACAGTTATAGTGGTCACACGCTCACGGTCTTAAGTTGTTCACACGTTCACGCATTCATACACGCAGGTTCATATGCTCATGGCAGTTATATTAGTCACACGGTCATGGTTTTGTGGTTCACACGTTCACCAGTTTCATACGGTTCTCACACATAGTGTCATGTTGTTTTGTGCGGTTGTGGCCACGCGCTCATAGCATGTTTACAGCATTATACTGCTCATCGCCTTTGTCAGGTAAGCGCCATCTCGCTCACATCACTCTCATTTCACTCCTAATTGTGCCAGTTCTGTTGTGATCAGTGTCTCCCCCACTGCGGGCTTTACTCGCTTGCCGCAGCGGGGGGGGGGGCACGCTACGCCTCACGTCAGGATGGAGGGGGGCCTCCGGGGATGGGTGCCGGTACTCACGGGGCCTTGTGCTTTGTTTCCTTGTTTCCGGCTCCTGGCGTGCACTTACTTCTCACAGGGCCCCCGGGTGCTCCAGGCATGTTGGGTGGCTGCGGCGTTCCCCGACTCCCTGCCTGTGGCGCCGGCAGCATGGTGGGGGAGCGGAGATGCCGCTCAGCGCGCGTACACACCCAGCGGTCGCGCTCCTGGCTGGGGAGACTGGACGGCGTCCGGCTTCTTCTGCGGGGGGCGTGGCTTCAGGGGAGGAGTTAGATACCTCACGCCGCGGCTCGTGCAAGCCGGGCAAGGCTCAGGCAGAGACATGCTTCGTTGCAGGCTGTGGTACCAGGCAGCCACAGTGAGTGACGGGGCATGTATGCAGTGCTGGAATGACATACTGTTCTGCTGTGTACATGCTATGGTGGCGACCTATGCAGGACCCCATAGCAACAGTGTACAGCACCATGGTCATACACATAATCAGTACATACCACTCATTCACCCGGTTAACTCCTTCTTGCCCAGGTACTCCACGCTGCAGTCACACAAGCGGTACTGACGTTATGTCCCAGAACACCGCCACGGGTAAACAGTTGGTCACATGTCTCGAGTCCGTTAAACCCTTAGGGCCCAGGCACCCCTGGAAGGAGGTTGGGGCGCAGTTCTCTTGGGTAACCCCACTGACGCTTTGCTGAGCAACCCGGTTCAGGGGTCTAAGGGGTCATAGCAGACATCAGGCTGTTGCTGGGTCACATTGTAAACGTTACTGTCATGCTTGTTATGTTATAGTTTCCCGCGTGTCCACACCTGCTGTTCTTTGGATATATGGAAGGTGGGTTATTGTTTATTCTCCTTAAATATGCATTATGTTAGGTGGGGCAGTCCAGGACTGTCTGGAACTCCGCACTGCAAATTGGTAGCACTTGCAGAAAAAAACTAAAATAAAAATAAATAAAAAAAATATAAGGGGTGGGCTCACTGGCCGGACATATTGTTACTGACACGTCCTCAGAGCAATGTGTCACCAGTTTCGACTGTCTACTGACTCGTCTTCAGAGTGGTCTGGGGTTCAGGGCATCATCGCTTGTTACTGACTTGTCTTCAGAACAAGGTGCCACAGTGGCTGACTACTGATTCGTCTTCAGAGCAGTCTATTTTACTGATAGAATACAAGCTTGTTACTGACACGTCTTCAGAGCAATGCATGTTATCTGACTGTCTACTGACTCGTCTTCAGAGCAGTCTAGTACCGATTAATAGGACCATGTTGTTACTGACACGTCTTCAGAGCAACTCACTGGTCACTTCTGAACTTCTCTCCTGAGCGGTTTTTCGTTATAGTCATTATTACTGACACATCCTCAGAGCAAACACACAACTCCCAGCTGTCTACTGACTCGTCTTCAGAGCAGTCTACTTACTCACAGAATTACAGGCTTGTTACTGACACGTCCTCAGAGCAATGCATGTTTTTCCGACTGTCTACTGACTCGTCTTCAGAGCAGTCTAGTACCAATAATATATAGTATACGATTAATAGGACCATGTTGTTACTGACACATCTTCGGAGCAACTCACTGGTCAGTTCCGAACTTCTCTCCCGAGCAGTTCTACATTGAAACATTGAAATTTATAAAGTCATATTGTTACAGACACATCCTCAGAGAAAACGCACGACTCACGTCTGTCTACTGACTTATCTTCAGAGCAGTCGAGTTACGGTTAGTCACGTTACTGACACGTTCTCAGAACGCAAAAAAAAAAAAAACCCTCATGGATGTTTTAGTTTAGTTGGTTCAAAGGTCAGAAGGCAGTGGTGCAGCTGAATCTGGCTGTCGGCACTGGGAGTGCCGGTGCGTTATTGTTGATGCTAATTCTTGGATGTCTCGGAGATTATTAGTTCCTCACTGGTGACGGCTGTCTGGTGGCATGCACTGTGGCGCGATGGGTCGGCAACGGGGGTTGTCCCATTAGTACGCACACTACGGCATGAAGTTTAGCCAGGTCACGCCCCGGGTACGGTTCTGGTGAAGTAGGATGCAGCACAGCGAGTTATAGTTGAGATCTGTGGGTCGGGGGGGGGGGGAATCAGGTAAGGTGCCTTTGTGAACCTTGTCAGGCGACCTGACCCACACGGTCTATCAGGTAGATAGGTATTTCTTGTCATTTACCTGTCAGTTTAGTTTTTGCCTCTTAAATAGCAGGGGATTGGTGCTTGTCAGACCTGCCATGAAGTTAGCCTTTTCGTGTCCATTTGAATTAATATAACAGGTAGGGATGGTAATAGGTATAGTTCAGTTAGTATATTTGGCAGTATATAACTTCCACCTCTCCAACAGGGGCGGAGCACGTGTCGTTTGTGGAACCCTCCCTTATTTTATCCCTTCACTATAGGGCATGCCCTCTATAGGTGTGCCCTCATTGCGCGGTTATGGCACAACTCAGACCGCTATGCTAGGGTAAGATCTTGTATAGGTATGTAGGCAATCTTTCCTGTCACTAGTACAGGTATGGAGCCTGAGCACAACTTGTACTTCCTCTATTATCATCCACCGTAATTCACTTACTCTATGCTTCTGTTCGTCAAAGTGTCTGGCAACTCCCGTTGCACCATATTTGTTAGTCTCATCTGTCAATGTCTTAGCAAGTGCATTCCGGATTACACAATGATGTTTGGCAATCCGGAATTTTACACATCGCATTGTTTGCCCGACATAAATTCTGCCACAAGGGCATTTAAGCAGGTATATAACTTGCTTTGTTTCACAACTGTACCATCCCCTAATAGGGAACTTAGTTCCATACAGGGGATGCACTATGTGATCACTTTTAATAATACTAGAACAATTAGAACATGAAAGACATGCAAAGGTACCATTATTTTTAGACTGTAAGAACATTTGTTTAGATTTGTTCTTTTTCTTAAAGCCTGCCCTTACTAGGCTATTTGCCAATGATTTTCTTTTCTTATATGTGAAACGGGGGATTTTGCCAATCAACCTGCTGAACTTTGGGTCAGCTTTAAGTAGACCCCAATATTTTTTTATAGTATTTCTAATTAGTTGCACACGTTTATCATATGTAACTAGATATACAGACTCATCATTATTTTTTCTTTTATCTTTCTTTTCCTCTGTCTTAGCTGTTCTCTTGAAATCTATTGCACTTCCTCTCCCATTTTTCTTACTTCATCCTCCCTATAGCCTCTCTCAACAAATTTCTTAATTAACAGCTCTTTATTTTTAACATAATCTACTTCTGTACTACATATTCATCTCGTCCTAATAAACTGACTTTTGGGGATTCCCTTGAATGTCTGCGGTGCATGGAAACTGTTTCTGGACAATAAATTATTTCTGTCAGCCTCTTTTTTATAAAGAGTGGACTCAAGTCTCGTCCCCTCCTTATAAATTTCTAAATCAAGATAATGAATCGTCTGGAGATGTGTCTCGAGTGTAAATTCGATCAATTCATGACATTGATTTCATGTTTCAACATATTTATCATGTTCCTAAACACGTCATCCACATACCTGACCCATGTGGTGACGTATTTACTAGACGGGAGCGAGTGGACGAACAACTCTTCAAATTTAGTCATAAAAATATTGGCGAAGGATGGGGCCACTGGGGACCCCATTGAAACGCCTTGCAACTGTAGAATTTTTTTTTTTACCAAAACGAAAATAATTTTTGGTCAGTATCATCTCCATAAGATCCATTAAGAATAGAATTTTAGAATTGTCCAAGGATGCACCCTTGGACAATTCCTCTCTTACTGCCATAAGATCCATTAATAATCAAATGTTAGAATTGTCCAAGGACGCACCCTTGGACAATTCCTCTCTTACTGCCATTAGACATTCATTGGTCGGAATATTAGTGTATAGGCTTTTAATATCAAGCATACATAATCATGTATTTTTGGTGATATGCAAATTCTCTATGCGATCCAAAAAGTCATTTGTATCACATAGACAATTTTTGAGTCTCTGCACAATTTTCTGTAAAAGACCATCAACGTATACAGCCAAGAGATAGAGTATGGAGTCCACCCGGAGACGATGGGATGTCCCAGGGGGGACTCATACTCTTTTGGACCTTGGGCAACAGATATAAAATGGGCATACGTGGAAGATTATTTATCAAAGCCCGATGAATATTGGCATCAATAATACCCAGTTCTAATACCCACCAAATCGTCAGAGCTCTCTTTTCAGATAATGTTAGATTAAAGGGATATCTAGAATTATATGTGTCCCATTTTTCCCACACTTCATTAATTACCGCTTTTTGGAAGCTATCAAGTAGCGGACAGTTCACATTAGGATCGAATTGTCTGCGTTTTCTCAAGGATAATGGAACTTCATTGAACTCATCCAGATTAACATATATTCATTGAACTCATCTAGATTAACATATATATTTAATGTGGTGATGGAACACGTTAGGGATGCTTGAAAAAGGAGAAGAGTCTCCACAAGAAGGTGCACCTTGGGTGATTTACTTTGTATTTTTCTATTTTTGGCAATACATACTATAGAAATGTTGAATTTATGCAAGGTATTCACTAAAGTAAATAAGAAAAACTAGAAAGTTGTGTGTGGCGTTTAATTCTTACTGCTATTTGGACTTTAAGTGAGTTGTGAGCTCTCACTACAAATGCATCACACCCACCCAGATGTGAACAGGTGACTGTGAATATATTTTGGTCCACGCTGATTGTATACAGACTGATCTTGACTGACTTGACTAGACTGACTTCACCCCGTATATAGCTTACCAGGTTCTGATGTTCACCTGTGGGGTAGTGGACTTGTGGTTGCGTGGCTGCGTGGTAGGCTTTAGGCCTTTTCAGGACACCAGACACTCTTTCGGGACTTGACTGTACTGAATCTCAGCAAAGACTCAAAGCAACTGAACTAGCTCCTTCCAGGGTTTATATGGAGGAGACTCTGGAGGGGTCCTATAGGTCACTCTATAGGTCACATGATCACTGGTACCTTCCTTGCTTACAACACATGGCAACGATATTTAACCCCTTAAGGACTCAGGGTTTTTCTGTTTTTGCACTTTCGTTTTTCCCCTTATAACTTTTCTATTTTTCCGCATACGGGGCGGTATGAGGGATAATTTTTTGTGCTGTGATCTGAAGTTTTTAGCGGTACTATTGTATTGATCGGACTTTTTGATCGCTTTTTATTTCATGATATAAAAAGTGACCAAAAATACGGTATTTTGGACTTTTGAATTTTTTTGCATGTACGCCATTGACCGCGCGGTTTAATTAACAATATATTTTTATAATTTGGACATTTCCACATGTGGCGATACCACATATGTTTATTTTCATTTACATTGTTTGTTTGTTTTTTAAATGGGAAAAGGGGGGTGATTCAAACTTTTATTAGGGAAGGGGTTAAATGATCTTTATTAACTTTGTTCACTTTTTTTTTTGCAGTGTCTGATCTGAGGAAGAGGGTGGCTCACCCAAAACGTGTCATCCCTGTACTTTTATTATTTTATGTTCAATAAACCACTCCGGTGTTTGAAAATACTCCTGGCTTGGATTTCACTTCTTACTTGAACCAGCAGCGCCATTGCAAGGGTCATTTTTTCTCCTCTCTGCATTGACTTCCATCAGGATTGGATCACTCCTTCTCCTGGGACCTGGGCTCAGCAGCTGGCTTTCTTCTTCTTGGTAACCCACTGGTTGGGTTGATATGCAAATTTACTATTTGCTTAAAGTGAGCGGCCATTACCTAAGGGCGACTCTCGCTTAGTGATGGTGCCCGTGGCAATACTGCCATTTGTATTAGTGATAACACACAAGGCGCCCCCCTTTGGTCTCTTTTTTTCTATTTTCAAGTTTAAGGTCTGCACTGATCCCTACCATGGACGTAACTCATCTGTTACCCATTTTCATGTAACATTTACACTCCAAACTTTTGACACCTAGCTGAATAATATGTGTCAGCCTTTTGAAATCCCTCTAGAAATCAGACTTCAAAATGAGGTATTTTGTCAAATAGATGGTAAACCATACAAGGGCAGGAGTTGTTCTTTAAAGTAACTCTTCTATTTGACGGAACGTGGTCCCATGTATAACATCCAGATGCCCTAATAGGGTACATGGACAGTGATTTACTAATGGAACAAAATTCATACATTTATACCATGTAAACTCACAACTTTTAATTTTTGTTCACTTCAGTAGTAAAAGTTGAGAGATACAAGTTAAGATGTTCTTATCTCTCAGCTTTCAACTAAAATTAATCCTGGCCCTTCTGAATAATGCCATGCAATTAAAATTCATTGAACACTGGCATTTAGGTACAATAGTGCTGTATAATAATCATGTCAATTATGTGTCATTATATGAGATATATATGTGCAGCATTGCATAGCATGTAAATTGACAAGTCAGGTCTTATTGGTGGTGACAGCTATATATTATTGTGTTTGCACGTTTTATTTAAAATGCTTTTTCCATGAGCAATTCTAACTTTCAAGTCCAATAAATCGGCTCATTACTGTATGATTTGTTCTTCTAATGGTAACTGCCAGTTCCATATTACAACCCAGTTTAATGATGGTGTTTTTTTACATCATGTTGAATCATCAACACAAAGTCTAAGCATTATAAGCTTTAGTAGGGATGGATCTTTATCCTGTAGAATTAACTATGATTCTTAGTTGAAGACACACACACATATACTTAGAAACCATTACTCTTAAATGTATCCTTACTTATACAACAATACCACCACATTCTGTAGTGTATGACAATCAAAAAGCTATTACACATGAACAGCTTGAATGATGGAAGTACGGTATGCATGTGTGATGGAAGTACTGTATTCCTGTGTGATGGAAGTACTGTATGCATGTGTGATATAAGTACTGTAAGCCTGTGTGATGGAAGTAATGTATGCCTGTGGGATTGAAGTAATGTATGTATGTATGTGGGATGGAAGTACTGTATGCCTGTATGATGGAAGTACTGTATTCCTGTGTGAGGGAAGTACTGTATGCCTGTGTGATGGAAGTACTGTATGCCCATGTGATAGAAGTACTGTATGCCCGTTTGATGGAAGTACTGTATGCCTGTGTGATGGAATTACTGTATGCCTGTGTGATGGAAGTACTGTATGCCTGTGTGATGGAATTACTGTATGCCTGTGTGATGGAAGTACTCTATGCCTGTGTGATGGAAGTACTGTATTCCTGTGTGATGAAATTACTGTATGCCTGTGTGATAGAAGTACTGTATGCCTGTGTGATGGAAGTTCTGTATTCCTGTGTGAGGGAAGTACTGTATGCCTGTGTGATGGAAGTACTGTATGCCCGTGTGATAGAAGTACTGTATGCCTGTTTGATGGAAGTACTGTATGCCTGTGTGATGGAATTACTGTATGCCTGTGTGATGGAAGTACTGTATGCCTGTGTGATGGAAGTACTGTATTCCTGTGTGAGGGAAGTACTGTATGCCTGTGTGATGGAAGTACTGTATGCCCGTGTGATAGAAGTACTGTATGCCTGTTTGATGGAAGTACTGTATGCCTGTGTGATGGAATTACTGTATGCCTGTGTGATGGAAGTACTGTATGCCTGTGTGATGGAATTGCTGTATGCCTGTGTGATGGAAGTACTGTATGCCTGTGTGATGGAATTACTGTATGCCTGTGTGATGGAAGTACTCTATGCCTGTGTGATGGAAGTACTGTATTCCTGTGTGATGAAATAACTGTATGCCTGTGTGATAGAAGTACTGTATGCCTGTGTGATGGAAGTTCTGTATTCCTGTGTGATGGAAGTACTGTATGCCTGTGTGATGGAAGTACTGTATGCCTGTGTGATGGAAGTACTGTATGCATGTGTGAGGGAAGTACTATATTCCTGTGTGATGGAAGTACTGTATGCCTGTGTGATGGAATTACTGTATGCATGTGTGATGGAATACTGTATGCCTGTGTGATGGAAGTACTATATTCCTGTGTGATGGAAGTACTGTATGCCTGTGTGATGGAATTACTGTATGCCTGTGTGATGGAAGTACTGTATGCCTGTGTGATGGAAGTACTGTATGCCTGTGTGATGGAAGAACTGTATGCCCGTGTGATGGAAGTACTGTATGCCCGGGTGATGGAAGTACTGTATGCCCGTGTGATAGAAGTACTGTATGCCCGTGTGATAGAAGTACTGTATGCCCGTTTGATGGAAGTACTGTATGCCCGTTTGATGGAAGTACTGTATGCCTGTGTGATGGAATTACTGTATGCCTGTGTGATGGAAGTACTGTATGCCTGTGTGATGGAATTACTGTATGCCTGTGTGATGGAAGTACTGTATGCCTGTGTGATGGAATTACTGTATGCCTGTGTGATGGAAGTACTCTATGCCTGTGTGATGGAAGTACTGTATTCCTGTGTGATGAAATTACTGTATGCCTGTGTGATAGAAGTTCTGTATTCCTGTGTGATGGAAGTACTGTATGCCTGTGTGATGGAAGTACTGTATGCCTGTGTGATGGAAGTACTGTATGCATGTGTGATGGAAGTACTATATTCCTGTGTGATGGAAGTACTGTATGCCTGTGTGATGGAATTACTGTATGCATGTGTGATGGAAGTACTGTATGCCTGTGTGATGGAAGTACTGTATTCCTGTGTGATGGAAGTACTGTATGCCTGTGTGATGGAATTACTGTATGCCTGTGTGATGGAAGTACTGTATGGCTGTGTGATGGAATTACTGTATGCATGTGTGATGGAAGTACTGTATGCCTGTGTGATGGAAGTACTATATTCCTGTGTGATGGAAGTACTGTATGCCTGTGTGATGGAATTACTGTATGCCTGTGTGATGGAAGTACTCTATGCCTGTGTGATGGAAGTACTGTATTCCTGTGTGATGAAATTACTGTATGCCTGTGTGATAGAAGTTCTGTATTCCTGTGTGATGGAAGTACTGTATGCCTGTGTGATGGAAGTACTGTATGCCTGTGTGATGGAAGTACTGTATGCCTGTGTGATGGAAGTACTATATTCCTGTGTGATGGAAGTACTGTATGCCTGTGTGATGTAATTACTGTATGCATGTGTGATGGAAGTACTGTATGCCTGTGTGATGGAAGTACTATATTCCTGTGTGATGGAAGTACTGTATGCCTGTATGATGGAATTACTGTATGCCTGTGTGATGGAAGTACTGTATGGCTGTGTGATGGAAGTACTGTATGCCTGTGTGATGGAAGAACTGTATGCCCGTGTGATGGAAGTACTGTATGCCCGAGTGATGGAAGTACTGTATGCCCGAGTGATGGAAGTACTGTATGCCTGTGTGATGGAAGAACTGTATGCCCGTGTGATGGAAGTACTGTATGCCCGAGTGATGGAAGTACTGTATGCCTGTGTGATGGAAGTACTGTATGCCTGTGTGATGGAATTACTGTATGCCTGTGTGATGGAATTACTGTATGCCTATGTCATGGAATTACTGTATGAGTTGTGTGATGGAAGTACTGTATGCCTGTGTGATGGAAGTACTGTATGCCTGTGTGATGGAAGTACTGTATGCCTGTGTGATGGAAGTACTGTATGCCTGTGTGATGGAAGTACTGTATGCCTGTGTGATGGAAGTACTGTATGCCTGTGTGATGGAAGTACTGTATGCCGGTGTGATGGAAGTACTGTATGCCGGTTTGATGGAATTACTGTATGCCTGTGTGATGGAAGTACTGTATGCCTGTGTGATGGAAGTATTGTATGCCTGTGTGATGGAATTACTGTATGCCTGTGTGATGGAAGTACTGTATGCCTGTGTGATGGAAGTACTGTATGCCTGTGTGATGGAAGTACTGTATGCCTGTGTGATGGAATTACTGTATGCCTGTGTGATGGAATTACTGTATGCCTGTGTGATGGAAGTATTGTATGCATGTGAAGGGAAGTGCATTCCTTATCACAGGTTGCAGCGCATGAGAAGTCTTGTACAGCAGAATGGAAGTGTGTAAGTTGGCTGTTGATCTTTAAAAGATAAAAGGTAAAGATAGCATGATCCAATTATGAATCAGATACCACAGTCTTGACTGAGAAATCATCACTGAATTTTACACAGAAAGGAAAAATTGAGGAGTTTAGTTCCAGTCAAGCAAGAAGGTTGCCACTTCCAGGGATATTTCTTTCATTTATAGGGAGCACTTGACTACTAGCAGGTGTGGTAACATTGCAGTAATATTGATGTAATTTAGTGAGTGTAAGCTGTGACGCATACAACATTGCTACATAACCCCGGACAACACATACATTTGCATGGGCTACATAACAACATTTGGAATGTAGCTGTCTTTTTGTCTTAAATGCATATAGCATATAAAAGGATATTCTTTTGGCCTTGGTCAAGAGAATGAAAGCCTATGGACATTTACATCCTTACTGTGCCATGAAATTGTACTAAAGAGTAACATTTTTCAAGATAATTTAATAAATTTTCTCAACATGCTACTAGAACCCACACCAGACAAACCTGGCATATTCACATTGCAGTGAATAGCTGACCAGCACTGCCTTGCATTCACTGCTTATAACGCACAAGTAGGTTCAGTGTTAGGGCCCGTGCCACTTGAGAAACCTTGGAGTTGGTGTGTGGGATCAGGTATGTCCTTCATATAAGGATATACTGGCTAATGTCTCAATTTTAAAGGGGCATTCCAGGATTTTTTTTTTATTGGACAGAGGCTGTAAAGTTAGTGTAGTTCATAATATAGTGTCTGTATCTGTGTGTGACAGTTTTCTCACAATTCTTATGTGATTTCAACCCCAATTTTTATTTTTATCAGCATACAAAATGACTGTTGTCTCAGATTTTTCCCAGGTTGCAATGCGGCCGAGACTTGACATCACTAGTCAGCTGGTGACCGGGAGCCTGTCTGCTTTAATGGGTGGAAGGATCGCTTGGTGGGAGAGAGATCAATCTGCAACTAATGCAGAAGATGTAGGCACCCTGATTGAAAACCACAGGTCTTTTGAATGGATGTGGCTCATTTATGTTTCAATGGGTGGGGTGGCTGATGTGTGGGAGGGAGGAAAATGGAATTATGGGATTTGTAGTAAAAAAAAAAGAAAAAACAAACAGGAAATACCAGTTCACAAAAAGCTAGCCAAAGTATTATGGTAATCTCACAACATAGCCATTTAGCCCCAAGACAAGTGAAGATCCCTCCTAAGCATGTCCATTTCTGTCTGCCAGGTATATACTAAAATCACCTTATGATGGATAATCCCTTTAACATCAGTTTTGAGGGTTAGCCAATGTCATTGTTTACATCTTCCACAGTAGTGCTCCTAAATTCCTGTATTGTCTGAACAGGGTCCAATATTTATTTCTTTGCATTATTAAAACATGCAGGCCCTGTACTTTGTGCAATACAGTTGGCCTACGGTTGTTTCAGTAAGTTACCGAGCCTGCGCGTTTTAACACCTCAAATACATAAACATTGGACCCTGTTAAGACAAGCCTGGTGAGTGTCATCTCTTTATTTCTTCTAATTCAAATTTACCTTCCGGAACAGTATAATGAAATTATATATATGTATATTTTTTTTTCCAAAGCTGTTCATCGTGCACCATGCATCTCAGGATATATCATGCTAGGAGAGGTTTTCACAACATGAAAACTGTGCATGATGTGCGCGGAGCCTTAGTGCATTTTTTACTAAATAATATGCACAAAAAAGTGCAACAAAATGCAAGGAGGAGGCAAAGAGGACCAGAGACGTCGGCTTTTCAAGCGTGCCATGCCAATAAGAGCATGTTGAAAGATGAAAAACGGCCACAGAAACAAAAACGACTTTACATTGCAAAGTTTACTTAATGTGCCTGAGGGGACATAGGGTAGAGACGTTTTTTTTATTTTTTTTGGATAACCCCTAAAAAGTATTGTGAACCCAGATTTGCTGTTTCTTTAATAGAGGAGCTCTGCATTACTTGTTACTATCACATTTGATAACATGTAGATTGTTTACATCGGTCTGCGCCTGCTCTAGCAGAACCCTCAATCTAATTTCTTTCGAACAAATAACAAGAGACATACACGCTCGGACAAATTCATCGCAAAGCCAATTAACATGTCAGTAACCCTAAAAGCAATACCACTTGCAGGAACTCATTCACAGTGTGTATTATGCATCAATTGTCATCTTTTATTAGTTTATGTTGTCATGCCATAGTTCAACTGAAATTGAATGAGATTGGTGACTTACTTAAAAAAAAAATCTTGTCTGCCTTTTCAGTAATTTAAAATGCTCTTAATTTATAACCTGATCGGTTCTTACTTCATTTGTGGTGTTAGCATTTAGAGTAATATATCATAAATATAAGATATCTACTAAACAGACTAAAACATTTGGCTTTTGCATTAGGCAAGGGAACATCCTTTATGTATGGTGTAATATGAATATGGGAAAGGGTTCTTTACAGTTAGAGTAGTCAAACCAGAGTAATCTCAAGTAATAGCAATATATAGTGAAGGATGAGTAAAAATGTTTAATTCATCCAAGAAAATTATTACTTGACTGTATTGGGGTGTAAAAAAAAAAATGTATCGGCCAATAATTGGCTAGTAGGCCAATGGATTTGTGTCTGGATCGAACAATCAGATGAACCAGGTTGACAAGTGGTGTATATGTTACAGATTCAAAAGTCCAAAACACAGTATAGAACAATGCAAGTGAGTGGGGTTGGCTGAAGAAAACATGTTTTTTTTATTCTTCAACAGTAAAGTTTTATTGAATTATTACATTTCAAGACAAAACAAATAATAATGTACTATACAGACAATGAGCAGGAATATGGAATAAAAGCACAAATCATAGGTCCAGCAACAATATGGACAGATAAATGCTTCATATATGGTAGTAGAGGAAAATGGGAAAGTAAATAGGGAGGGGGAGAAGGGAAGAGGCAATACAGGTTAACCACTTGCCGCAGAACGCCATTTATAAACGACGCTGCGCCATAGCAGGGGTATGAAGCGAGCTCAGGAGCTGAGCTCGCATCATACCTGCACAGTCCCGGCCGCTATCAGCAGCCAGGACCCGTGGCTAATGCCGGACACCGCCGTTCAGGCAGATGTCCGGCATTTACTCTTTAGTCACGGCAATCAAAGTTGATCACTGCGTCTAAAGTGAAAGTGAAAGCTTCCCGGCAGCTCAGTCAGGCTGAACGGGACCACCGTGGTGAAACTGCGGTGTTACAATCAGCTAGGACACACAAGGAGGGTCCTTTACCTGCGTCCTTGGTGTCCAATCGCCAAATGACTGCTCTGTGCCTGAGATCCAGGCAGGAGCAGTCAAGCGGTGATAACACTGATCAATGCTATGCTATGGCATATCATTGATCAGTTCCTACAATCAGTATAATGCATGTTATAGCCACCTATGGCAAAAAAATTGCAAAAAATAAAAGTTAAAACTGTCAGGATTTTTTTGTCCCCCGACTGCTACAATGTTGCTACAGATGTCCTTAAAATGAGTGTTACCATACCTATATTGCTTCTCTTTTTTTAACTTATAACATACATTTATCCAGTGGTCAGGCACAGTCATATAGGCTTGGCTTGGGGTTCGCAAAGCCCCCACCACACCAATCCTCTCCTTTCAGCACTGGGATCGCTGTATAGCAGGGCGCAGCGCATGTACCCCTCCTTTCCTCTAGTATTGCACCTGCACATTTAGTGCATAGGCAGCGGGAGCGAACGCTCTCATAATGAGTGAGTAGAAAGTGGAATTGGTGGAGCAAAAAATAAGCTATCGTATGGATTTTTAGGTACAACATTTAAAGAGTTATGCCTTTTTAAAGGTAAGGGGGAAAAACAAAAATGCAAAAACGGAAAAACCCCGGGTCCTTAAGGGGTTAATCGTATGGACCTACAGAACAAAGATAAGGTATAATTTTTACCGGAAAATGTGCTGTGTAGAAACAGAAGCCCCCAAAAGTTACAAAATTGTGTTTTTTCTTCCATTTTGTCCGCACAATGATTTTTTAAATTTTGGTTTTGCCGTAGATCTTTGGTTAAAATGACTGTCAGGCCCAAGGCCTGATTATTAAAATCCTATATGTGTATTATAAATTATAACTGTGTGTGATGGATCATCCAAGACATGGATGAGAGGTCATTCAGACTGTGGGTTTGTGTATTGCATTTTATTGGGGGTCTGGCTGTTTGTTTACATCTCCTTTGAAGTCAAAGGCTTTTTTGAAGTCATGCACTCTGGTCCCATCATATAATCAAACAGATAAGGGGCCAGGAAGAGAGAAGACCCCCTGGTGGGATCAGAGGGGAGGGGGGAATGGAGTCTCCCTCCAAAAAGGCAGATATATAATATTTAACAATGCTAGACTCAGGGTGTTCAATGCTGTGCAACAAGCTATCCTAAGAACAGCTGGAACTCACTCTCATGGACTGCTACATCATCATGCTGTAAGAACTTCATATTTTGTTTTCTGAACTTGCCTTGCTAAACTCTTTTATGTATTTTTGTAACTGTATGTCATTTGTTTCTGTATTTTTATATATATAGCACTGTGATACCTTTTATCAGATTAAATGTTTAATTAATCAGCTCTGGTCTTTGATCTCTAAATATAGGAGCTCACCTTTCTGAAGGCAGCTCTGGTGGAAACACGTTTATCTAAGGGTTAATTTGGTGACTTGCTGGGACTAGTAGTGGATACCAAGAGGTCCGGTGGCCTTAACCCTTGCACCATCACACTCTCTCTAATGTCTTGGCTGGACCGATAGGGTGTGATCGTGACAATGACTGACGTCATTACAAAGTAGAATTGCTGGCTCAAAAAATAAGCCATCATATGGATTTTTAGGTGCCAAATTTAAAGGGTTATGATTTTTTAAAGGTAAGGAGGAAAAAAACTAAAGTACCAGAACGGAAAAATTCTATGTCCTAAAGGGGTTAATAAGCATAGTTTATTAGACATACTTCAAGGACCATTAGGGGCCGAGGGCTAGTGAGGGATGGGGGAATGGGAGGATACTGCAGCAGACAGGAAGGCTCGGATCTCAGGCTAAGATTAATCCATGAGGTGTAAAGCTCCATACTATATGAAGTTTCTCTTGAAAGCATCTAGAGTGCACCAAAAGCTTCTGCAGTCTATGTAAGTGAGAAATCTCCTGAAGCCAGAATGAAAGGAATGGAGAAAAGGGTGATTTCCACATAGTGTTGCTCGCGAATATTCGCAATTCAAATTTTATTCGCAAATTTCGCATATTTGCGAATTTGTGAATATTTGCGAATATAGCACTGTATATTCGAAATTACGAATATTCACTTTTTTTTTTTTCACAGTACACATCACAGTTATCCCTCTCTGCTTCCAGCTTGTATGGGCTAAAGAAGGTTCTAATACTACTGTGTGAGACCACCGGGCAAATATTCGCATATGCGAATATTCACGAATATTGATCCCTCCCTTCTGCTGCTTCTATCAAGTTACACTGGTATACTGTACTTGCTATAAACTTCATAAATTTTCACATATGAAAATTTTCATATATGCGAATATTCGAAAAACGTGAATATTACGAATATGCAAATTTAGCGAATATATGACGAATATTCGTCCATATATTTGCAAAATATCTCAAATTCGAATATGGCCTATGCCGCTCAACACTATTTCCACAGATGGGAAATTATCGTTCTTGCTGCCAGGAGGAGGGACCTAATAATTTGTAGAGCAAGATGTAGCCTGAGGCCAACAGCAGGGGTATGGATGTTATATGGTTAATGAGGTCTAGGATGTGGGCCAAAAACACTTTCAGTGTAGTGCATGTCAGCCAGATGAGGAGCATGATGCCACCAGTGTTTCTACATTACCAGCAGTAGTCTGGCATTATTGGGTAAATACGTAAGAGGAGGGCTGGGACTCTGTACCATCTGATCAATATTTTATAATTGGTATTTTGATATTTTCAGGAGATCAACTTCTTATTGCACAGGGTCAATGCCTTTCTCCAGTCCTCACCAGTGATTGGATAACACAGGTCTTTCTCCCATCCGCAACAGAAAGAAAGCCAGTGATCTTTATAGGAGTTTAGGAAGAGGTTATAGTGGATGCTAATCTAAATACTGTCCACTCAGGAAAGATTTATAGTGGCTACAGCACCTTTCCAACCCAGTCAATAGGACTGGACACAAGCAATCCAATGCAGCTTATTCTCCAATATAGCAGTCCCGTAATGAACTATGAGGCAGTGCTACAACGTAGTGGCAGTATAATCGTACAATGTGAAGGTAGAAATGAAAAACGAAGTAGGAGCACTGACGAAGTAGGAGAGCGAACTGGCCAGCAGTTTGAGTTCTGTCTTATGATTTCTCTAAAGTTAACCAAGGGGGATACCTGCTAGGTGGGGAAAGTCCTGTAGGTCCCCCAGATGTAAAGCAGAGGTACGAGGTGGTGTCAGGAGTGGAGGAAAGCTCCAGTGGTGTACATGGAAGATCCTGCTGTGAGAAAGCTGGAGGCTGCAGCGTGGCCACATGTGTAACTGCTGCAGAAATCTGCAACTTAACCCCTTAAGGACGCAGGACGTAAATGTACGTCCTGGTGAGGTGGTACTTAACGCACCAGGACGTACATTTACGTCCTAAGCATAACCGCGGGCATCGGAGCGATGCCCGTGTCATGCGCGGCTGATCCCGGCTGCTGATAGCAGCCAGGGACCCGCCGGCAATGGCCGACGCCCGCGATCTCGCGGGCGTCCGCCATTAACCCCTCAGGTGCCGGGATCAATACAGATCCCGGCATCTGCGGGAGTTCGCGATTAAAATGAACGATCGGATCGCCCGCAGCGCTGCTGCGGGGATCCGATCATTCATAACGCCGCACGGAGGTCCCCTCACCTTCCTCCGTGCGGCTCCCGGCGTCTCCTGCTCTGGTCTGTGATCGAGCAGACCAGAGCAGGAGATGACCGATAATACTGATCTGTTCTATGTCCTATACATAGAACAGATCAGTATTAGCAATCATGGTATTGCTATGAATAGTCCCCTATGGGGACTATTCAAGTGTAAAAAAAAATGTAAAAAAATGTAAAAGTAAAAGTAAAAAAAAAGTGAAAAATCCCCTCCCCCAATAAAAAAGTAAAACGTCCGTTTTTTCCTATTTTACCCCCAAAAAGCGTAAAAAACATTTTTTATAGACATATTTGGTATCGCCGCGTGCGTAAATGTCCGAACTATTAAAATAAAATGTTAATGATCCCGTACGGTGAACGGCGTGAACGAAAAAAAATTAAAAAAGTCCAAAATTCCTACTTTTTTAATACATTTTATTAAAAAAAAAATTATAAAAAATGTATTAAAAGTTTTTTATATACAAATGTGGTATCAAAAAAAAGTACAGATCATGGCGCAAAAAATGAGCCCCCATACCGCCGCTTATATGGAAAAATAAAAAAGTTATAGGTCATCAAAATAAAGGGATTATAAACGTACTAATTTGGTTAAAAAGTTTGTGATTTTTTTTAAGCGCAACAGTAATATAAAAGTATATAATAATGGGTATCATTTTAATCGTATTGACCCTCAGAATAAAGAACACACGTCATTTTTACCAGAAATTGTACGGCGTGAAAACAAAACCTTCCAAAATTAGCAAAATTGCGTTTTTCGTTTTAATTTCCCCACAAAAATAGTGTTTTTTGGTTGCGCCATACATTTTATGATATAATGAGTGATGTCATTACAAAGGACAACTGGTCGCGCAAAAAAACAAGCCCTCATACTAGTCTGTGGATGAAAATATAAAAGAGTTATGATTTTTAGAAGGCGAGGAGGAAAAAATGAAAACGTAAAAATGAAATTGTCTGAGTCCTTAAGGCCAAAATGGGCTGAGTCCTTAAGGGGTTAAATAGGCAGCAAAGGACTGTGGCTGGTCCAGGACACTGGAGGGTATCTTCTGTTTCTTCAACCATGTGCTGTGTTCTGCTAACTAAAGTTATTCAAAGCTATTTTTAGTAGGAAAATATCAAAAACAAAACTACACAAAATGGACCATTGTTTTCTATTGTACCCCATTAATAACCTTGCTTTTTGTTTGCTTGGCAATACATTATTTTGTGCCAGTTCATAAAGAGTTCCAGTCATAGAAACTGCTTTGCAACAAAAAAGTTTACTTTGTTCAGTAAAACTGAATCAAGTGTTTAGGAACTATAAAGACAACAAGCATTGCCTTTGTGCCTATATTATGCCCCCGCTGGGAAGGGTGAACAGGGGGCTCTTAGTAGATAAAGATTTATTTGTGAACTCTACTTGTGTATATTTAATCTCTTTGAGAGATCTCTTTTATTGCACTGCACTGTCCCTGACTTGTCCCCGTGTCACTCTCACTGCCCCTTATTCCCATCGTGCTGCACTTTTATATGTTAATTCCAGTTCTGGGAACTCCCTAGAGTCCAGTCTCTGGCCTGTGATTCTCTTTCATGTCTTCTCTTTCAAATTAAAGTAACACACAGTTCCTGTCTTATTCCCTTTGTACATCTCATTTTCTGCTCCTGCACATCTAAATTTTGCCTTTTCCTTGCTTTGCCAGTCTATACATTAGTTTTTTCTGTTTTACTCTCTAGTCTCCAAGCTTCTTGACTTATAAAAAAGTAAACCTTATGCATGAAATAGTGTAAAATGCTAACTTTGAACATGACTTGATGACAATGCATTATAAAAATATAATATTATTTTCTATTATATTGTCAAAAGTATTAGAACACCTACACGTCAACAGGAGCTTTAACCCCTTGGGGAAGGAGGGTTTTTCAGTTTTTGCACTTTCGTTTTTTCCTTCTTACATTTTACAAATCATAACTCTTTCAATTTTGCACCTAAAAATCCATATGATGGCTTATTTTTTGCGCCACCAATTCTACTTTGTAATGAAATCAGTCATTTTACTTAAATCTACGGCAAAATGGAAAAAAAATCATTGTGCAACAAAATTGAAGAAAAAATGCCATTTTGGCGGCTTCTGTTTCTACACAGTAAATTTTTTGGTTAAAGTGACACCTTATCTTCATTCTGTAGGTCCATACAGTTAAAATGATACCCTACTTATATAGGTTTGAGTTTGCCGTACTTCTGGAAAAAATCCTAACTACATGCAGAAAAATTAATACGTTTAAATTTGTCATCTTCTGACCCCTATAACTTTTTTTTATTTTTCCGCGTACTGGGCGGTATGAGGGCTCATTTTTTTTTTTTGCACCATGATCTGAAGTTTTTAGCGGTACCATTTTTGTATTGATCTGACTTTTTGATCGCTTTTACCGTATATACTCGAGTATAAGCTGACACAAATATAAGCCGAGGCCCCTAAAACCAAGGAAAAGTTATTGACTCGACTATAAGCCTAGGGTGGGAAATACATCATCCCCCAATGTCATCATCCAGACCCCCGTCATCACCCCCCCCCCATCATCATCACCGCCTGTCAATCCCTTCATCAGTGGTCTTCAACCTGCGGACCTCCAAATGTTGCAAAACTACAACTCTCAGCAAGCCCGGACAGCCATCGTCTGTCTTAACATAGCCTAAGTGTGCTCTGCAGAGTGTTATAGGGTAAAATTCCTAACAATCACTTCATTTCCCATCTAGTAAGCACCATTCCAGTACAAAGTCTTATGGAAAGAAACTTTTACTTTATACTGTATTTAGGTCCCAACTAGCTTTGAATGTGCACTGTCAGAATAAAAAAAAAATGATATGTTGTACATCTTGGCAGTGAATTAAAGGAAAACTTGGGTACACAAAAACTTATCCCTATCCATAGAATCCTGTGGATAAGGGAAAAGTGTCTAATTGTGGGGGGTCCAACCACTGGCATCCCCCATGATCTCAGCACACCAGCTCTGTACCCAGCTTTCTCCATGCGCAGAGTGACCTCCGCTCCATGAATGGATTACTGTCGACCACCGTAAGGAGGAATTTAGTGGAGGTCGATCTGTGCATGGAGAGAGTCGGGGTGCCAGGCAGGAGATTGTGGGATCCCGGCAGTCGGACCCCTCCATGATCAGGATTCTGAGGATATGGGATAAGTACTCATGTACCAGAGTACCCCTTTAACACTTCAAATATACTTTATAAAACAGGTTAAACACAAATCAAATCATATAGCTATCCATATAGTTGACAGCCTGTTCTTTCTTTGCAGTGTCAATATACTCTTCTAGAATGTATGGGGAGGAGTATCCATGAGATAAGTCATTTATAATAGTTCATAAAAATATGTACTCATCCTTAGTCCTTATTTTGTTCTCATAGTTCTTTTTTTTTTTTTTTTTTACTTACAATAATTTGCCTTCTTTGTACTTTGTATATTTAGAAATAGCCTGTTACATTCTAATGCTTGTGACCATATCGCTTTATGTCTTATTCACAGCCTTCGCTGTACAATGCACCTTTTATTTGCATTTAAAACTTCTTTCAATGGAAATCAAAGTAATAAAAAAAATACAGGCACTTGATGCACAATGCATCCACATACAAACACATTTATAGAGAAGCATTTCTACATGTTTTTGTTTCTTCAAGTCTTACATTTCTCTTCTGCTTCATTTCCCCATCTCTGTGCCTTTTATTCCCTCTCACTTTTTTCCCTCTAGACTCCAGCAGTTAAGCTACAATTTCAGCTAAAAAGCTGTCTACGATTTTGGGCAAAGGATCCTGTGAAGCTTTGTCTTGGGAATTTTTTACTTCTTGATATCTCAGTTAAATGTTTCTCCTTTAAGGTCTATTCACACATACGGTATCTGCTGCATATTTTATGCAGAGGATTAGAAGCTCTAGATTTTATGCTGCAAATTTTAATGTAAACTAACTGACTGAACACAGCTTCAAATCCTCTGCAGCAAATATGCCCAGGACACTGCACGTATGAATATACCCTTAGGGCACACTTTAGTTTTTTAAAGGATAACTGTGGGATGTAGCAACATACCCCCTATCCTAAGGATAAGTGTTAGATCACGGGGGGTCCGACCGATGGGGCCCCCCATGATCTCCCGAACTGTGTCCCGGTTCTCAGCATGAATGGGGCATGTCGACCACCGCACGAAGCAGCGGCCAACACTCCCCCTCCATGCAGATCTATGGAGCGCATCTCCGGAGCGCATCTCCCGCTCTGCCATTGAACTGCATGGTGGGTGCGTGTCAGCTGCCGCTTCGCGCTGTGGTTGAAAACACTTGTTTCATTCAGGGAGCCACAGCACCGTTCGGGAGATCATGGGGGCCCCAGCGATTGGACCCCGTGTTCTAACACTTATCCCCTATCCTTAGACTAGGGGATACGTTTTTACATCCCGAAGTTATCCTCTAACTCCTCATCACTTTCAATTTTCCACCTGCAGACCCATATGAGAGCTTGTTTTTTTGTGCCACCAATTGTACTTTGCAATGACATCAATTATTATTTGGGGGTGAAATAAAAAAATATATATATATAAATATATATGCCATTTTGTATTTGTCACATATGGGCAGGGACACAGTGTTCTCTAGTTCTCACCAGAACCCCTGTCCCTGCCTATTGCATAGTCACCCTAAACGGTGACTCCACAACTAGAAGACGATCCCTATTCTGAATAAATGGAGGGTCCTCACATGTCAAAACAACAAATTACAGCAATACAGTAAGATCAGGAAGAAACAGTCAGAACACTTGGTTACTACACACTAAATACAATACTAACAGGATGACAAACAAACAGAAGGGGTGGACAGCAAGCCAGATTAGAAAGTCAAGAGAACAGCAAAAATACAGAATCAAGTATCAAAGGGTAAACCAACTTCAGATCCAAAGTGACAGAACCAGGAGAACAGAATCAGATGCAGGTAAATGCTAGCTTCAGAGGCTCTATCACAGATTTCCAGACTGATTGACAGCTTAAAGGGGTATTCCACCTCTAGACATCTTATCCCTTATCCAAAGGATAGGGGATAAGATGTCTGATCGCGGGGGTCTGACCTCTTTGAGCCCCTTGCATTCTCTGTGCAGCACCCAGCATTCTAGTGGTGTTTTCTCCTGTAAAAGTCTATGGGAGTAAAAAAAACGCCAAGAAAAATGACATCTGGGTTTTAACTTTGGCCTTTTTGCAGGCAGTTTTTACTCTTTTTTGGACTATTTAATAAAATTTTGATACAGTAGTGATTGAAAAAATTGTATCTAACAAAATGTATCTTTTTTATAACAAAATTTTTATTCATTTTTAAAACAGGGATCAATTAATGTGTTCGGACAGGGCACTAAAAATTTAGCCGATAATAATAAAAATGTAGTGTGTGTGTTTCACTTTTTTTTTCTTTACATTTTTTAGGTAGTAGTATTACTCCTAGCATGGAACACACTGTTCCATGATGGAAGTAGTAGTGCCAGTACTAATTAACAGATCTCCATGGGTCTGTTGCGATCCTTCTGTATAATGTATAGAGGCTGGTGGCTGCTCTTCTATGGTCCCCTGCACTGACGTATATATACACATGTTCCTATTTCCCACAGAGAGCTGTGATTGGCTGGAACCATCTGGCCAATTACAACTCTCTGTGGGAAATAGGAATTGGTGTAAATATATGTCAGTGCAGAGGACCATAGAAGAGCCGCATCTATACATTATACAGGAGGATCACAGTTGGTGTCAGAAGTGACATCCGCTGTGATCTTTCCTTAACTGCAGGTACTACTGCTCCTAACATGGAGCACACTCTGCTCAATGCTGGGAGCTGTAGTACCTGCATTAATAGACAGATCGCAACAGGTGTCAGAAGTTATACTCACTGCGATCTGTCTATTAATGCAGGTACTACAGCTCTCAGCATGGAGCAGAGCGTGATCCATGTTGGGAGTAGTAGTATATTTAGTTAATGACAGATCGCAGCGGATGTCACTCCTGACATCCAATGCGATCGTCTAATCTATTGCAGAGATGTGGAGCGGCTCTCTACAGTGTTAGCATCTCTACACTATACCCCGGACAGTGATATGAATAGAAAATCACTCATTCATATTTCCCTCTGAGATCGGTGATTTGCTGCAACCATCCAGCCAATCACCACCCTGGGCAGAAAATATGAATGAGTGAGGTGAATTTCTATTCACATCATTGGACAGCCTGGAGTACAGAGCAGAGATGCAAGCACTGCATAGAGCCGCTCCGCATCTCTGCAATAGATAGGATGATCACATCGGGTGTCAGGAGTGACACCCGAGTCGATATGTCGATTAGTAAAGGTACTACTACTCCCATCATGGAACAGTCTGTTCCATGCTGGTAGTAATAGTACTACCTAAAAATGTTTTTAAAAATTGAGAAAAAAAGTGAATCACACACACTTTATTAAAAATTAATAAAAAGTTAGAGTTAAACAAATATATAAATTTTGTTAAATACATTTTTCTCCATCACTACTGCATCCTTTTTTTTTGAAAAAACATCAAAGGGGCCAAAAATGAAATTTCCACTCAAAGGCAAAAAACGCAAGAAAAAAACGTCAAACACAGGAAAATGCTCCGGCATTTTTTTCTGGCGTTCTTTTGGGCCACAAAAAATAAATAAATAAATAAAAAAAAGGAAGAAACTTAGTCTTAAGGTAACATGTAATTTTAACCATAAGATGCAATTGTTAGAAAGAAAACAAAAAAAGTTGCAGCATTGCATTGGCATTATTTAATTTTGTCCAACAAATCCTTTTTTTTAGGCTTCCCTGCAGATTTGCAATAAAATAAGTGATGTCATTACAAACAAATGGACATGCATTGGTCATGCATCAAAATGGAAGTATTCTTTTAAAAAGTGTTTAAATCAACTGTTTATTGGTTAAGTGACTCTGACAGGTTTCTAATCCTTCGAGTTCTGATGGCACAAAGATAGTGTGCTCAGAAGTATATAGCTTCCTATAATTCAGTGAAGTAGTTTCACATGAAAAGCTGTTTAAATTCCACCAGAACTCATAGATGAAGGCTTGGAGTCCTCCTACCGCCACTGCCCAAACACTGCTGACTGACAGCTCTTCCTGTATGATTTTTTAAATACATAGAGCCTTCAATCACTCTCTGTGAACAGGAGAAGCAGGACTCGCAGATTTCATCCATAAATCCTTGCAGCTTTTCTCCTCTGCCCATTTATAGTCTATATACAAAGGGGTTATCCAACATAAAGTGACTTTAGTATCATTCAGTAATGGACATGCTTACCAAGGATTTATGTTTTGTTGGTGGGAAATGGCCAAGTCCTGTGTCCCCCCCATGCTGGCTTGTTTTTGGGAACTGGTTACTTCCTGTTTCTGTGGCCTCCCTCAGACTATAATCCCCAGGATCCTTTGCTTCGAAGGTGGGAGGTGACTTATTTCCCTCCCACACATTGGTCCCCCCCATCAATTGTAACACAGCCATGCTCCCTTTAATCACATGCGTTTCCAGACATACCCAGACACACAAGCAGGGGATCTGTGTGATGGTGAATGCACACATATGTGCCACGGTAATGTCCTCAGGGGGCTGGCTTCACACATAACAGATGAAGCAGCCACTAATTTGGTAGGCTGCAGAAAAGGAACTTCAGGGAAAAAGAAAGAAAAGGACATTAGATACCAGCCTCCAAACATGTGAAGTATTTTAGTAAAGTGATTACCTTTGCTGCCCCTGTCTCGAATTCAAAGAACCAAAAATCCCAGACCTGTAATGGATAATGGATCAGTGTCTTGCTTAGATCAATAAACCCTAACCGGGAAGAAGTCCAGGGGCACAGATATCCACAGCACAGTGGAACAAACAGTCAATATAAAGGAAGTAATCCAATGCTCCTCAATTAGTGGATATATTAAGGATGTTTACTGAATACCATTAAAATACATCATATAGATATCAAGTAGACGCATACCAATGCATCTTTGCTTGGCGCATTTTATGATTAAAGTGGGTCACCACAAAACGTGTCAAGTAAAGCTGCATTGGTATGTGTCTACTTGATATCTATATGATGTCTTTTAATGCTATTCAGTAAACATTCTTATTATATCCACTACTCCAGGAGCACTGGATTACTTTCTTTATAGTCTCTTGCTTAGTTACAGATAAGATGCCAAGTTTTATCAGTTCTTTTAGTATTGCAATTATTTACTACCAAGATGGTTCCTTCCCATTAAAGATCTCATTGCATTAAAGAAGTACTCCCTTGGAAAACAATTTATTTTAAATCAACTGGTGCCAGAAAGTTATACAGATTTATAAATTAATT
Source organism: Hyla sarda (assembly GCF_029499605.1). Classification (NCBI taxonomy): domain Eukaryota; kingdom Metazoa; phylum Chordata; class Amphibia; order Anura; family Hylidae; genus Hyla; species Hyla sarda. The sequence goes on from NC_079198.1 coordinate 76,446,555, forward strand.
CTATAAAAAATATTAATACTTCCTCTACATATCATCTGCTGTATACTACAGAGAAAGCTCATTTCTTTTTGAATTTCTTTTTTGTCTGACCACAGTGCTCTCTGCTGACACCTCTGTCCATGTCAGGAACTGTCCAGAGCAGAAGCAAATCCCCATAGCAAACCTCTCCTGTTCTGGACAGTTCCTGTCAGCAAAGAGCACTGTGATCAGACAGAAGAGAAATTCAAAAAGAAAATAACTTCCTCTGTAGTATACAGCAGCTGATAAGTACAGGAAGGATTACGATTTTTAAATAGAAGTAATTCACAAATCTGTATAATTTTCTTGCACCAGTTGATTTAAAATAAATTGTTTTCCACCGGAGTACCCCTTCAACTCTTTAGTGGCCAAGACAATTTTGACCTTATTGCTCAGTTTCCTTAATTTTTTCATTGTCATTGTCACGATGCCGGCTGGCAGGTAGTGGATCCTCTGTGCCAGAGAGGGATTGGCGTGGACCGTGCTAGTGGACCGGTTCTAAGCCACTACTGGTTTTCACCAGAGCCCGCCGCAAAGCGGGATGGTCTTGCTGCGGCGGTAGTGACCAGGTCGTATCCACTAGCAACGGCTCACCTCTCTGGCTGCTGAAGATAGGCGCGGTACAAGGGAGTAGGCAAAAGCAAGGTCGGACGTAGCAGAAGGTCGGGGCAGGCAGCAAGGATCGTAGTCAGGGGCAACGGCAGAAGGTCTGGAAACACAGGCAAGGAACACACAAGGAACGCTTTCACTGGCACTAAGGCAACAAGATCCGGCAAGGGAGTGCAGGGGAAGTGAGGTGATATAGGGAAGTGCACAGGTGAACACACTAATTGGAACCACTGCGCCAATCAGCGGCGCAGTGGCCCTTTAAATCGCAGAGACCCGGCGCGCGCGCGCCCTAGGGAGCGGGGCCGCGCGCGCCGGGACAGAACAGACGGAGAGCGAGTCAGGTAGGGGAGCCGGGGTGCGCATCGCGAGCGGGCGCTACCCGCATCGCGAATCGCATCCCGGCTGGCAGCGGAATCGCAGCGCCCCGGGTCAGAGGACGTGACCGGAGCGCTGCCGCGGGGAGAGTGAAGCGAGCGCTCCGGGGAGGAGCGGGGACCCGGAGCGCTCGACGTAACAGTACCCCCCCCTTGGGTCTCCCCCTCTTCTTAGAGCCTGAGAACCTGAGGAGCAGACTTTTGTCAAGGATGTTGTCCTCAGGTTCCCAGGATCTCTCTTCAGGACCACAACCCTCCCAGTCCACTAAAAAAAAATTTTTCCCTCTGACCTTTTTGGCAGCTAAAATTTCTTTGACCGAGAAGATGTCCGAGGAGCCGGAAACAGGAGTGGGAGGAACAGATTTGGGAGAAAAACGGTTGAGGATGAGTGGTTTGAGAAGAGAGACGTGAAAGGCATTAGGGATACGAAGAGAGGGAGGAAGAAGAAGTTTATAAGAGACAGGATTAATTTGACACAAAATTTTGAAAGGACCAAGATAGCGTGGTCCCAACTTGTAGCTAGGGACACGGAAGCGGACATATTTAGCGGAGAGCCATACCTTGTCTCCAGGGGAAAAAACGGGGGGAGCTCTTCTTTTCTTATCCGCGAACTTCTTCATGCGTGATGAAGCCTGTAAGAGAGAATTTTGGGTCTCTCTCCATATGATGGAAAGGTCACGAGAAATTTCATCCACAGCGGGCAGACCAGAGGGCAAGGGAGTAGGGAGGGGGGGAAGAGGGTGACGGCCGTACACCACGAAAAATGGGGATTTGGAGGAAGACTCAGAGACCCTGAAGTTATACGAGAATTCGGCCCATGGGAGGAGATCTGCCCAGTCATCCTGGCGGGAGGAAACAAAATGTCGCAAATAATCACCCAAGATCTGGTTAATCCTTTCTACTTGTCCATTGGACTGGGGATGATATGCAGAAGAAAAATTTAATTTAATCTTGAGTTGTTTACAGAGAGCCCTCCAGAATTTAGACACGAATTGGACGCCTCTATCCGAGACAATCTGCGTAGGCAACCCGTGAAGACGAAAAATGTGTACAAAAAATTGTTTAGCCAACTGAGGCGCAGAAGGAAGACCAGGAAGAGGGATGAAATGTGCCATTTTGGAGAATCGATCAACGACCACCCAAATAACAGTGTTGCCACGGGAAGGGGGTAAATCAGTAATAAAATCCATACCAATCAGAGACCAAGGCTGTTCGGGGACAGGCAGAGGATGAAGAAAACCAGCGGGCTTCTGGCGAGGAGTCTTATCCCGGGCACAGATAGTGCAGGCTCGCACAAAGTCCACAACATCCGTCTCCAGAGTCGGCCACCAATAGAAGCGGGAGATGAGTTGCACAGATTTCTTGATACCCGCATGACCTGCGAGATGGGAGGAGTGACCCCATTTGAGGATTCCGAGGCGTTGGCGAGGAGAAACAAAGGTCTTTCCTGGAGGAGTCTGCCTGATGGAGGCAGGAGAAGTGGAGATCAGGCAGTCAGGTGGAATGATGTGTTGCGGAGAGAGTTCAACTTCTGAGGCATCCGAGGAACGAGAGAGAGCATCGGCCCTAATGTTCTTATCGGCAGGACGAAAGTGAATCTCAAAATTAAATCGGGCAAAGAACAGAGACCACCGGGCCTGGCGAGGATTCAGCCGTTGGGCAGACTGGAGGTAGGAGAGGTTCTTGTGGTCGGTGTAGATAATAACAGGAGAACTTGATCCCTCCAGCAGATGCCTCCATTCCTCGAGTGCTAATTTAATGGCTAGAAGCTCTCGATCCCCGATGGAGTAGTTCCTCTCCGCTGGAGAGAAGGTCCTAGAGAAAAAACCACAAGTGACAGCATGCCCGGAAGAATTTTTTTGTAGAAGAACAGCTCCAGCTCCCACTGAGGAGGCATCAACCTCCAATAGGAAGGGTTTGGAAGGGTCAGGTCTGGAGAGGACGGGAGCCGAAGAAAAGGCAGACTTGAGTCGTTTAAAGGCGTCTTCTGCTTGAGGAGGCCAGGACTTGGGATCAGCATTTTTTTTGGTTAAAGCCACGATAGGAGCCACAATGGTAGAAAAATGTGGAATAAATTGCCTGTAATAATTGGCGAACCCCAAAAAGCGTTGGATAGCACGGAGTCCGGAGGGGCGTGGCCAATCTAAGACGGCAGAGAGTTTGTCTGGATCCATCTGTAGTCCCTGGCCAGAGACCAAATATCCTAGAAAAGGAAGAGATTGGCATTCAAACAGACATTTCTCAATTTTGGCATAGAGTTGGTTGTCACGAAGTCTCTGAAGAACCATACGGACATGCTGGCGGTGTTCTTCTAGATTGGCAGAAAAAATTAGGATATCGTCCAGATATACAACAACACAGGAGTATAACAGATCACGAAAAATTTCATTGACAAAGTCTTGGAAGACGGCAGGGGCGTTGCACAGTCCAAAGGGCATGACCAGATACTCAAAGTGTCCATCTCTGGTGTTAAATGCCGTTTTCCACTCGTCCCCCTCTCTGATGCGGATGAGGTTATAGGCGCCTCTTAAGTCCAATTTAGTGAAGATGTGGGCACCTTGGAGGCGATCAAAGAGTTCAGAGATGAGGGGTAAGGGGTAGCGGTTCTTAACCGTGATTTTATTAAGACCGCGGTAGTCAATGCAAGGACGTAGGGAGCCATCTTTTTTGGACACAAAGAAAAATCCGGCTCCGGCAGGAGAGGAGGATTTACGGATAAAGCCCTTTTTTAGATTCTCCTGGACGTATTCGGACATGGCAAGAGTCTCTGGGGCAGAGAGAGGATAAATTCTGCCCCGGGGTGGAGTAGTGCCCGGGAGGAGGTCGATAGGGCAATCATAAGGCCTGTGAGGAGGTAGAGTCTCAGCTTGTTTTTTGCAGAAAACATCCGCGAAGTCCATATAGGCCTTAGGGAGACCGGTTACTGGAGGAACCACAGAGTTACGGCAAGGGTTACTGGGAACCGGTTTTAGACAGTTCTTGGAACAAGAGGACCCCCAACTCTTGATCTCCCCAGTGGACCAATCCAGGGTAGGGGAATGAAGTTGAAGCCAGGGAAGTCCAAGGAGAATTTCCGAGGTGCAATTGGGGAGGACCAAAAGTTCAATCCTCTCATGATGAGATCCGATGCTCATAAGAAGGGGCTCCGTGCGGAAACGTATGGTACAGTCCAATCTTTCATTATTTACACAATTGATGTAGAGGGGTCTGGCGAGACTGGTCACCGGGATGTTGAACCTGTTGACGAGAGAGGCCAAAATAAAATTTCCTGCAGATCCAGAGTCCAAGAAGGCCACTGTAGAGAAGGAGAAGGCAGAGGCAGACATCCGCACAGGCACAGTAAGACGTGGAGAAGCAGAGTAGACATCAAGGACTGTCTCACCTTTGTGCGGAGTCAGCGTACGTCTTTCCAGGCGGGGAGGACGGATAGGACAATCTCTCAGGAAGTGTTCGGTACTAGCACAGTACAGGCAGAGGTTCTCCATACGGCGTCGTGTCCTCTCTTGAGGTGTCAGGCGAGACCGGTCGACCTGCATAGCCTCCACGGCGGGAGGCACAGGAACAGATTGCAGGGGACCAGAGGAGAGAGGAGCCGAGGAGAAGAAACGCCTCGTGCGAACAGAGTCCATATCTTGGCGAAGTTCCTGACGCCTTTCGGAAAAACGCATGTCAATGCGAGTGGCTAGGTGAATAAGTTCATGTAGATTAGCAGGAATTTCTCGTGCGGCCAGAACATCTTTAATGTTGCTGGATAGGCCTTTTTTGAAGGTCGCGCAGAGGGCCTCATTATTCCAGGACAATTCTGAAGCAAGAGTACGGAATTGTACGGCATACTCGCCAACGGAAGAATTACCCTGGACCAGGTTCAACAGGGCAGTCTCAGCAGAAGAGGCTCGGGCAGGTTCCTCAAAGACACTTCGGATTTCCGAGAAGAAGGAGTGTACAGAGGCAGTGACGGGGTCATTGCGGTCCCAGAGCGGTGTGGCCCATGACAGGGCTTTTCCGGACAGAAGGCTGACTACGAAAGCCACCTTAGACCTTTCAGTGGGAAACAGGTCCGACATCATCTCCAGATGCAGGGAACATTGGGAAAGAAAGCCACGGCAAAACTTAGAGTTCCCATCAAATTTATCCGGCAAGGATAAGCGTATCCCAGGAGCGGCCACTCGCTGCGGAGGAGGTGCAGGAGCTGGCGGAGGAGATGACTGCTGAAGCTGTGGTAGTAACTGTTGTAGCATAACGGTCAGTTGAGACAGCTGTTGGCCTTGTTGCGCTATCTGTTGTGACTGCTGGGCGACCACCGTGGTGAGGTCAGCGACAACTGGCAGAGGAACTTCAGCGGGATCCATGGCCGGATCTACTGTCACGATGCCGGCTGGCAGGTAGTGGATCCTCTGTGCCAGAGAGGGATTGGCGTGGACCGTGCTAGTGGACCGGTTCTAAGCCACTACTGGTTTTCACCAGAGCCCGCCGCAAAGCGGGATGGTCTTGCTGCGGCGGTAGTGACCAGGTCGTATCCACTAGCAATGGCTCACCTCTCTGGCTGCTGAAGATAGGCGCGGTACAAGGGAGTAGGCAAAAGCAAGGTCGGACGTAGCAGAAGGTCGGGGCAGGCAGCAAGGATCGTAGTCAGGGGCAACGGCAGAAGGTCTGGAAACACAGGCAAGGAACACACAAGGAACGCTTTCACTGGCACTAAGGCAACAAGATCCGGCAAGGGAGTGCAGGGGAAGTGAGGTGATATAGGGAAGTGCACAGGTGAACACACTAATTGGAACCACTGCGCCAATCAGCGGCGCAGTGGCCCTTTAAATCGCAGAGACCCGGCGCGCGCGCGCCCTAGGGAGCGGGGCCGCGCGCGCCGGGACAGAACAGACGGAGAGCGAGTCAGGTAGGGGAGCCGGGGTGCGCATCGCGAGCGGGCGCTACCCGCATCGCGAATCGCATCCCGGCTGGCAGCGGAATCGCAGCGCCCCGGGTCAGAGGACGTGACCGGAGCGCTGCCGCGGGGAGAGTGAAGCGAGCGCTCCGGGGAGGAGCGGGGACCCGGAGCGCTCGACGTAACAGTCATATTCTAAAAGCTATAATTTTTTATTTTATTTTTTTTGGGGGGGGGGATGTAACCAAAGGAGGGCTCTTTTATCTTTCTTTCTTTCTTTTTTTTTTTTTTTTTTTTGGGGTGGGGGGGTATTTAACGGATTACATTTTATAAAATATTTTTTGGGGGACATAATGGAGAATATGCAATTTTTTTGTGTGTGTAGAGATGAGTTTGTGCATAGAGATGAACAAAGTTACAGTGATTTGATTCATCACAAACCTCTTGGCTCGGCAGTTGCTGACTTTAACCTGCTTTTTTTCTTATACCTGTTTTCTTTCTCCAATACATGGATATGCGAATATTCACATATGCGAATATTCGCATATGTGGATATACAAATATAACGAATACGCAAAATTTGCGAATATAGGATGAATATCCGTCTATATTTTTCCTCCCCATGTGCATAACCTTACATTTATCAGTGTTGAACCTCATCTGCCACTTCCCAGCCCAAACCTCCAACCTATCCAGATCCATTTATAACAGTGCACTGTCCTCTATAGTGTTTACCACTTTACAGAGTTTAGTATCATCTGCAAAGATTGCTACTTTACAATTCAACCCCTCTACAAGGTCATTAATGAATATATTAAATAGAATAGGACCCAAGACGGACCCCTGTGGTACCCCACTAGTAACAGTCACCCAATCAGAATAAGTACCATTAATAACCACCCTCTGTTTCCTATCACTGAGCCAGTTACTTACCCACTTACACACATTCTCCCCAGCCCAATCCTTCTCATTTTATGTACCAATCTTTTATGTGGCACCGTATCAAATGCTTTGGAAAAATCCAGATATACGACATCCAGCAATTGCCCCTGGTCCAGTCTGGAGCTCACCTCCTCATAAAAGCTTATCAGGTTAGTTTGAAAGGACCGATCCCTCATAAATCCATGCTGATATGGATACATTTATTTTTAAACATTTTATACATTTCATACATTTATTTTTATCAAGATACTCCAAAATAGCATCTCTGACAAAACCCTCAAACAATTTACATACAACGGAGGTTAAACTAACAGGTCTATAATTCCCGGGGTCACCTTTTGACCCCTTTTTAAATATTGGCACCAATTTTGCCATACACCAGTCCTGGGGAACAGTCCCTGTCACTATAGAGTCCTTGACTATTAAAAATAGGGGTCTATCTATTACATTACTTAATTCATTTTGAACACGGGGTTGAATGCCATCTGGACCTGGTGATTTGTCTATTTTGATTTTTGTAGGCGGCACAGTACTTCTTCCAGGGTTAGACAGGTGACTTGTACTGGGGAGTTTACCTTATCTCGCTGTATTTCCCCTGGCATTTCATTTTCTTCAGTGATAAGCTATCTATCCAACACTGCCTTCGACGCTCTATTAAGTCGAATCCATGGCAGACCTGGGGGCCTTCATAAGACCCCTGGCTGCCATGGAAACCCATCAGCACCAAGTGATTGTGAGGCTGGGTTGCCGATGGTGTTAAGAAGACACATGTTTTGACTTTGGCATGCAACAGGTTAAATTCCCAGGAACTGAGGTTTCTTTTTGCTCCTGGCAGAGGAAGTACTGACAGCCAAGCTCCTGCCTTTCTGGCATGGGAGACCCATGCCTAGCAGCTAGGGTCAAAAGCCACTTAGAGACCACCATAAAAAAACACATATGGGCAATAATTTAGAAGTTAGCAACTGGAGTTTTGCTGCATCTTTAGTTATTAGATATGAAACCTATACAATCCAATCAATTAATTGTAATCTTCTGTCTCACATAGTAATACAGACTGCTGGGGGAGGGGATACTTTCTGCAAATAAAGATTGTAGAATATTAAAATCTAAATTTTAACTTATAGAGTAGAGCAACATATCTGCCGGTAATCCTTTACAATAAACCTTGCTGTCGGTTTTTGCAGTTTTCCCTGCTCACCACCCGCCCATGGAGCTTTCTACAAGGTAACACACAGAGGACACAAATTGTCACGGTGACATTTGCAGGCTGTGTCCCTCCTTCATTGTTCTGGCAGACTCATTGTCCCAAGCGAGTCTCATACAGCATCATTGTACCATCAAATCTCTTCAGCTGCCCTTCAAGTCAATGAATGGGATTTGATCCACTGGGACCTTGTGTATTGTCACCTTATCTAGGGCTCTCTTCGTTCCCAACATCTTATCTCCTCCGCCCAACAGTCCTTGCAAAGAAGAAACAGACACAAATTAGGAAGTTGAATATGCCTATGGTTAACCCTTTATTCAGAGGTTTGGCACAGTAACAGTAATTACTGTGGCGGACAATAAGGCACATACCCTTAAACATCTTGCATCTAATCCCTCGTCATTCATTATCAATGACTTTGGTTTGCTAGTGTGAGAGAAAAAAATAACTTTGTCTCTCGAGCGGAGGTTGATGTGTAAGGGTGCTCATTTTATACAAATCATAAAAAGTACTTCCATTAGAATTCTTGCAGCTGTAACATTGGGACTGTCATGTTAAAATCTACATGTCAGGAGATGAGTGGAGCCTGTCTGGCAGCTTTTGCAAAGTTTGGATAAATGTTTCATGCTCCTATGTCCAAAAATTGGAATTATTATACAATGGAGAAAATTGAATAATGCGCTTCGTAGCAATGCCGGAAGCCCAGATTACAATTTTCTATTATGTGGAAAAGTTAACAATGAATTATACAATTTACTTTCTATAGATCTAAATTTTCCTAATATAATAAATCTTAAAGTGCAACTGTCACCCCTGTATGAGGTACAGAGGCAGGCACCATCAGGTAGGATACAGGGAGATCAAACATACCATACATTTGCTTCCTTAGCCCGCAGCTTGTAAACTTAGCTTGCGGCTGTTTTGTATTCCTGCCCAAGAGTCGGAGGGGGCAGCCAACTCTCACAGCAGCACACCTTCTCCCTGCCCTGAGCCACTCTATTCCGGGCCCAGATTAGGTCAAAGAGGAGATATGCTGCTATGAGGATTGGCTGGCCCCTCCAACTGTTGGGCAGAAATACAAAACAGCTGTTTTGGGGGTGTCCATCTGTGTCTCTGAGGTCCCCTACCCTAGTTACTGCTTTGCAGGCTGATTCTGAGCTTTCAATTCTTTGGAGCTGTGGTACAAGTGGAGCATCCAAGGTAGAATTTTGAGCTCCCACTAGGAACAACTTAGAAATAATGTAACACACAGATGACACAAGGTCATTAAGGTTTTTACTTTGTGTATGCAGACAGGGTGCCCTGTTGTGGGACAGGGAAGAAGGGCTTCAGGCTTACTCTTATGCCAACAGTTATCAGTTCAGCACAGCTACAGTGTATGATATGGAGTCAGTTCTGATCTCACCAACACGCCAGCAGGTCTCTCTCAGCTGCTGCTGCATTCTTTGGGGAAGATTCTTGCAACCTCTTCCTTGCACGTCCTCTCAGGTTGCTTGCCCTTGCTGGACTGCTGAAAAACTGTGTAATCTCCCAAAAGGATGGCCACCATGTGGTCCAAGAACTCCCCTCCCCTTTTGTTACTGCTTAGTTTATTTGCTGGAGTATTTCTTCATCTACTGGGCATTTTATGAAATTTAGGATAAGTGAAAGGTTGAATGACAACCTGGGTTTATGGGAGGGGCCTGGGTGGTATAAATACCAGCACGTGCAGGTTCAGGTGCACGTTGGACGTCACGCTGTACGTCACGTGACTGGGGATCAGCTGACAAGCAGGAGTTCCGGTCTTTAGGGTAACGGTAAGCGGCCGTGGCCGGCAGGGGTGGCGGTGTCCGCTGAAGCCCTCTCTCCGGAGGTAAGCCGGAGCACGGAGGGCACCCTCGGTCAGCCCCGGCCTCGGTTCCAGCACCCCCAGTCTTTTTACCGGGGTCCTCGCCCCTTTTCGCTACCCGTGGCCCAAGCGGCGAGTTCAGCTTCTCTCCCCACTCGAGTGGTGCCACAGGGGGGGGGCGTGGCCCACTGCTGTCTCGGTGCCTGGCCGATTCCTCACCTGGGTCTGCGCCGGGTCTCCTCCTCGCGTCCCGTGGCTCCGGACGGCTTGACCGGCATCATCCTCGATTGCCAGGCTGCGTGGTGTGGGGGGGGGGGGGTTCAGAGCCCGCGACCGTTACGGTACCCAGCCTGGTTCTTGGGCCAGGCTCTCCTCCTCCTCGCTCCCAGTCGCTCCTGGCGGTGGGATCAGCGTCCTCCCCGGTTGCCAGGGGGGGGGGGGGGGGGGCGCCGCCGGGTCATGTAGTGTGCCAGGGGGCTGAGCTAATAACTGGGCAATATCGGGTTAGCACACCGTCCTCCCAACTGGCGGCAGCTCTTTATCATTTAAGGGCTCGGCTCCCCATGGCCACCGCGGTTCACAATGTTGTCCCCAGCTCAACTCCCCCCCCCCCCCCTCCCCAGGTTTTCCCTGCCGAATTCAGGGTCACCTGGGACCATGTTTAGTGGTGGCTGACGGTTCACGTGGCGGCTATGCACTACAGCCTTTCACAATTTTGTGCCGTACAGTTACTCATAACATTCATACTGCACAGTCGCTCATAGAATCGCATTACATACAGTCACTCAGTTTTCACACCTGGCAGTCACCCAGCATTTATACCGCCCGGTCACGCATAGCGTTCTCATCATGCAGACACTCATAGTTTTCATACGGTACAGTCACTCATAGCTTCCACTCCGTGCAATCACTCAAAGCATTCATACCTTGCAGTCACTACATGTTACCATACAGTGCACACGCATAGATTTTCGTTCAGTATACACTTGTATTTTCCCTACGGTACACAATTGCATTTACCATTCAATATACACAGTTACATTTACCATACTGGATACACGCTTGTATTTTCCATACAGTATACACGCCTCTATACACCATACAGTATATACGCTTCTATTCACCATACAGTATATACGCTTTATTCACCATACAGTATATACGCTTCTATTCACCATACAGTATATACGCTTTTATTCACCATACAGTACATACGCTTCTATTTCACCATACAGTATACACGTTTCTATTCACCATACAGTGTACACGCTTCTTTTCACCACACAGTCTACACTTGTATTTTCCATACGGTTTTTCATACAGTATACATGCTTGTATTTGCCATACAGTATACACGCTTGTATACACAGTTACATTTACCATACAGTATACATGTCGGTACTCATTTTAGAGAATACACGCTGGTATCCGCTATACAGCATGCACGCTGGTTCCAGCCATACAGTGTATACCATTATTCACATGCTGGTACGTTCCGTTCGGTAGAACACTTGTATTTACATACAGTAGATCACGCTGGTATATTCATACAGCATTACAAGCTTGCATCTCTATACTGTATGGACGTTGTATTTTTTCCATACAGTATTCACTCTTGCAATTTTCACACAGTATACATGCTGGTATTTTTCATACAGTATACACGTTCATATTTCCCATACAGTATACACGCTGGTATTTCCCATACAGTATACACATTCATATTTTCCATACTGTAGACACGCTCGTATTCTCCATACAGTATACACACTGGCATTGTCCTTATAGTACAACACGCTCGTATTTTCATACAATACAGTTTGACACACTTGTAATTTCATGCAGTATGACACATTCATATTTTTCATACAGTTTGACACACTTGTAATTTCATGCAGTATGACATGCTTATTTTCCATACAATATGACACGCTTGAATTATCATACAGTATGACACGCTTGTATTTCCATACAATATGACACGCTTGTATTTTCATACAGTATGACATGCTCGTTTTCATGCAATTTGACATGCTCATATTTTTATACAGTATGACACGCTTGTATTTTCACGAACACGCTTGGATTTCATACAGTATATATACGCTGTGTTTCCCTACAGTGTAGGCGCTTGTATCACCCAGGTAGAATGCACGCTTGTTTGCATACAGTATATATGCTTGTATTTGCATACAGTTTACACGCTTGTTTTCATATAGAATGTGTGATTGTGTTTGCATGCGGAGTATGCGATTGTATATGCACACAGAACGCGCGCTTATATTTTCATATAGTATACATGATGGTATTTCCGTATGGTAGGTACGCTTGCATTTTCCAGAGATTACACGCTCGGGTTTTCTCACAATATACATGCTCGTGTTTTCATATAATATTTACGCTGGTGTTTCACACGGTACACACGTTTGTATTTTTACACAGTATACACGCTTACTCTATCACACAGTGTACATGCTCATATTCTAGTACAGTGTACGTGATCATATTTCCAGTACAGTATGCACGCTTATATTGTTATACAGTACACACGCTAGTATTTCCAGTACTGTAGTTGTTCTAGTATTTGAAGTACAGTATACATGCTTGTATTTCCAGTACGGTATACACGATTACTTTTCAATATAGTATGTTTGTATTTTTCTGTACTATATACGTTTGTGTTTTTCTGTACAGTATACGCGTTTGTACTTTCCGTACAGTATACACGATTGTATTTTCTGTACGGTATGCATTCTCGTATTTCCAATACAGTATACACGCTCGTATTCCAGTACAGTATACATTCTAGTATTTCCAGTACAGTACACACGCTTGTATTTCCAGTACAGTATACACTCTTGCTTTTATGTAGTATACACGTTTGTATTTTCCATACAGTATACACAATAGTATTTTCCGTACAGTATACATGATGGTATTGTCTGTACAGTATACACGATTGCATTTTTCATACGGATTACATGCTTGTATCTTCTGATAGTAGGCACGATTGTATTGTCCCGTTACGGTGTACGCGATTGCATATTCCGTACAGTATACACGATCGTTTATTCAGTTACACGCTCAGTTTCCATACAGGATAACACGATTATGTTTCATATGTTGTGACTCTTAGGTGTCCAAATGGGTTAAAACGTTGATGTTTCCTTACAATATTTCATCCATATTTCCATATGGCACGGCATACTATTGTTCACCATATGGTACAACACGCTTATGTTCCATACATGGTACACGCTCAGGTTTCCACATGTGATTCTATGCTTATGTGTTTACACGGCATAACACGTGGTGTTCCATACGATCAATGCGATTAATTTCCATATAATTTACACACACCCGTAGGCTTCCATACGGTATTACACGCTTATCAGGCTATAGTATAACTGGATCATGTTTTCACACTGTGGTAAGCATAGGTGTCTATGGTACATTGTGTTTAGACACGTGTTACTGAGTAGCATTATCAACCATTTCGGATCATGTCACGTTTACAGGTTGTGGATATTCTCAGCCTGCCTGCCACGGCTGCAGGGGAATACATCATTTGGGCTATTGTATCGGACACGTTTTCCTGAGCAATAGCAGCAGGTCACATAGAGGAGTATATACCTGATATGCCTGACTCATTCTCAGGTGGGATATACTACTTGGTTATTGTTGCTGACACGTTTTCAGAGCAATAACATCACCACACATAGGCAGCTGTATACCTGTTATGCCTGTCACGTCCTCAGGTTGGGATGCACTGTATAGTCGTATGTTCTGACACGTTTCCAGGATACGACTGCCATATCGGTATTTAAGTGATCATTTACGGGTGAACTGAGTCTGGTTGCTATAATATGGGTATGTATACCTTACGTAATTTCGCTTACTATCATAGCATTTGCTACAGCACATGCGCTACATAAGTTCGAGCATTCTACGTATAAGTTACTACTTGCATGACGCGATGCTTATCTGCCCTTTCGTTTCGGGTACCCAGTAAAGGTCTCCGTACACATACGTTATTTTAAGTAGGTTACTTAGTCCTGATTCTACGTTCATGAATAGGTCAGGTTACGTTAACATACCACCGTTATAGGTTCTGCGTCAAGCTATCTTACTTTGCATACAGTAGTCATACGCTTACGTCATTGTTGCGGGTATGACACTACGTGCTAGGCATAGTGCTTACTTTCATGGTAACCACAGTGCACGGATCTTACACGTGATGGTTATTTGCATCAGGCACATAGGCGCATTATCAACCATTTTGAATCGGGTTACGTTTACAGGTTACGGATATTCTCACACTGCCTGCCACGTCTACAGGGGAATACATCATTTGGGCTATTGTTTCGGGCACGTTTTCCCGAGCAGTAGCAGCAGGACACATAGAGGAGTATATACCTGATATGCCTGACACGTTCTCAGGTGGGATATACTACTTGGTTATTGTTGCTGACACGTTTTCAGAGCAGTAACGGCACTACACATAGGCAGCTGTATACCCGTCATGCCTGTCACGTTCTCAGGTGGGATGCACTGCATAGTCGTATGTTCTGACTCGTTTGCAGCATACGACTGTTATACCGGTATTAAGTGATCATTTACAGGTGACCTGTGCACACATGTTAACATGGTTTAGTTAGTTGTTTTCTCCCATAGTTATGGTCGTTGATTTAGGGAATAGTTCGTGGTATCGGCAGTATATATCTGTAATGTTCTGTGTCCCATGACACTTGGGTTTCTTTTTAGGGCTCCCTACGGTTGTCAGGTTTTGGCCATAATCCTGGAAACTACATACTAGGTTTACGGATAGTGGGTCATGTGGTACAGTAGGATAGGGAGCGGGTTGGTCAGTCCATTGAGCAAGTTCAGGTGGCGAATATGCACATGGTGTCTAGATGGTAGCTAGGGCTTCTGGTGAGGTAGGTGTCATTATAGGGATGTCCGCAGTAATATCGGATATTCGCTGAGGGGGTTGGGAACATGGCCTGAAGGCTGGTTCGGCAGCTCAGGCTCTGGTATCACAAGGGCATATTATACCACTCCCCTACGCATGCTGTTTTTTGCCCACTTAAGGTGTACCCCCCGTTGGCGGCACGGGCACACCTCTGCCGCAGATTAGAAAAGGTAGGTTATGTCCGGCATTCTTGTTACAGGATAAGAAATAGGGTTATAGTTATCATGGTATGTTAGGTTAGGTAGGCGTACGTTCCATACGCACTGAAAGGCCCTGACCATAAGTGAAAGGTTGAATGACAACCTGGGTTTATGGGAGAGGCCTGGGTGGTATAAATACCAGCACGTGCAGGTTCAGGTGCACGTTGGATGTCACGCTGTCCCACCCATCAGCCCTCCCTCTTTTTTTCAGGTCTTCCTTCAGCCTCATTCAGGGTATGCCCACTTAAGGTGTACCCCCCGACGGCGGCACGGGCACACCTCTGCTGCAGATTAGATAAGGTAGGTTATGTCCGGCATTCTTGTTACAGGATAAGAAATAGGGTTATAGTTATCATGGTATGTTAGGTTAGGTAGGCGTACGTTCCATACGCACTGAAAGGCCCTGACCATAATAAAATAAAGGAGTTCTATTGTAAAATATAACTTACCCCCTATCCAAAGGAATTAGGATACATTGAGGGGTGTGTCGGCCGTGGTTTCCTGTGGGGGTCGGAACGGCCGCTTCTGGCAGACTTCCGGCCCCGTTCAGGAAATTGTGGGGATCTCAGTGGCCGGACCCCCTCTGCGGGCTAAGGAAGCAAAGGTTTGATATGTTTGCTCTCTCTATGTCCTAACTGATGGTGCATCTATGGAGGAAACATTTGCACTTCATAGGAACAGTTAACTTTCAAATGAATGACAAAAACAAGCAGGAGATAATCATGAGCCACTTCATGAACATGCAAGGAAAACCTGTAAACTGAAAGGCCTGAAGAGAACACAGGAGTTAATCTACTTATCTGGATTGTTTATCCTCTCAGTTCATTCTCCCATCATGATAAACCCCCAGCTGCCTTTATTTTCATATCATTATTTTTTTTTCTACCTTGAAATTGTGCTGTATCTTCTGCTCAGTCTCAGTCAGCTCCACAGGCTGGGAAGAGGCATTACCCAGCAGGCTGTGACATCATCTTGTTACGCTGAGAGCTCCGGGTCCCTGCTCCTCCCCGGAGCGCTCGGTCAGACCTGCCTTTCTGCAGCGCCCCGGTCAGACCCGCTGACCGGGAGCGCTGCACTGACATTCGCGATGGGGATGAGATTCGTATAGCGGGACGCGCCCGCTCGCGAATCGCATCCCAAGCCACTTACCCGACCCGGTCCCCGGCTGTCATGTTCTGGCGCGTGCGGCTCCGCTCTCTAGGGTGCGCGCGCGCCAGCTCTCTAAGGTTTAAAGGGCCAGTGCAACAGTGATTGGTGCCTGGCCCAATCAGTCTAATTAGCTTCCACCTGCTCCCTGTGTATTTAACCTCACTTCCCCTTCACTTCCTTGCCGGATCTTGTTGCCTTGTGCCAGAGAAAGCGTTAGTGTTGTCCAAATCCTGTGTTCCAGATCTTCTGCTATCCTCATTGACTACGAACCTTGCCGCCTGCCCCGACCTACTGCTACGTCTGACCTTGCCTCTGTCTAGTCCTTCTGTCCCACGCCTTCTCAGCAGTCAGCGAGGTTAAGCCGTTGCCGGTGGATACGACCTGGTTGCTACCGCCGCAGCAAGACCATCCCGCTTTGCGGTGGGCTCTGGTGAAAACCAGTAGCAACCCTAGAACCGGTCCACCGACACGGTCCACGCCAATCCCTCGCTGACACAGTGGATCCACATCCAGCTAGCCGAATCATAACAGTAGATCCGGCCATGGATCCTGCTGAGGTGCCGCTGCCAAGTCTCACCCCCGAATTATCTTGGAATAACGAGGCTCTCTGCGCGACCTTTAAAAAAGGCCTATCCAGTAACATCAAGGATGTGCTGGCCGCACAAGAGATTCCTGCCAACCTGCAAGAACTTCCATCCATTTGGCCACCCGCATTGACATGCGTTTTTCTGAAAGACACCAGGAGCTCCGCCAGGAAAAATACCTTGATCTCTGGGCACCTCTCCCACAATATCCTTTGCAATCTACCCCTGTGCCTCCCGCCGAGGAGGCCATGCAAGTGGATTGGTCGCGCCTGACCCATGAAGAGAGGACTCGCCGTAGGGATAAAAATTTATGTATGTACTGCGCTAGTACCGAACATTTCTTGGTGGATTGCCCTATTCGTCCTCCACGTCTGGGAAACGCACGCACGCACCCAGCTCACGTAGGTGTGGCGTCTCTTGGTACGAAGTCTGCTTCTCAATGTCTCACTGTGCCCGTGCGGATTTCTTCTTCTGCCAACTCCTCCTTCTCAGCCGTGGCCTTCTTGGACTCTGGTTCTTCTGGAAATGTTATTCTGGCCTCTTTGGTGAATAGCTTCTGCATCCCGGTGACCCGTCTCGTCAAGCCGCTCTACATTTCTACGGTCAACGGAGTTAAGTTGGACTGCACTGTGCGTTACCGCACAGAGCCCTTGCTTATGAGCATTGGACTGCATCACAAGAAAATAGAATTTTTCGTCCTGCCCAACTGCACCTCTGAAGTCCTCCTCGGTCAGCCATGGCTCCAGCATCATTCTCCCACCCTTGACTGGACCACCGGGGAGATCAAGAATTGGGGTCCTGCTTGCTGCAAGAAATGCCTCACGTCTGCTCCCATTCCAGTCTGTCGGGCCTCAGTGTCTCCTCCTGTGCCTGGTCTCCCCAAGGCCTATCAGGACTGTGCAGTGCCTCCTCATAGCCCCCGTCCTGGTGACACTCTGCCCCGTGACAAGCTTCACCCTCTGCCCCCCCTCCTCATTCCCACTTCTTCCGGATTACTGGCCGCTGATGTAGCTACCCAGGACTGTTTTTTGTTCCGTAAGGAAACTCAAGAGACGCCCCCTATGTTCTCTTCTCAGTTAAAGGGACAATAAGACAAAGAGAGGGGGAGACCTAAGGGGGGGGGCGTTCTCCTTTCTGCAGCGCCCCGGTCAGACCCGCTGACCGGAAGCGCTGCACTGACATTCGCGATGGGGATGCGATTCGCCACTTACCCGTCCCTGTCCCCGGCTGTCATGTTCTGGCGCGCGCGGCTCAGCTCTCTAGGGCGCACGCGCCAGCTCTCTAAGATTTAAAGGGCCAGTGCACCAGTGATTGGTGCCTGGCCCAATCAGTCTAATTAGCTTCCACCTGCTCCCTGTGTATTTAACCTCACTTCCCCTTCACTTCCTTGCCGGATCTTGTTGCCTTGTGCCAGAGAAAGCGTTAGTGTTGTCCAAAGCCTGTGTTCCAGATCTTGTGCTATCCTCATTGACTACGAACCTTGCCACCTGCCCCGACCTTCTGCTACGTCTGACCTTACCTCTGTCTAGTCCTTCTGTCCCACGCCTTCTCAGCAGTCAGCGAGGTTGAGCCGCTGCCGGTGGACACAACCTGGTTGCTACCGCCGCAGCAAGACCATCCCGCTTTACGGCGGGATCTGGTGAAAACCAGTAGCAACCCTAGAACTGGTCCACCGACACGGTCCACGCCAATCCCTCGCTGACATAGTGGATCCACATCCAGCTAGCCAAATCATAACACATCTGAAGCCCTGTTGGGGAAAACTTTCTCCCTTCCTCTGCTACACACAGCTGGGAACAATTCAGTGCAAGATGGGCTGTGAATGGCCACACCCACCCCCCTTAGTTCTCTTAAGTCTACTGTACACTCCATACCCTGTGCTGAGATGAGGTCCCACTTGCATTTCCTGACTTTTGTCTCTGCTAGGTTACTGCAGTGGACAATCTGCAAACAGAACTGCAGGCAGGACCAGAAGGACCCCTGGTGGGCAAACTTTTAGGGGTTAATTAAACACATAAAGTTACAAAATTTTATTTAACCTCTTAACCTCTTAAGGACCCATGACGTGCCGGTACGTCATGAGTCCGCTCCCGTTCTATAATACGGGGCCACGGCGCGGAATCATAGCGGGTCGGGCCCGACCCGTGGCTAATAGCGCGTAGCACTGATCGCAGTGCCGTGTGCTATTAACCCTTTAGACGTGGCATTCAAAGTTGATCAATGCGTCTAAAGTGAAAGTAAAACAATGCCGGTTAGCTCAGGGAGCTGTTCGGGATCGCCGCGGCGAAATTGCGGCATCCCGAACAGCTTACATGACAGCCGAAGGGTCCTTACCGGCCTCCATGCTGTCCGATTGCCAAATGACTGCTCAGTGCCTGAGATCCAGGCATGAGCAGTCAAGCGGCAGAATCATCGATCAGTGGTTTCTTATGAGAAACCAGTGATCAATGTAAAAGATCAGTGTGTGCAGTGTTATAGCCCCTATGGGAACTATAACACAGCAAAAAAAAGTGAAAAAAAAAGTGAATAGAGATCATTTAACACCTTCTCTAATAAAAGTTTGAATCATCCCCCCTTTTCCCATTTAAAAAAAACTGTGTAAATAAAAATAAACATATGTGATATCCCCACGTGCGGAAATGTCCGAATTATAAAAATATATCATTAATTAAACCGCACGATCAATGGTGTATGCACAATAAAATTCCAAAGTCCAAAATAGTGTATTTTTGGTAACTTTATATATCATGAAAAAAATGAATAAAAAGCGATCAAAAAGTCCGATCAATAAAAAAATGGTACCACTAAAAACTTCAGATCACGGCTCAAAAAAATTAGCCCTCATACTGCCCCATATGTGGAAAAATAAAAAAGTTATAGGGGTCAGAAGATGACAATTTAAAACGTATACATTTTCCTGCATGTAGCTATGATTTTTTGACAAAATCAAACCCACATAAGTAGGATATCATTTTATTCGTATGGACCCGTATGGAGAAGGTGTCATTTTTACCGAAAAATGTACTGTGTAGAAACTGAAGCCCCCAAAAGTTACAAAATGGCGTTTTTTTTTTTTCAATTTTGTCTCACAATGATTTTTTTTTCCTTTTCGCCGTAGATTTTTGGGTAAAATGACTGACGTCATTACAAAGTAGAATTGGTGGCGCAAAACATGAGTCATCATATGGATTTTTAGGTGCAAAATTGAAAGAGTTATTTAAAGGTAAGGAGGAAAAAATGAAAATGCAAAAATGGGAAAACCCCGGGTCCTTAAGGGGTTTAGGACCAAGCATTTTTCAGTTTTTGAACTTTCATTTTATGCTCCTTACCTTTTAAAAATCAAAACCCCTTTTAACTTTGCACCTAAAAATCCATATGATGGCTTATTTTTTGCTCCACCAATTCTACTTTGTAACGATATCAGCCATTTTACCCAACAATCTACTGCGAAACCAAAACAAAATCATTGTGCGACAAAATTGAAAACAAATACAATTTTTTTACTTTTGGGGGCTTCCGTTTCTACACAGTACATTTTTTGGTAAAAATCACAGCTTATCTTTATTCTGTAGGTCCATACAATTAAAATGATACTTATAGGTTTGATTTTGTCGTACTTCTGGAAAAAATCATAATATGCACAAAAATGAATATGTGTAAAATTGTCCTTTTTCTGACCCCTATAACTTTTTCATTTATCCGCATATGTGGTGGTGTGAGGGCTTGTGGCGGTGATCTGAAGTTTTCATTATTATCATTTTTGTTTTGATCAGACTTTTTGATCGCTTTTTATTCATTTTTTTATGGCCTAAAAAGTGACCAAAAAATACGCTAATTTGGACTTTGGAATTTTTTGTGCATATGCCATTGACCGAGCAGTTTAATTAATACTATATTTTTATAGTTCGGACATTTATGCACGCGACAATACCCCATATGTTTAGTTTTATCTAAACAGTTTTCTTTTTTTTATGAAAAGGGGGGTGACTCAGACTTTTATTAGGGAAGGGGTTAATTCATCTTTATTAACTTTTTTTTCCCTTCTTTTGCAATGTTATAGCCCCCATAGTGGACTATAACATGCAGTACATTGATTCAATACATTGATCAATGCCATTGCATTGAATTGCATTGATCAGTGTTATCGGTGGTTGATTGCTCAAGCCTGGATTTGAGGCTTGGAGCAATCAATTGCCGATGGGATGTGCAGGAAGCAGGTAAGGCACCCTCCTTATGCATCCTAGCTGATCGAGACATCGCGTTTTCACCGTGATGGTGCCGATCAGCCCGACTGAGCTGCCGAGAAGCTTTCACTTTAGACGCGGCGATCAACTAAAGAGTTAATGCCGGACATCTGCCTGAATGGGGATGTCCGGCATTAGCCACAGGTCCTGGCTGCTGATAGCAGCTGGGTCTGTGCGGGTATGATGCGAGCTCAGCTCCTGAGCTTGCGTCATAAGTCTGTTGTTCCGCAGCGCTGTTTATAAACGGCTAATCTATAGAAAGGCTAATCTATAATGTATACATTTTTCTTCCTAATAACATGTACCATTTAAATATCTTTGTGTTCTGCTGTAGGGATAAAATAGGGGGGACGCTCCTGCTACATTTAGTTGCCTTACAACCAGACACAGGACCATGAGGAGGAGAAAAAAGTACATGGCTGATCTCCAGGGCCACATAAAGAAGATTTTTTTTCATATATTTCTTAGTTTTAATTCTAATATGAATACGAAAAAAAAATAAGACAAAAGAAAAGAAGGCAATTAAGCAGAAAACCCCCTTAATGGCCAGAGCTATGATACTGGAAGCAGACAGCTCCATACATTGTGCAGTGGCTGTGCTTGGTTACTGCAGCTCAGCTCTCATTACTTTAAAGGGGTACTCCAGTGAAAAATATATATTTTTTTTAACCAACTGGTGCCAGAACCTCTTTCTGTCTCAGTAACTGTCCAGAGCAGGAGAGGTTTTCTATGGGAATTTGCTCCTACTCTTGACAGTTCCTGAGACAAACAGAGGTATCAACAGAGAGCATTGTGGTCAGACAGAAAATAAATTTAAAAAGAAAAGAACTTCCTCTGGAGCATACAGCAGCTGATAAGTACTGGAAGGGTTAAGAATTTTAAATATAAGTTATTTACAAATTTATTTAATGTTCTGGCACCAGTTGATTTAAAAAGTAATTGTTTTTTACCGGAGTACCCCTTTAATAGGAGCTGAGCTGTACAAAGCACTGCCACTATACACAGGATAGAACTCCGTTTTCTGTGTATGCAGGCAGAGTAGCTTTTGCAAAAAGCTGGTTGTTGGGGTTCTGGTTGGCAACACCCCACTGATCTGAGATTGATGATCAATCCTGAGAATAGGTCTTTGTGGTGTCCCGGTACCGTATAGTATGCAGTACCTTGTATGGTGGTCCCCAAAGTCAGAGTTACTTCGTTCCAGTAGGGTCCTCCTGGTGGGATAGCCTCTAGTCACCTCTTCCTTCTTTAATTTTGTGATGTTTACGTGTGTATATTTAATTATGTATATAGTGTTGCAGGACCTTAGGTCACGTGACTAATGTTAATTCTCTTAGGGTATGTTAAAGGACCTTCCTAGGTCACATGGGTGGTCACATGTTTAGACCATAATTCCTTGTGTAAAGTGAATGACAGATGGTATGGACCAATGAGCTCAAGGCCACCCCCTGCCCATATAAGGGAGCTGCCAGCCAATCCTGGCTCTCTTGGGTTCCGGACTAGCAGAGAGTAGAGATCCATGCCACTATCAAAGACAAGACCAGGCCGAAGCCTCATAATACCGCAACTTACCAAATCGTGAGTTACAATTCAACGCCCCGCTAAAGTCTGCGTGACTGCTGGACCTAAACTCAATCCCCTAAATCCAGCGGAACAGCGCATATAAATCTACTGAGCTTAAAACTCATAAGGTCCCAACCAACTGTCAGGATCATAATAGACTCTTATTGTACAAAGACTGTTCCTGTTTAATTCTGCTTAAAACCTGCAGTAAAGTTCCGACAGTTTTCTGAAACCTCCGGTTGTGGACATTCATTTATTATTCCTCCCTATCGCTCTTGGGACAGGTGGCAATAGGACAAGCATATATAGAGGAGCCCTCACCCTGGTGTCACGACAGTTAAGGGTGAAACCAGCACCCTTTCATCACTGCACAGCTACACCCCATATACCCTATACCCCCACAAGCTTACCACATCATCAACATTTTTAACCCAGAAAACACCGATAAGGTTTTCAAATATTTCAGATGTACAGTCTCCTGCCTTATTTAAACAGTTTTGTGTCTGTTTACTGACTGATCCAGTCACCGCTTCCTCGTTCAGAGCAGGAAATCTCAGCATCATCTGAAAAGATCAATCACCAGGTGAAATACAAGATATTGTTTTCATCTTTTTTGACCACCTAAGGCATCTCAATGTGCAACTTAAGAGCCTTTCTGTACACAATCTAATTCTAGCTAATGATGACACATTCAGACTCACTGGCTAAAGCATCAGGATTGTTTTGTCCCTAAAGCTCTGCTATTCAAAGACTCGTTTTTGCCGTCTTAAATGGTTTGAGCTGCTAATTTGCATATTTTTTCCATCTAGTGCAATAGGAGAGTTGTGCAGTATGAACAATTACCAGATGGGTTATTTAGGGTCATAGTACAGTAACACATAATATAGTAGATAAATTGTTGTACTTTGCGGCATTTATAAGCATAGGTACACATTTGTGCAAATTACATGATAATCCGAAGCACAGTGGAAGAGGGATCTAAAATTGGAATAGAACCATGTCTTAAAAGTTAAAAAGAATCCATAGGTATAAGCTTATTTGCTGTCTAAGACCCTCCAAGATTTCCCTGTCAGTATTTAGCTTTTAGCCGGCAGATTTAATGCTAGACGTCCCTGTGGTTTATAATTATGAATTTGACAAGTTCATGTGTTTGCTGTTAATTATTATAATTAGCTTTCGCTTCACACAGACGCATCCGTTTAACAACAATATTAGCAGCAGGAGGAGACCCCGTGACGGATTCTGGATAATAAGAGAGTGATGGGGCCCCTTAGATAATATGGTGCTGAATTAACCTCTTATGATAAAGCATATGTGCTATGTTTTTTTTTTTTTACCAATATGTTTCTTCTTCTGTCAGCTTAATGCATACATTAAAGTGAGCAGCATTTATTAACTGTATTTTAATCTCACAGAATTTATAATAACATCCATGGTCTGTTAACTGCTTATAGATCAATAAAAAATAACATGCATATTTTTAAAGGCGTTATATAGGGATAAAACATTTTATATGGCTGGAGAGGTGTTAAAAAAAGAAAGAAAGAAAAACAGTAATACTACTCACCTACCCCAGTCCTTTGTTTTCCCTAGTCCCAGATTCTTCCTGATTTCTGTAATACTTCAGCCTCACAACAAATCCAACAACTCACAGAGGTGGGACACAACTGCAGACAGGGATAGGAAGAGTGAGGTAGCTTCTGTGAGGTTGATGAATCAAAGGAACATGGAAAAGTAAGAGTGGCAAGTGAGAAATACATCCCTCATATTTTAGAAAATATTTTATGCATCCTTTCATGTAACAACACTGAAGAAATTACATATAATGTAAAGTAGTGAGTGCACAGCCTGTATAACAGTGTTTAATGTTGTGTCCACTCAAAATAACTTAACACACAGCCATAAATGTCTAAACCTTGGCAACAAAAGTCAGTAAACCCCTTGTCACATTGGGCAGGGATAGAGTGCAGCACTAGTCTTGCCCACTCCCTCTGTCCATGCCTACTTGTGTACCCACCCTAAATAACAGCTCCACGACCACGGAGATGGTCCCTTCCTTAATAAGCTGAAAGAAGTCTCTAGCTCGGCACTGCTCAGTCTACAACATAAGGTGGAGAGGACTAGGGAAGCCGGGTCACTGCTGAAATGAGATGAATGGTGGTGCTCTGACTTAGTAAGAATCTGGCAATCAATAAGCATTTGAAGAAAATATAGTTGGCAACTTCACCACTGTGTCTTCTGAACTTCTTTATTCAAAACATACTCACATAAGTAGCAAGGGGAGAGGGAACACAACACGGGGGGGGTTAAGCTAGATGGCGATGGAAACCGTTTCACACAATATACGTGCTTCTTCTGGCCTCATACAGTGAGGAGTTTGGCCACCACAGGTAAAAATTTGTATTAATGTGCAGAAATAAGCCAAGGAAAGATGGAAAAATCTCCAAAAGGCATCAAATTACAGATTAGACATTCTTATAATATGTCAATAAAAGTTAGATTTTATTTCCATCATTTACACTTTCAAAATAACTAAAAACAAAAAAATTGCGTCTGCAAAAGTTTGGGCACCCTGCAGTATTTATAGCATGCACTGCCACCTTTGCAAAGCTGAGACCTGCCAGTGTCATGGATTGTTCTCAATCATCGTCTGGGAAAACCAGGTAATGTCAATCTCGATGGTTTTAAATGCCCAGACTCATCTGACCTTGCTAAAACAATCAGCACCATGGGTTCTTCTACGCAGTTGTCTAGAAATCTGAAACTGAAAATAGTTGACGCTCACAAAGCTGGAGAAGGCTATAATTAGATAGCAAAATGTTTTCAGATGTCAATATCCTCTGTTCGGAATGTAATTAAGAAATGGCAGTCATCAGGAACAGTGGAAGTTAAAGCAAGATCTGGAAGACCAAGAAAAATATCAGACAGAACAGCTCGCAGGATTGTGAGAAAAACAATACAAAACCCACGTTTGACTGCACAATCCCTCCAGAAAGATATGGCAGACACTGGAGTTGTGGTACACTATTCCACTATAAAGAGATACTTGTACAAATATGGTCTTCATGGAAGAGACATCAGAAGAAAACCTCTTCTACGTCCTTACCATAAAAATCAGCGTTTGAACTTTGCAAATGAACATATAGACAAGCCTTATGCATTTTGGAAACAAGTTCTGTGGACCAATGAGGTTAAAATTGAACTTTTTGGCGGGAATGAGCTAAGGTACATTTGGAGAAGAAGGGGAACAGAATTTAATGAAAAGAACCTCTGTGCAACTGTTAAGTATGGGGGTGGATCAATCATGCTTTGGGGTTGTATTGCAGCCAGTGGCACAGGGAAGGAGTAGAAGGAAAAATTGATTCAATAAAAAAGATACCTCAAACAAGAATTGAAAGACTCTCGGCTGGCTACAAAAAGCGTTTACAAGCTGTAATACTTGCCAAAGGAGTCAGTACAAGATATAAACTCTGCAGGGTGCCCAAACTTTTGCAAATGCCATATTTTTTTTGTTTTCTGTTATTTTGAAAGTGTAAATGAGGGAAATAAAATCTAACTTTTGTTGACATATTATAAGAATGTGAAATCTGTAATTTGATGCCTTTTGGAGATTTTTCCATCTTTCCTTGGCTTCTTAATGCACATTAATACAAATTTTTACCTGGGGTGCCCAAACTTTTGATCCCCACTGTAGCTGGTATGGTTACATGGCACATTTGAACAGGTGAGAACTCACACCTACACCAACACCAATTTGAAAGGTTAACACCATGTGACTAATGACAACATAGAAGGGAGTATCTTGCAACCGAATCTGAGTCTTCTATGCAGACAATTACAAACATGTACATATACAAAACCATGATTTGCCATATCAACTCCTAAAGGACCTGTTGCATTTGTTTTTAGGATCCAGAAAGTCTCTCTCTGTAATAACCTCTTATCAAGCATAACAATGCATAGGCTTTGCATATACCTTCTCTATGCCTGCAAAATGCAGCAATTCATGGTTACCTTCGTGAGCTTCCACTACGTGGGAAATCAGACGGGGGCTCCTTTAAGAGTACGAAAAGAATACAAATGTTCAGAGATTCGAACAAAAAGTTGTCTGATCGTTTTCCCCACATAGTAGAAGCTGCACAGACAAAATATTGCATATACCACAAACTTTGTTCGACAAGTGATTAAATCAGTTACCGTTTGATAAACTTGTCCCATATTTAAATGTTTCAACCCTAGGTTGTATTTACAAAACTTAGTTTTTGCACTGATAATTTCCTCTAGAGGTAAGATTCTCCAGCCATGTTTTATTTTTCCTTTTGGTATTTTTTAGTATTTCTCCTATTGTTTTATTCTTTTTGTACGCAATAATATATTTCTTTATAGTTATGTGATTTAAATCTTCGTCTCCTTCTATAATGTACCAATTTCTGTGCACTTACTGTTGTATAATGTTATTAGTAGGAGAAACGTGAAGGTGAATCTTGTCTGTGGTGACTGGTTTTTCTTGCTTTTGTTGTTGTATAATAACTGCTCTCTTTCTCGCTGGTCTGCTCTTTTCCTACAATATGTTATTAGGGATTCTGGCTACTTATGCTTTCTCTCTTTGAGTAGGCTTTCTAATTAATCTGCCTGTTTATAATATGTCTCTTCAGACATATTATTACTCTTTAGTCGGACAAATTGTCTGTATGGGATTCCTTTCTTGACGCAGTTGGGGTGTGAGCTGTTAAAGTGAAGTAATGTATTTTTAGCTACCTCCTTCCTATAGCCTTCGCTAGTAACTACATGATCTTTGATGATCAGTCTTACATCGAGGAACTCGAGTGATTCCCCTCCATACTGTTTTGTGAACGACATATTGACCACATTACTTATTGATCGTCCTAAATAAGTGAGGGACAGTCAAAAAATCAAAACAATAAATTACAATACAGTAGAATGTCGGGGAACAACTGGAGGCACACAAAACTAACAGAAATAAAACTAAACACAAACAGAAAGCAAAGTCAAAACAAGTGGAGTCTCAGCCAGGAGATAACAGAGTATAATAACAGAGAGCCAACGAGAAGTCAAGAGACTAGCCAAAAGATCAGAGAACCGGATAAGAAAATAAGATACAGAGAACACTAGCTACAGTTTAAGAATTTTCACCGGCGAGATATGAATGAAAGAGGCTTCCTTAAATATCCCTTTGATGCTAGCAGGAGGATCCTAATAGGTTCAACAAGCTGAACCACACTCAGTAGCACAGAATCGTAGTCACCACAATGAAAATAAACAGGTTAGAGAATATTAGCCCTACGGGTTCTGGCAGAACCAGTCATCACACCCCTAAGTGGAAATTTCCAAATTGGGCCCAAAATAGTGACTCTTTGGGCTCAATTTGGAAATTTCCACGTAGGGGTGTAATGACTGTGAATCTTACTATTATTATAAAAAAATAAAAAATAAATGAGGGATAAACCTTTTGTATATTTGAGCCTAACTCTGATGTACGATACACCAATGCATGACTATAGACAAAAGTGCAGTTTAACTGTATAAAAGTTTATGTTCAATATAACAATGACTTTTTCTTACAATAAGAACACCTGTAATGTGACACTGTGTAGTACTACAATAGTAGAATATTCAAATGCAAAGTATTTTAATTATATTATCAGAATAATAAAAATCACAAATAAACTAGGATTACTACATAAAAGAAATAGTTCTATAGAACTCAATAGTTTTTGGAACAAAATAATATTAATGCATATGTACAGTTGAACTATAGAATCACATCCTGTTCCCTTCATCCATCTGTACCCCTTGCCTTCAACTCCTTAAGGAATGTGTCTTTTTTTTTTAACTGTACTAAATCCAAAGAAAGAATAAAAGTAAAAAAAAGGTCAAAGAAATAGAAATAATGTGAATAGAAGGTGTTGTATAGATAGTTGCTTTATCACTTATCTCATGCCCCCTTGAAATATACACACTTAGTATGTTAAGCATGACTATATTTATCAAACTATAGACTCTAATTCATGATCCTGGTAACATTCCCACCAGTTGTGATACTTTGTACCGCAATCACAGAAACATCCCAACGGGACCTGTAGATAAGCCAGACACAAGTAGATCATAAAATATGGAAATGCTTCCTCTGCCTCCAAGTGTCTGGAGGCTACATTTTCCATACATTATACAAATCATAATGTTTACCTCTGAGGATTTGAGGCTTTGAAGCAAGTGATGGCTTTGAGACCTCAGTGACTGGGAATTTGTTAGTGCTTTTCATTTGAAATTTCATCATCTATGAATTATTTATTCTTTTAAAGGGTTACTTCGCTTGCCAGCGTCCGGAACATTGACTTCATTATAGCTGTGTGCGGGCTTCTGTTTTCATGCCCGCCCCCTCGTGATGTCACGGGGAAGGGGGCGTGATGTCAGGAGTGACATCCGCTGTGATCTTTCCTTAACTGCAGGTACTACTACTCCCAAAATGGAGCACACTCTGCTCCATGCTGGGAGCTGTAGTACCTGCATTAATAGACAGATCGCAGCAGGTGTCATAAGTTACACTCGCTGCGGGCAGTAGTACCTGCAGGTAAAAACAGATCACAGCGGGTATCACTACTGACACCCAATGTGATCGTCCTATCTATTGCAGAGATGGAGCAGTTTTCTCCTGCGCTCGCATCTCGACACTATACTCCAGCCGGCCACTCATTCATATTTCCCTCAGAGCTGTGATAGGCTGCAACCATCCGGCCAATCCCCACTCTGGGTGGAAAATATGAATGAGTGATGTTCTATTCACATCACTGGCCAGAGTATAGTGCAGAGATGCAAGCGCTGTATAGAGCCGCTCCACATCTCTGCTATATTGTGGACGATTGCATCGGGTGTCAGACTGATACCCAGGGCAATATGTCTATTAGTACAGGTACTACTACTACTACCTAAAAAAATTAAAAAATTGAGAGAAAAAAGTGAAACACACACACTTTATTAAATGGTCCCTTGCTTCTAAATAAATGCGAATTTTGTTTTAACAAAAATAAAATTCATTTTTCACAATTTCGTAGGCATGTACAATTTGTTTTGTTATGAATTCGGATTCATTCAGATGTAAATATTTCGTACATTCGGAGCAATCCGAATGTACGAAATATGAACAATTCGGACAAAAACAAATTAAGTCCAAAATGAATTGCACAAGCCTAGTTAGCATTTATGCTGTATATTTAATCCCTTAACGACCATGGATGCGTATACACATCCAGGGGGATGCACGTTCCTGCACCTGGACGAGTATACACATCCATGGTTCTCGTGGGTACCGCGCAGTGTACCCACAAGATCATGGCAGGGATTGCAACTCACAGCCGGGACACTGCTGTGACCAAAGTAAACTTTGGTCCTGGCAGTTTAACCCTTACAGCCGTGGTTGAAAGTGACCGCAGGTTGTAAGTTTTTTGACAGAGGGCGCTCCCTCTGTCCCCCCTGATGCAACCTGCGATGGGATCACAAGTGCTTCCTGGCAGTTTAACCCTTACAACCGCAGTCGGAAGCCACCACGAGCTGTAAGGAGTGCGGCAGAGAGAGGGGGCTCCCTCTGTCTCTCTCCAGCAGAACTCCACAATGATCGTGGGGTGCTGCGGCTTACCTGGGCAGCCAGAGGTCTTACAAAGACCCCCGGGACTGTCAGGCGGCCTATTACTACAATGCTTTGGAATGCTAAATATTCCAAAGCATAAAAAAGAATGAAATAAATAAAAGTGTAAAAAAAAAAGTGTAAAAACAATAAAAATGTTTAAAAAAGTGTACATTTTTTAAAACAGTGTAAAGAAAAGTCTTAAAAAATACATTTATTAAATAAAAAAAATAATAAAAAATAAAAATGCATAATGTGTAGGATCACATGGCGCACATCCGCCAGCAGTCACAATAATGAGCTCCCTGCAGCGGCTGGGTAGCTTTGCATGTACACTCATAGCGGACACACTGCATGTCTGTTACATACTGCGCTCTGGCGGTTAGCACCGGCTGTGAGCGCAGTAGCACTGTGTCCCCGCTCACCGGCCATGAGCGCAGTAGCCCCATGCCCCCTCTCACTGGCAGGGCCGGGATTCGCATTGCGGGACGCGCCCGCGTGCAAATTCCGGCCCATCACTTACCTACATCCCCTACTGTTGCTGCTGCTCCGTCTTAGCCTCGGCACGCGTCCTTGTCCCTTAGCGTGCGCGCTCACCAGTGCTTTGAAATTTAAAGGGCCAGTGCGCCTGTAATTAGTAAGTGCACCTGAACACTATATTTTAAATCCCTGCACCTCCCACACATCCCTGCCGGATCTTCAGTGCTCATTGCCTAAGAGAAAGCATTCCCATTGCCTGTTTTGCCTATGCGTGTTACCAGACTTCCTTGCTACATTTTTTACTACGAACCTTTGCCGCCTGCCTTGACCTTCTGCTACGTTGACTACACCTCTGTCTCATCCTCCTGTACCTCGCCTTGCCCAGTACCTGTGTGGTCGAGCAGTATCTGGGGTAGCGACCTGTGTGCCACCTGCCATAGCAAATCCATCCTGCCTTGCGGCCGGCACTGGTTAAGACCAGCGGCACCTTAGACTCCGCTCCTCGATACAGTCCGAGTCATCTGCCACACAGGTAGTGGATCCACTACCTGCTCCGTGACTTCCGCATCCAGGTACGTGGCAATGTCCACGAGCGGACACACTGAGCTATCCGCTGAGCTACTTTTGCAAAGTTTTTACAAAGGCCCCATTCATACTGCGTTTCAGCAGCATGTTAGAGATATCCGTCAGCATCATGTCAAAAAGTGATGCTGACGTATACTGTAGCAGCCTCATTCATTTCTGTATCAGACTGCTACAGTATACATTGGCATCCCTTTTTTGACATGACTCCAACTGACACCTATACTGCAGAAATGCAGTATGAATGAGGACTATTGGGACTTTTTTTTTTAAACGCCCAGTGATGGATATATTCGCCATGAGCTGGGGCTTATTCCCACACCATGATGTATATATCCATTAGGAACTGTGTGTCACTGCTAGACAACCAAGGAACGATCAGACTGGTCAGTGGTCCAGCTAATACATATATCTTTCTGAGACAAAAATCTTGCAGTCCACATGGGGTCACTTGTGGGGGTGCGGTATCATTCTGCCAGCTCCAATCCTTTGCAAGCATAGTGTGGGCTCTATAATTCATATGATGATGCCCTGAAAGCCAAAGGGAACTCCTCTCCTTTTTGGTCCTACCATGCGGTCAGGCAACCAAATAAGGCCTAAGTGGGAGTACTGCTCAGCCCCGGACAAACAGTGATAAAATATGCAAACACTGCACAACATATAATACCCGGCACTGCTACTACAATGAATATTCTACCGCTAGGCTTCTCTGGTACATAACCTTTCCGGTGCTCACATCTAAACAGTCCACAACATATTCTATAGAAAAGATTAAAGAAATTGAGCACTCACCAGGTCTTCAGGAACTGTAAACTTTATTGCATGTAAGTAATACAGCATTCCAACACGTGCGGGATAGTGGAAGGGTGCAGGGGGGTCGGGGAGAGGGTTGCTAGTTTGCTCAGCTGTGCAGGTGTGTTTTTTAGGTAAATATAACCATCACCATGGTTACGAGGGAAAACAGAGTACAAAGTAATTAAACAATGACATACAGTGCATAAGGATTACTTTAAAAACAACATGCGTCTAGTCTGGATATCCATCTGGATTCCTTCGTAAGTAGTTGTTGATTTCTGTTTTCTGTCGAATTTGTCAATTTAATTCTTTCAAGTGCAGCAAATTTTAAAGGGTACTCCGGCGCCTAGACATCTTATCCCCTATCCAAAGGAAAGGGGATAAGATGCCTGATCACGTGGGTTCCGCCGCTGGGGACCCCCGTGATCTTGCACGCCGCACCCCGTTGTCACACCCCTCCCATAGGCTTGCACTGAGGGGATAGAGCGCAACGTCACACAGGGGCGGAGCCTTGACGTCACAATGCTCCGGCCCCGTGATCGACAGTAATCAGACCCGGAGCGAACACGATCCAGGGGCGTGCAAGATCACGGGGGTCCCCAGCGGTGGGACCCCCGCCATCAGGTATCTTATCCCCTATCCTTTTGATAGGGGATAATATGTCTAAGCGCATGAAGAACCCCTTTAAACATTTCATGGAACCTCTGTGTATATCTGAAGTGCTCCCTTATCCTATGAAATAAAGGGCATGTAGTCTTGCCAACATAAAAATGCCCACAGTCACAGAAGATCACGTATACCACAAAATCTGATTTACAAATTATGAACTGATTAACTCTTATCGTATACCCTCCTAAGTTTAGTTCTTTAGACCGAGCATTGTGACCGCAGAAGGAGCATGAACCACACACATAATTATCTATTGGCCTGTGTTCAGACAGCCAATGCGTTTTCTCTTTTTTTTTTTTTCATTTATTTCAGTTTTTTTTTTATCTCTGCCTTTCCACAGTATGTAGTCACCAATGGTTGTGCTCCTTCTGTATGTCACAATTGGAATCTCACTTGTAAATCCCACTAGATCCTTGTCCTGCTGTAAAATAAACCCATTTTTAATGATTTTTTTTTTACTGTCTCATTCATTGGAGTATTAGGAAACATAAATGTAAGCCTATTAGTAGCTTTAATAAAAACCTATTAAGAAGGTTTTTACCATTCATTTTTTCTGCTTTTTCCCTAGCTTCTTTTAAAATTTTCTCTGGGTATCCCCAATATCGGAGCCTTTTTTCCAGATCTGTCACTTGCTCTCGGTAAGTATCTTCTTCATTGTTTATTCTCTTTAGACGAACCATTTGGCTGAAAGGGGTACTGTTTTTTGTGCATGCTGTATATCATGAGTTATAATGTAACAAGGCATTTTTCAATGTAGGTTTTCCATAACCTGAAGTAATTATTTTGCCATTTTTAATATTAACCTGAACATCCAAAAATTCAAGTGCTGTGTCTCCATAATGCTATGTGAATGACATATTCACTGTATTTGTGGTATTAAGGAAATATGGTGACAACATTATGAAACTGTACTTCATCACCACTCCAAACGATGAATATTTCGTCCACATAATGCCATATTGTATGGATATATTTGACAAAGGGATTTGTAGACGAAAAAAATTTAATTTCTCTCAAAAATTGCTCAAAAAAATATTAGCAAAGGCACAAGAGATGGGGGTCCCCATCGCTGTTCCATTTATTTGTTTATACCAATTCCGTTCAAATTGGAAAATATTATTCATAAGGATGAATTCAGTTGCTTCAGCTACGAAATCGATAAAATCTGGGACTTGTTCGTACAAGTGAGGAATTCCCTCAGAGCCTGTATACCCGCATCCCAAATGATGAGGGTATACAGGCTCTCAGCATCAATCGAAGCCAAATTAAAATAAGACTGCCAGTCCTTACCCTCTAGGGCGATAATCAAGTCTCCAGTGTCATGCAGATATGTGGGTATCTGCTGCAAGACAGGGGAGACAAGCCAGTCAACATAACTGGACAAAAATTCAGTTGGACTACCAATGCCCGCTACGATTGGGCATCCAGGGGGTGGCATGCAATCCTTTGGCAACATATAAGCATATTAAGCATTTTAAGGATTAATAGGTAAAAAATTTTCAGCTGTTTTGATATCAATAATACTTTTTTCAGTATATTTTTAAAAAAAGGTACGTAATTTATTCATAACTTTAGATGTGGGATCATTAGTCAATTTTTCATACACCTTTTTATTATCAAGTTGATTTAACGCTTCGGTTAGGTAATCTTTCTTATATCATACGACTATAGCGCCCCCTTTGTCTGCCTTAGAGATAAGGATATCTTGATTACCAGAGAGCCAGTCTAATGCTTTATTTTCACCCTTAGTCATATTAGGTGTAGAAGCTAGGGAAAGTGCAGAAAAAAATGAACGTAAAAACCTAAATATAAACCT
Organism: Hyla sarda; assembly: GCF_029499605.1. Lineage (NCBI taxonomy): Eukaryota > Metazoa > Chordata > Amphibia > Anura > Hylidae > Hyla > Hyla sarda. The sequence goes on from NC_079198.1 coordinate 76,481,102, forward strand.
TGTCCCAAAAAAGCTACTAATAGGTTTACATTTTACAGTAAAAAAAGCAATCTTTAAAAATTGATTTATTTTACAGCAGGACAAGGATTTAGTGGGATTTACTAGTGAGATTCCAATTGTGACATACAGAAGGAGCACAACCATTGGTGATTACATAGAAAGACAGAGGAAAAAACTGAAATAAATGAAAAAAAAAAGAGAAAAACGCATTGGCTGTCTGAACACAGACCAATAGGTGGTTCGTGCTCTTTCTGCGGTCACAATGCTCAGTCTAAAGAACTAAACTTAGGAGGGTATTTTATAAGAGTTAATCAGTTCATAACTTGTAAATCAGATTTCGTGGTATACGTGATCTTCTGGTACTGTGGGCATTTTTATGTTGGCAAGACTATATGCCCTTTATTTCATAGGATAATGGAGCACTTCAGATCCGTATGAGCTACTAAATTTATTGCCCACGTCACAGAGATACACAGGAGTTTCATGAAATGTTTAAAATTAGCTGCACTTGAAAGAATTGAATTGACAAATTTTAAAGAAAACAGAAATCAACAACTACTTACCAAGGAATCCAAACGGATATCCAGATTAGACGCCACAGGAGGTCTAGGGTTAAATGAAAGAAATGAAAAAGGTTTCCATTGAAGCTAGATTTCTGTATTCTTTTATCGCATAGTAGGATGTTGTTTTTAAAGTAATCCTTATGCACTGTATGTCATTGTTTAATTACTTTGTTTTCCCTCGTAACCATGGTGATGGTTGTATTTACCTTTAAAAACACACCTGCACAGCTGAGCAAACAAGGGGCCTGACGAAGAGCTGATTGTGCGATACGGACCGTCGCCCAACCCTCTCCCCCACCCCCCTGCACCCGTCCGCTCTCCCGAACATGTTGGAAGGCTGTAATACTTACATGCAATAAAGAAGTTTACAGTTCCTGAAGACCTGGTGAGTGCTCCATTTCTTTCATCTCTTCTATGGAATAAGTGATAAAATATGGGTGCATTTCCTCCATTTCAGAAGCGACATACCAAAATGATGTCCCACAAATTAATTCGTTTTTTTCCACTGACTTTTAAATAATTCTAGCCACACAATAAGGGCTTCACATTCTCCAGGGAACAGCTCTGTTCACTGATCTACTGAGATTGCTGAACAGCTCCTCTTCTGAACTCAGTGCCCGGCTCATTGTCTCTTGAGATTTACAGTGTTTCATGATTGGCTCTGGACTTCCTATATAAGCCTGGCCTTTCCAGATCCTACTTGCAAGATTCTTGTGCTTTCTACTTTGATTAACCGCTCCAAGCTCTGCTGCCATACTGCTACAACTACCTCATCTAGATGACGAACAGCATGATCAAATATGGGGCGCATTTCCTCCATTTCAGAAGCAACATACCAAAATGATGTCCCACAAATAAAGAATTTGTGGGAAAAAAAGCTAATTTCAATTTTTTTTCCACTGACTTTGAAATTATTCTAGTCACACAATAAGGGCTCAATGTACTCACTTTTGCCCTAGGTGAATTCTTTAGGGGGTGTAGTTTTGAAAATAGGGTCACTTCTGAGGGTGCTCTATTGTTCTGACAGCTAGAATGCTTTGCAAAATGAAGTGCAGCCTATAATTTGTATTATGATATCTTGAAAGCCAAATTGTGCTCCTCTCCTTTTGGGTCCCACCATGTGGCCATGCAACCAAATATTGCCTAAGTGGGACGAACAGCGTAATAAAATATGGGGCACATTTCCTCCTTTTCAGACACAATGTACAAAAAAAATTTTTTCCACTGATTTTGTAACCATTCCAGCCACACAAAAAGGACTCAAAGTACTCACTTTTGGTCTAGGTGAATACTTTAGGGGGTGTAGTTTCCAAAATGGGGTCAGTTGTGGGGGTTCTGCATGGTTCTGGTAGCTAAACGCCTTTGCAGGCATAAAATGCGGCCTATAATCCATTTGGTTTAAAATGATGCCCTGAAAGCCAAATGGTGCTCCTCTACTTCTGGGTCCTCCCACGCGGCCATGGAACCAGGGCCAGATTAAGACTGCCTGGAAGACGGAGCACTTCATTATGATGGGCCTCCCCCCCCCCCCCCCCCGATAGTCCCCCTTCCTTTCCACTGAGACCTGTTGCGGGCCTGTCAAGTAAGGAACAGACTGAGACCAAAAATAGGCCTGGGTATATTAGACTATGTCCCCCTTTTTTTTTTTTGGTGGGTGTCACAGGAGTCAGGCCCCGTTAAAATAAAAGGGGCTGCATGGTCTAAAATCCGTTCAGTTCAAGTCACTCTTTCCAGCTGTTGCAAAGCTACAACACCCATTATGTCTGGAGAGCTTTGGGCATTATAGGAGTTGTAGTTTTGTAACAGCTGGAGCCTCAAATTGGGGTACAGATTCATCCATTATTACTGCAAAACTTAGAAGTGAAGAGAGACCTAATGGGACAGTCAGGAGAATACACAAACATAAAATGACTCACAGGAGACGTCGTCTCTGTTGTCTTTCCTATTCTTCTTCATCTGGTCCAGACGCCAGGTCTGCTTTCAGCTCCATCTTACTCTGTAAAGTTTGACGCCTGGACATCATTGGTTCCTCACTCTGCCAGCCGATCCTCAGCCTCTGTATAAAGACAACAATCATTATAACCCTTCAAGAGACTGTGCTTCTTAAATATAATGCTACCAAACCCTGTGTACCCTGTCTATTATACTGCCAAACATCATCCCCTCTAAAAATAATACTACCACACCGTAGTGTGCACAGAGCAGCAGCATCCCATTGAAAACAAGCAAAATTCTGCTGGCGGAAGTTCGTAGTGTGGATGAGCCCTAATTCCCCCAAACCTCTCTGCCCCCCCAGACCCCTAAGTCCTCCTCCAGACTCCTACTCTCAGAGACCCCTAAGGCTAGGTTTCCCCCTTTTTTCTACCTGCAAAAACACAGAAAAACTGCTGCTGCTTTTTCCTGTGTTATGGTAATTTTTTGGCATTTTTTTTCTTGTGCTTTTGCCTTCTCTGGAAACTTAGCGTTAGTCCCCTCCTGGTCCTTAAAGGGGTACTCCACCCCTAGACATCTTATCCCCTATCCAAAGGATAGGGAATAAGATGTCTAGGGGTGGAGTACCCCTTTAAATCCCCCCCTTCAACACTCCTGGTCCTTCTCCCCTATTCCATTTTTCTGTACCCCCTCTCCGCCCCTCCTCAGTCCCCTTCACACTCCTCTTCCCCCTTTACCAAACCCACACTTACCTTACTTCACCCCCCCCCCCCCCCAAACAACCTCACATCAGCCCCCCATGCCCTCCTGGTCCTTCTCCACTACACTTTTCTTCACCAACCCCAGCCCCAGTTCCCCCACATTAGGTTGTAGCTCCCCCACATTGGTTTGTAGTTCCCCCACAGTAGGTTGCAGTTCCCCCGCGTTAGGTTGTAGTCCCCCCACATTACGTTGGCAGTGTCCCCCACAGACATAGAGCCTCCAGCCATATACAGTGTTTGGCTGGAGACTATATGTCTGTGTACTGCCCCACTTCAGTGCTCCGACCACCGCTCCTCTGGTCCGGGGTCATGATCTACTGCTATGGCCTAGGGGCCATAGCAGTAGGTCCCGGGACCGGAGGAGCGGTGGTCGGAGCACTGAAGATGACGTGTAGGTAACTTACCATGCGTGAATCCTCGTTGCTCCGCTCCTATGGGCGCATGCACAGGACGTCAGTGATGTCCCTGCGTGCGCTACCTCCCGGTGGCCTATGCGTTTTTAAAGTTATTGTGGGGCCACAGAAAGGTAACCGGGACATCCTTGCGTCCCGAAAAGATCTTTCAGGACACAAGGATGTCCTGCTGAATGTGAGGGGGGGGGGGGGGGGAAGGGGGAATGACAGTATTTATCTGCATATAACACGCACTGGCATATAACACGTACCCTCATTTTCACAGGAAAATTTGAGGTGAAAAAAATAAATATAAAATAAATGACTATAGCTCTGAATTATATGCCTCATCATTCCCCCAACTTTGATTCCCCTTGTTCCTCAGTTTGCCCCCCCCCCTTCCTCCCCCTTTTATCAGCCCCTGTGCCATATTTAACCCCCCACCTCCTTTCCTGTGTTTTCCCCTTCTCATCATTCTCCCCCCTCCTGCTCATCTTCCCCCTACTCATCATTCTCCCCCCTGCTCATGATTCTCCCCCTGCTCATCATTCTCCCCCCTGCTCATCATTCTCCCCCCTGCTCATCATTACCCCCCTGCTCATCATTACCCCCCCTGCTCATCATTACCCCCCTGCTCATCATTAACCCCCCCCTTTTCATCATTACCCCCCTGCTCATCATTACCCTCCATGCTCATCATTACCCCCTGCTTATCATTACCCCCCCGCTCATCATTACCCCCCCTGCTCATCATTACCCCCCGCTCATCATTACCCCCATTGCTCATCATTACCCCCCCTTCTCATCATTACCCCCCCTTCTCATAATTACCCCCCCCCGCTCATCATTACCCCCCCTGCTCATCATTCCCCCCTGCTTATCATTACCCCCCAGCACATCATTACCCCCCCTGCACATCATTACCACCCCCCCTGCACATCATTCCCCCCCCCCCTGCCAATCATTGCTCCCCCCTCCTCCTCCTTTTTCTATTTTTCATATTTCCTTACCTGGCCGCGCTCGGCAGGCTCAGGTGATGCATCGGGTCTTGTGGGCTGTGACGAGTTACGTCTCCTGTGGCTCCTCTGCACAGCGTCAGGGACGTCACTCATCATTTCCTGCAGCGCTGGGGTGTAATGAAGAAAACTGTGCCCTGCAGGAAATGATGAGTGACGTCCCTGACGCTGTGCAGAGGAGTCACAGGAGACGTCACTCGTCACAGCCCACATGACCCGACGCATCACCTGAGCCTGCCGAGCGCGGCCAGGTAAGGAAATATGAAATATAGGAAAAGCAGGAGGAGTCCGGGGTGGGCCCACAGGAGCTGCCGCTGGTCACTGTTTTAAAGTGGCCGCGGCAGGGGGCCCCGATCCGCTACTGAGCAGCCCGTAGGGATGTCCCGAATGTGATGGGGCCCCCTGCGGGCACGGGGCCCGGAGCAGGTGCTCCATGAGCGCCAATGATGATCCGGCCCTGCATGGAACCAAATATGGCCTAAGCGGGGGTATTTCCAAACACGGGCCGAGCATCTCAATAAAATATAGGGTGCATTGCATTCAATATCAAAAGCAATGTACAAAAAATATGCCACACAAATGATGCATATATGAAAAAAAGCACATTTCGAATTTTTAACACTGACTTTGTAATAATTTCTGCCAAAAATCTATGGTGTTAAAATATGCACTGTACCTCCTAGTGAATACCTTGAGGGGTCTTGTTTTTAAAATGGGGTCATTTTGGGGGGGGGGGGGGGGTCCCATGTTCTTCCCACCTTCAAGATTCTGCAAATCTTGCATAGCACATAAAAAAGATGTACTTTTCAAATTTTCAACATTTTCAAAATTTCAAATAAAATTGTTAGGCTTCTAATTCATTTAAAATGTTAATTAAAAAATGCTTTCAGAATAAAGTAGACATCTGAAAGTATAAGTTTCATAAATATATGCAACCTGTTAGTGTTAAAATAGCAAAATAATTTTTTTTTAATTTCATGATTTTTTGCATTGTAAAAAAAAACTACAAATGATATCGGCCTACTTTTACTTTGTACATGAACTACAACTTGTGACAAAAAGACAATGTCATAATTATCATGATTGGCAAGAGGTTACCAGTTATTCTCTAGTAAAGTCAGACATCCCCGATTTGAAAAAACAGGCTTGGTCTTTAAAGAAGTACTCTAGTGCAGAGTATTCCTGCTCTATCCTGCCCGGGCTGCAAAATAAGTAGTAGATCTCCGCGCTTGTTCAGACCTAACGGCCCAAGCGTGTCACTTTTGAGTATTAAAGGGGTATTCCAGGAAAAAAAACTTTTTTTAATATATCAACTGGCTCCAGAAAGTTAAACAGATTTGTAAATTGCTTCTATTAAAAAATCTTTATCCTTTCAGTACTTATGAGCTTCTGAATTTAAGGTTGTTCTTTTCTGTCTAAGTGCTCTCTGATGACACGTGTTTCGGGAAATGACCAGTTTAGAAGATGTTTGCTATGGGGGTATGCTTCAAAACTGGGCGTTTCCCGAGACACGCATCATCAAAGAGCACAACCTTAACTTCAGAAGCTCATAAGTACCCAAATGATTTAAGATTTTTTAATAGAAGTAATTTACAAATCTGTTTAACTTTCAGGAGCCAGTTGATATATATAAAAAAGTTTTTTTCCTGGATAACCCCTTTAATTCTGTTTCTTTTTGTAATAATAATCAATGCTGATCTCCTCCACTTACCATTGCTAGACCCAGAAATTGCAAGTCCTCTTTTCTTGCGCATATGTTCAATTAGCTTCGGACAACCTTTACCTGAAATTAATTGTGAAAATGTTCACGCACTCTTACATACGCAGGACAGATGGTCTTTCCCATATAGAAATAATCACATTTGCATATTAGAGCATAGACTAGATATTTTGTTCGGCAAGTAATAAAATCTTTCACTTTCCAATGGAACATACCCAATTGCACTTGTTTTGTTTGTATTAGATGGTCGCAAATCTTACACTGTCCGCATCTACAATTTCCTATTGGTAATTGTTTCTTTAACCAATGTGTTTTTTCTTTCTCCTTTTTTGTTTTTTTGTTCTCCGGAAGGAGATTAAAGGTTTATTAAATTTCTAATTTCCTAATTTGTCGTCATTTTGTATTATGTGCCAGTTTTTATTTATGGGTGTGCGGATAGTTCTTTCCATAGGACTATACATGAATGAAAATGCAAATGTTTTTGTACTGCTATCAGAAATGACATAACTTTCCTTATCACTATTGATGTTACAATGTTAAGTTCTCCTAACTGTTTTTTATATTTTTGGATTTAAATAATAATTTGTTTCTTGGTATCTGCTTTACCTTCTCTAAATCTTTTAGTAAAATATGTACTGGATAACCCCGTTCTTCTAGGCGGGTCCACAATTCATGAGCTTGTGACATAAAGGTTTCCTCCTTAGATTTTATACGACACAATCTTAAAATTTGCCCATATGGCAACAAATTCTTCACATGTTGTGGATGGTAACTTCATAAGTTTTTTCTTCAGAGAGTTGACGACTTGCCTCCAACATATAGTATTCCTTCATTAATAGGACAATATTGCACCTTTTATCTGCAGGCTTCACAATTGTGTCGTTCTGTTCAGATAACCATACCAATGCCTTTTGTTCACCCACAGATAAATTGGGGGTGGACTTGGGATATATTAAGGCTTTAATGTCACGTAGTACACACTCAATAAATGTATGGAGACTAGAGCCTGCGGGTAAAGGGGGGTTAAATTTGGAGGATACTACTCACGAAAAGGGACTGTATCCAGTATCTCCATTATGACAATCACCAGTTAGCTCCAACAAGATGTTCACCACTTCTTTATCTTCCATTGTTATGTTTGGGTCAATCATAAAGCCCAAAGGACCTATCTCCAGAGGTTTCTCACCCTTTACTTCTACTTCATTGTTCGACTCTGCATTATTTATGGAGAAAACCTGTGGAGTTTAATCTTTCTTACTGCCCTATGTAGATCTATAGTAAATTCGGAAAAATCTAATTCAGCATGCAAACAAAAGTTCAACCCTCGTGAAAGGGCAGAAATGCATTCAGGAGAAAGATCATGGTTAGTGAGATTAATAACAATTGTGGAATTTAGAGGGACAAAATCACTTACTTTTTCCAAGTGACTTGTTTCCTCTTGGTACCTCCTCTTTTTGCTGACTTTTTGCCTCTCCCCCTCCTTGTATGTTTCCTAAAGAGATATACAGTTGAACATAATGTAATTTCTGATAGCAGTAAAAAACACATTTGCATTTTCATTCATGTATAGTCCTATGGCGAGAACTATCCACACAGCCATAAATAAAAACTGGCACATGATACAAAATAACGACATATTAGAAAAGGAGAAATTGACTAAACCTCTAATCTCCTTCCGGAGAACAAAAAAACTTACGGGATGTGCTAATAAAGGGACATTTAGAAAAAAAGGTGGAAGAAAAACACATTGGTTAAATAAACAATTACCAATAGGAAATTATAGATGTGGACAGTGTAATTACTTGCAAAATGTTATTACTTGCAAAACTAAATATCTAGTCTGTGCTCTAATAAGCAAATGTGGTTATTTCTACATAGGAAAGACCATCTTTCCTATATATGGAAGAGTGCATGAACATTTTGACTCATTGATTTCAGGTAAAGGTTGTCCGAAGCTAATTGAACATTTGTGCACCGTTCACAATGGTAGAAAAGAGGTCTTGGTCTATCTACAGCCTCAGGTAAGTGGAGGAGATCAGCATTGATTATTATTACAAAAAGAAACAGAATTAATGTAATTAGAGATGAGCTAACTTTTAAAAAATTTGATTCGGCCGATTCGCAGAATTTTCGAAAAGATTTGTTTTGATCCAAATTTATTTGCAGTGAATCTATATTAAAAATGGCTATTGCTGGCCTACAGAGAGCCTCAATAGGGGTATAGAATACTTTGGTGTGTTCTAACATGCATATGGAGTGTGCTGGGGTAGTAAAATAATAGTGTTATTCAGAATAACATGCAGAATACTGGCATCGCTTTTAGAATCACTGCCGCAGAGCGGAACAATGACAGAGCCTGGAGGTGGCATCAGTATGAGGAAACCATATAGTGGCTGAATGACACAGCGTGGAGGGGTTGGTAGCATGAGGACACCATATAGTGGCTGAATGACACAGCGTGGAGGTGTTGGCAGCATGAGGACACCATATAGTGGCTGAATGACACAGCTTGGATGTGGCTGAAGCATGAGGAGACCATATAGTGGCTGAATGACACAGAGTGGAGGTGATGGCAGCATGAGGAGACCATAAAGTTGCTGGGTGACACAGCTTGGATGAGGCAGAAGCATGAAGAGACCATAGAGTGTCTCAATGGCACAGCCTGGAGTTGGCAACAGATGAGGAGACAGTAGGGCCTCACAATCTCTAATAATAAAAGATGAATTTTGAAATAGCAAATGAAGATGTATTGTACCTAGTGCTACCATAAACATATATAGGTAATGTCCTAGGCTCAGCAGCATCACAAAACCATGTTGCTATATGACACATACAGGAGCAGGCAGCAGCATGAGTACACAAGAGGGATTAACAACCCCTAACATTAAAAGGTGAATGTTGAAATCTCTATTGAAGATGCATGTTAGCTAGTGCTACCATCCAAAAATGAAAGGCCCAAGCCCAGAAGCATCAATAAGCCAAGTAGTTCCTGAAACACACAGTCAGGAGCAGGCATCAGCAGTACAACAGAGGCTTTCATAACCCCTTACATTGGAAGAACAATGTTGAAATTTCTATTAAGGATGTATTTAGCTCGTGCAAAACATTAAAAAATTTAAGGCCCAAGCCCAGAAGCATCAATAAGCCAAGTAGTTCCTGAAACACACAGTCAAGAGCAGGCAACAGCAGTACACCAGAGGCTTTCATAACCCCTTACATTGGAAGAACAATGTTGAAATTTCTATTAAGGATGTATTTAGCTTGTGCAAAACATTCAAAAATGTAAGGCCCAAGCCCAGAAGCATCAATAAGCCAAGTAGTTCCTGAAACACACAGTCAAGAGCAGGCAACAGCAGTACACCAGAGGGTTTCATAACCCCTTACATTTAAAGAGCAATGTCGAAATTTCTATTAAGCATGCATTTAGCTTGTGCTAAACAGCCAAAAATTTAAGGCCAAAGCCCAGAATCATCAGTAAGCCAAGTAATTCCTGAAAGACACAGGAGCAGTCTGGAGCAGGCATCAGCAGTACATCCGAGGGTTTCATATCCCCTTACATTGAAAGATCAATGTTGAAATTTCCATTAAGCATTTATTTAGCTATTGCTAAGCATCCAAAAATTTAAGGTGCAAGCCCAGAAGCATCAGTAAGCCAAGTAGTTCCTGAAAGACACAGAAGCAGTCAGGAGCAGGCATCAGCAGTACATCCGAGGGTTTCATAACCCCTTTACATTGAAAGATCAATGTTGACATTTCTATTAAGCATGTATTTAGCTCCTGCTAAACATCCAAAAATGTAAGGCATAAGCCCAGAAGCATCATTAAGTCATGTAATTCCTGAAAGACACAGGGGTAGTCAGGAGCAGGCATCAGCAGTACCCAAGAGGGTTTCATAACCCCTTACATTGAAAGATCAATCTTGAAATCTCAATTAAGTATTTATGTTAGCTAGTGCTACCAGAACATATTTGGAGTTGATATCCCAGTATAGCATCGGAAAATGATATATTGGCTGAATGACACAGCCTGGAAGTGGGGAAAGCATGAGGAGAACATTGAAATATAAGAATTGTAAATAGAAATCTAAGATTTTGAAATTGAGTATTTTGAAATGGAACTTTTAACTGCCAAGTTTTAGTGGTCCTGGCCCCGGCGTGTGGGTACAATGGACCTAATCTAACAAGGAGTCCCATGTCACATGTCAGCACAATGACAGAGCCTATAGGTGGCATCAGTAGGAGACCATATAGTGTCTGAATGGCACAGCCTGGAGTTGGCTGAAGCATGAGGAGACCCCAGGGCGTCACAAAAATTGTCAGAATACCACCTGACATTCAACATAATAAAATGAGAGATACGTTCTCTGAAGAAAAGGATCTTTCATTAGATGACAATATGAGTATTGTGTGTTCCAGTGACATTAGCTTATCGGAGGAACAGGAAAACATGATACAACTTAATTCTGCAACTGAAGAACCACAACAAAGAATGAACGACTTAAAGGAGTAGTCCAGTGGTGAAAAACTTATCCCCTATCCTAAGGATAGGGGATAAGTTTGAGATCGCGGGGGGTCTGACCGCTGGGGCCCCCTGCGATCTCTCTGTACGGGGCCCCGGCTCTCCGCCGAGATAGCGGGTGTCAACCCCCGCTCGAGGCGGCGGCCGACACGCCCCCTCAATACATCTCTATGGCAGAGCCAGAGATTGCCGAAGGCAGCGCTTCGGCTCTGCCATAGAGTTGTATTGAGGGGGCGTGTCGGCCGCCACCTCGTGCGGAGATCGACACGTCCCCTTCCCGCGGGCTGTCGGGGCTCCGTACAGGAGATCGCAGGGGGCCCCAGCGATCTGCAACTTATCCCCTATCCTTAGGATAGGGGATAAGTTGCTCACCACTGAATCACCACTGGACTACTCCTTTAAAGCCTACTGGAACTGAGGAACTTCACAATGCTAAATCTACCACTTGGGATAGTCAATCAATTCCAACAGCCTGTGGTCAGTATCCACAGTTCCCTGTTTCTGCTAGTCCTTGGCAATATTCCTTTTATTACTGGTCTGGTATCAACATAGCAATAATGCTGGGAGAGTAACTCAAGGATAGCCACATGTTTCCTACAATACACAGTCAATACATGGAGACCATATAGTGGCTGAATGGCACAGCCTGGAGGTGGCTGAAGCATGAGGAGACCATATAGTGTCTGAATGGCACAGCCTGGAGTTGGCGGCAGATGAGGAGACAATCGGGCCTCACAATCTCTAATAATAAAAAATGAATTTAGAAATTTCCATTGAAGATGTATGGTACCTAGTGCTACCATAAGCATATATAGGTAATGTCCTAGGCCCAGCAGCATCACTAAACCATGTTGTTGCTGAATGACACAGACAAGAGCAGTCAGCAGCAGGAGTGCAGAAGAGGGTTTCATAACCCCTAAGATTGAAAGATCAATGTTAAAATCTCAATTAAGCATGTATGGAAGCTAGTGCTAACATCCAAAAATGTAAGGCCCAAGCTCAGCAGCATCACTAAGTCAAGTAATTCCTGAAACACACAGCCTTTGAGCAGGCATCAGCATGAGTTTACAAGATGGCTTCACAACCCCTAACATTATGTTAATGTTGAAATCTGTATAGAAGATGTATGTTAGCTAGTGCTAGCATCAAACATTTTTAGGCACAGGCCCAGCAGCATCATTAAACCATATAGTTGCTGAAACACAAAGCCTGGGTCAGGCAGCAGAAGTACACAAGAGGGCTTAATAACCCCTAACATTAAAAGGTGAATATTGAACTCTGTATAGAACATGTATGATAGCTAGTGCTATTTAGGCACAGGCCCAGCAGCATCAATAAGCCACGTAGTTCTTGAAACACACAGCCTGAATCATGCAGCAGGATGTGTACATAAGAGGGCATCCCAAACCCCTAACATTAAAAGATCAATGTTGAAATCTTTATTGAGCATGTATGTTTGCCAGTGCTACCATAAACAATTGTAGGTAATATCCAAGACAGTCCAAGCAGCATCAGAAAACAATATATTGGCTTAACCCCTTAACGATGCAGGACGTATATTTACGCCCTGCGCCGGTTCCCGCGATATGAAGCATCATATCGCGTCGGTCCCGGCGCTCATCAACGGCAGGGACCCGCGGCTAATACCACATTTTGACGATCGCGGCGATGTGCGGTATTAACCCTTTAGAAGCGGCGGTCAAAGCTGACCGCCGCTTCTAAAGTGAAAGTGAAAGTGACCCGGCTGCTCAGTCGGGCTGTTCGGGACCGCCTCGGTGTCCGATCGGCGAATGACTGCTCCGTGCCGATCCAGGCAGGAGCAGTCAAGCGCCGATAACACTGATCACAGGCGTGTTAATACACGCCTCTGATCTGTGTAAAAGATCAGTGTGTGCAGTGTTATAGGTCCCTATGGGACCTATAACACTGCAAAAAAAAAGTTTAAAAAAAGTGTTAATAAAGGTCATTTAACCCCTTCCCTAATAAAAGTTTGAATCACCCCCCTTTTCCCATAAAAAAAATAAAACAGTGTAAAAAAAAATAAAAATAAACATATCTGGTATCGCCGCGTGCATAAATGTCTGAACTATAAAAATATATCATTAATTAAACGGCACGATCAATGGCGTACGCGCAAAAAAATTCCAAAGTCAAAATGGTAACTTTTTATACCATTAAAAAATGAATAAAAAGTGATCAAAAAGTCCGATCAAAACTAAAATCCTACCGATAAAAGCTTCAGATCACGGCGCAAAAAATGAGTCATCATACCGCCCTGTACGTGGAAAAATAAAAAAGTTTTAGGGGTCAGAAGATGACATTTTTAAAGGTATAAATTTTCCTGCATGTAGTTAGGATTTTTTTCCAGAAGTGCGACAAAATCAAACCTATATAAATAGGGTATCATTTTAACCGTATGGACCTACAGAATAATGATAAGGTGTAATTTTTACCGAAATATGCACTGCGTAGAAACGCAAGCCCTCAAAAGTTTCAAAATGGCGTTTTTTCTTCGGTTTTGTCGCACAATGATTTTTTTTTACGTTTCGCCGTGCATTTTTGGGTAAAATGACTAATGTTACTGCAAATTAGAATTGGCAATGCAAAAAATAAGCAATAATATGGATTTTTAGGTGGAAAATTGAAAGGGTTATGATTTTTAAAAGGTAAGGAGGAAAAAATGAAAGTGCAAAAACGGAAAAACCCTGAGTCCTTAAGGGGTTAATGACACAGCCTGGAGTTGGGAAAAGCATAAGGAGCCCACATAGTGTCTGAATGGAACAGCCTGGAGATGGCTGAAGCATGAGGGTACCATATAGTGGCTGAATGGCACAGCCTGGAGGAGGCATCAGGAGTCCTGAAAGTGACCCTAATGCAAGGAATTTCTTAAACTGGGGACCAGCACCTTAATTATGTTTTGCAGTATCCATGGCAGCACAATGAGAGAGCCTGTAGGTGGTAGCATCAGCATGAGGAGACCACAGAGCAGCACAATTATGGAGCCTGAAGGTGGCAGCATCAGCATGAGCAGACCATATGGTGGCACAATGACAGAGCCTGGAGGTGGTAGTATCAGCATGAGGAAACCATATGGTGGCACAATGACAGAGCATGGAGGTGGTAGCATTAGCATGAGGAGACCATAGAGCAGCAGAATGAGCGAGCCTGGAGCTGGCAGCATCAGCATGAGGAGACCATATTGCTGCACAACGACAGAGCCTGGAGGTGGTAGCAATAGCATGAGGAGACCATAGAGCAGCACAATGACAGAGCCTGGAGGTGGCAGCAGCAGCATGAGGGCCATGCCAACTGAGGGTTAAGTGTGAGAAACCCACAGACTGTTGACTAGGGGTGTGGGATGTCACTTGAGATGAAGTGAATGACCGAGTGAACCGATCAATCACGGCAGCTGGGTTGCTGGTCAGGACACGACTGCTAGCTGACAACGGGAGCTCAGATCTCTCGCTGTGACTCCGGCTGGCATACACCCCTTCTCTGCTGCGACCTCTGCCTGCGCCTGATGAATTTAGGCCTCTGCCACTCCTCCATGCATGTCCTAGCAATACTCTTCCTGACATACTTATTGTGTATATGAAGAGAGTACAATTTTTTGTATTTTTTTAAAACACCAGCCGGTGAGTACTATTGCTTGGACTTTCACAGTATGTAGGCCCTTGACAGATTAACAGGTATAATATTGAACACTACTTATACTTAGATGTAGGTATGTGGTATGCACGTATGAGGGCAAAAAAATTTGCTACAATACACTTGGAAAACATATTTTCATGAAACAATATCCAGTGATTAGTTTTCCCTGGCCTTTCACTGTATGTAGGCTTGTTACAGATTAACAGGTACAAAAAAAGTGCACTACTTAGATGTAGGTATGTGGTATGCACGTATGAGGGCAGAAAAATGCACTACAGTCCACTGAAAAAATGTATTTTTGCACAGCAGCAGGACACAACTGTGCAGCACCACAAAGAGTGGTGTGAACTGCTTGTTATTATACCGTCTACAGACTAGTATAAGCAACAGATGATTTCTTGTGGAAAAAATACACAGAATTGCGCTGAAAAATCATTCCTGCCACCTGAGATACGGTTCATGAAGTTAAGGCAGCTTGTTGATATGTATGAGGCAACGAAAAGCTATCTGCCCCTCTCTGATAAAATGCTGAATAAAGTGAGTGGGAGTTTATGGCAAGCGTTAAAATCCTTCTCAGTGAGAACAAACAAATAACTGCACTGCTCTCTGTCCACAACGCTGATGTGACTGGCAGTTGGAAGTGGAATGCTGCGGTATGATCAATCGAGCGTGTCTGTAACACACAGAGACACGCATCCGTCCTCTTTCTGCAGTATATGGCATGAAATGAGCAGCTGCAAAATGGCTGCCGATTATATAGAGCTGTGACATCACAGAGGTCAATAAATGCTGATAGGCTGCATCCTGCATGTGATTCAGGGTCATCCCGCCTACCTCCCTTCCCACCTTGCCTTCCTGCCTTCCCAGCATCCCCTGCCCCATGTACTTACATGTGGATCCGCCATTTTAGGTGTCCTGGAGCCTGGAACGCTGTAAAATGGAGTTTAATGGAGAAATTCGCGTGATATAATCACGGCGATATTCGCATTTGTTGCAATTCGAATAAATCCTGAAATTCGCAACAAATTTGGGTTTGTCTGCTTTGATTCGCTCATCTCTAAATGTAATGTCCGTTTGTTTGTTTTTGTCTTTTTCTGCATTCACACACTATTATATTCAGAGCAGTTTGCTATTCTCCCTGGATAGGGAATAGTTAATGCTCTGAACAAATGAGAAATTGGGTGTGTCAATTTTAAGCAGAGTTTTCCTGCATTCTGTGCTGGTTATTTTGTGCTTCTATGATGTCTGTTTGTACAATACTCTGACTATGTCTGCCTGAGCATTTGCCTTTTATTTATCTTGTGATTTTAGCCATGGTAAAATAGTCTTCTCTCGATATATATATATATATATATATTCCACTGGAGTACCCCTATAAAGGAAACTTATACCATTGTTCATGTAGTCTGATCTACCAAAATCATGTTATAGAGAAGGAGAAGCTTAGCAGACTGATATATATATATATATATATATATATATATATATTTTAGTCTGTTACATTGACTCGGTTTTAGGATTAGTATGTCCTTTCTGCTTAGTCTGTGTTCACACTGCCTCTGGCTAGTCTAGTTTTACCTGTGCTCTGTATGTAATAATTGCTGTTTGGAATCCTGGAGTCTATTAAGATTCATCTGGTCCTGGTCTAGAGTTTCATGTAGTATATTTCTGTTTCCCACTGGGTCAGCATGGTAATCACACAGTGGAGTGTGTCCCGCTGGCCAGTAGTCTATTTGGCTTTAATATAATTGCTACTCCTTTTGTGTAGTGGGGTGTCCAGTTTGTTTGTTCTGTGTCACAGTGTGAACAGTGTCCTATTTTACCTGATCAGTTTAGTGTCTAGCTATCAGTTCTTCCGTCCATCCCCTGCATCTCCTGGATTCTGCTGTATACCTGTTCCATACCTAGTCTAGTTCATTTTATCCATGTCTGTCGTTTATCTGGATTCCAGTTTGTGAACTGTTTCTTTATACACTATATTCTGCCCAGTTAGTATTTGTATCCTGTCTGGTTTGTCTGTTTCTGGCCTGTGACTGACTATGTATATTATTTGTTTTTACGCCACTGCACTTTAGTGCAGGCAGGGATCAGCTCCAAGTTGTCGATTCCCCGCTTAGGGTGTACGGGCAAGTAGGCAGGGAGTGTGTCACTAGGGACACCTTAGGGCTCACTCTCCCTGCCTCCCAGTCAGTCATGACAATTAATACTCAAAAGTGACGCGCTCGGACCGTTAGGACCGTTAGAACCTTATCAACCATCTGTATACTGTGTACAAACTTAGACAAACACTGCCAGACACTACCAAAAAGTGTTGCCCTGCGAAATCTATAGCTATGCATGGAAATCTGAATGTTTTTCCTATATAGATGATAATAAAAACAAAATTTTTTTCATTTATCTATTTATATTACAATTGTGATAAGAATATTGTCTCCTCCACTAACCAGGTTTTCATTGTATTTTATTGTGCAAGTGACCTTTTATTGGACTTAAAGAATAGGAGTATGAGGGTGAGGTCACGTGTGGGGTCAGAGTTCAAAAAGAGGTGAGCTCCTAGTGAAATACTGTGATATGCTGGGGTATAGTGTGCCGAGTATTGCACCTTACCATATGGTGTTGTGCTGAGAACAAAACACCTTGATGAGCATGTAAACTCGCTAGGAGTTGGATCTCCAAAGGGGTGGCTGCCTCAGCGTTTTTCACCGTGACCTCCTGGTACGGTGTAATCCAGATAAAAGTAAAAATGGCTAAAAATTTGATTTTCTGGATGATGCCTTCCCTGACAATAAACTTGCCAAGATGTATGAAAAAAATGGTCCGGGTTCGAAACTTTTAAATTGCATCTTTACCAATAAATTGCCATTTTTTTCATACATCTTGGTAAGTTTATTATCAGGGAAGGTGCCATCCAGAACGTCCAATTTTTACCCTTTTTTTTATTTTTATCAGGACTGAGTATGTATTTTGGACTTTACTGCATTCATGATAGAGCACCTCCTATTCAGCTGAGGAGTATCGGAGAGTGGAGTGCATGGTAAATTCTAGGGAGCTTATGCTGAATTGAGGAAAATGCCGGCTGTACTTTTTAAATTAAAAACAGCTTATATGTACCTTCCTTGCCCCCTGTCCGCAAGCTGGTGTCTGACAAATATCAGAAGATACTCTTGTTTCTATCGCTGCAGACATGACGTCATAACACTGTTCTGCAATCACTAGCTGCAGTGGTGTCCCGCCTTAGTCTGTGATTGGTGGAGCGGCACTGTGACTTCACATCTGCAGCACTGGGAAGAAGAGTGTCTGCCAAGATTCCTCAGACACAGCCTGCGGACATGGTACCCTTACATTAGAGACCTGAGGGGGTCCAGGAAGGTATACTGTATATATGTTTTTTTTAATTTATATTGCAAGCCTCTGCCCATAGATTAAATGTTATTCCCACTGGACAACCCCCTTTGAATCGTGTTTTTAGGCTACATATAGGTTAGGTTTTAAGGATTTTTGGAAATATTTCAATTTAAAGTGAATCCTGACACTAGTGCATGCAGTGTCAGGATTACATTTTTATAAAGATGGACTATGCATCAGGAGTAATGACAGATGTAACATTATGCACATAAGGGAGTCATCTGACAATTCTCTAGATAACTTTTTGACGTCAGATATTAAAAACTCAGCATCAGCTATGCTAGGCTAATTCTGGGAAGCAAAGAATATGTGGTTGAATTACATGAATACTGATAGACATTGGGAAAATGGATTCTCAAAAGATCAATTAAAGGAACTCCATAATAGTAGGCCAAAGGGAATAGTATATGCATTTGTTATGCTTTTTCTTGTCCCAATGTGCATCCATTATATTGTTAAATTCTCCTAAAATAAGAAATGGAACACATATTGTTTTAGCAGCAATGTTTAAAATTGTATTTAATCATCTTATCTGCTTCAATATGATGGTGGGATATATATTTACTTTATTATAGGCACTGTCACTTTCACTATTGGAGCTCTCCTGTATAGATATAAGATATATGACCCTGGAGTGGAACATAAAATCAAGTGTGCATATGTTCTGCAGATTTAATGTGAATGTACATATACATGGGGAAATCAAATGATCAAATGAAAAAAAAAAAAAAAAAAAACGTCATCAGTGCTAGACTAGTCAAACACTGTCAATATTGTGGGGTTATCTCCTGCAATGGTGCCATTGAAAAAAAATATCCAGCGAGAGGTGACTCTGTAGTTAGAAAAAAATTATGAAAAGGATCAGATGAGATGTCCGGAAATTTTAAAACAAACAGATGGTACACAGTCAGGCAAGTTGCAGCTAAACACACTGCTCAAAAGAATAAAAGGAACACTTAAACAACACAATGTAACTCCAAGTCAATCACACTTCTGTGAAATCACACTGTCCACTCAGGAAGCAACACTGATTGACAATCAGTTTCACATGCTGTTGTGCAAATGGAACAGACAACAGTTGGAAATTATAGGCAATTAGCAAGACACATTCACAGACCACCCCCATAAAGCAAGGTGGTGACCAAAGACCACTTCTGATTTCCTATGCTACCTGGCTAATGTATTGGTCACTTTTGAGTGCTTGCGGTGCTTTCACTCTAGTGGTAGCATGAGATGGAGTCTACAATCCACACAAGTGGCTCAGGTAGTGCAGCTTATCCAGGATGGCACATTAATGCATGCTGCGGCAAGATGGTTTGCTGTGCCTTTCAGCGTAATGTCCAGAGCACGGAAGCACTACCAGAAGACAGGCCAGTACATCAGGAGACGTAGAGGAGGCCACAGGAGAGCAACAACCCAGCAGCAGGACCGCTACCTCCGCCTTTGTGCAAGAAGGAGCAGGAGGAGCACTGCCAAAGCCCTACAAAATGACCTCCAGCAGGCCACAAATGTCCATGTGTCCACTCAAATGGTAAGAAACAGACTCCATGAGGGTGGTTTGAGGGCCCGACATCCACAGGTGGGGGTTGTGCTTACAGCCCAACACCATGCAGGACGTTTGGCATTTGCCAGAGAAAACTAAATTTGGCAAATTCGCCACTGGAACCCTGTACTTTCACTGTTGAGAGCAGGTTCACAGTGAGCACATGTGACAGACGTGACAGAGTCTGGAGACGCCATGGAGAAAGTTCTGCTGCCTGCAACATACTCCAGAATGACCGATTTGGCGGTGGGTCAGTAATGGTGGGGGTTTCATTTTTTGAGGGGGCCGCACAGCCCTAGATGTGCTTGCCAGAGGTAGCCTGACTGCAATTAGGTACCGAGATGAGATCCTCGGACCCCTTGTGAGACCATATGCTAGTGCGGGTGGCCCTGGGTTCCTCCTAATGCAAGACAATGTTAGACCTCATGTGGCTGGAGTGTGTCAGCAGTTCCTGCAAGAGGAAGGCATTGATGCTATAGACTGGCCCGCCCAATCCCCAGACCTGAATCAGATTGAGTACTTCTGGGACATCATGTCTCGCTCCTTCCGCCAATACCACATTGCACTACAGACTTTCCAGGAGTTGGCGGATGCTTTAGTCCAGGTCTGGGAGGACATCCTTCGGGAGACCATCGCCACCTCATCAGGAGCATGCCCAGGCGTTGTAGGGAGGTCATACAGGCACGTGGGGGCCACACACACTACTGAGCCTCATTTTGACTTGTTTTAAGGACAGACATTACATCAAAGTTGCATCAGCCTGTAGTTGGATCAGCCATCCAGACCTCCATGGGTGTACATATATCAGCATCCAAGTTAAATCCTAACTGGACTAACACGGAGGGGAGGGGGGGGGGGGTTTGACGAATAAAGACCTAAAGAAAGTAGTACATAGAACAGCAATACAAGAAAAGACTGTTAGGCACTTTCCTCTATGTCTACATCCATCAATTATGCTTGGAAGAAGATCATTGCAGGTTTGGAGATGTAAAACAAAAATTTGGGTTGGAAACTTATATTGGATTAATAGCATCATACATGTTAATAGATCAGCAAACATGATGCTATTTCAAATACGTGTGAGCGGGAATAAAACATTTTAAGATTAAACAACAATTTTGATCAATTACTGCGAATATGTCCTTATGAATCAAAAGAGATCTAGAAGCTCAAGTGACCAGGCACCACTATGCCCAGACTTCAACATCATGACAGCAAAGAAGTCTACAGAAAATAATAAAATCTGTATAAAGGTAAATGTTGGACTTTTGAAATCATGTGAAATGTGAAATTATATTAAAGCTTCTGAGTAATTTTCTGTTAAATCTATGCTTTTTGCCTTATTTCCGATTCTTAAGAATAAATCAATTGTACTTAATAGTGGTTTAAAAGTTAAATATATGTAAGAGCGGTCTTGTATAGTACTGTATGGTAAAATAATAAGGAACATTGTAGGGTTTTCTAATGCAACTTTTTGGTTGAATGTTTTCTTTTTGGATAGCTTAATTCCTGGCCATTGTTTACTGCTGCCATTTCTTCTTAAACTGTACAATCGACTGAAAGTCTGCTGTGTATTAACATTCCTATATTTCACAGCAGCCTTAAACTTTTGGTTATGCCTCACACCAAAGAGGTATTAGAAAAAGTTGAGACCTGCAATAAATAGTGATTATATGTATGGGCTATATCTTTAGAAAAGTAATGGTTTTCAGGTCACATTTCAGGTCACATTGGCCCTTATTACCTTATTTAAGAGTGGAGTGTAGGTTTCTTTGTGGGTTTTTATTCCCTACAATTTATTTTCCAGGCTATTTACTAAGGTTTCCCTACATTTTCCACTTTCCCTATACTTTGCTTTTTTTTACACATGCTCTGATCTGTCTGGTTTTCCTCAGCTCAAATCCACCACATTTTTTATTAAAACATTAGTAAATATGTTGGGTTTTTGTGAAAATGTCAGGAACACACCCCTTTCCAGAGACCACTCCCATTTTCCCAGTGGCCATGCCCCTTTCTTAGCAAAATGGAGAGTTCATCGTTTTTTTTTTTTTTTTCAGTTCTGGTGCAAATTCTGGCGCAAAATCTGGTGCATTTCTGGTGCAATGCAACAGAATCTGGCGCAATGCAACAGAATCTGGCGCACAACCCGACAAAACATATCGGGTTTGAAATAGTAAATGAGCACTATTGTGTACAACTATAAATGATTTCCTAGCATACATGAAGAAGAAAGATACTTACCATGTGATTACGCTAAATATAGGTTTTTAGCGAGCCCGGTGAGACACTCCTGCCTATCTTTCTCTCTGCACCCTCTTTCTTCTTTATATATGCTATGTTTGTGGACTATATCTGCGGAGAAGCCCCACTGAAAGGGTATGTTTGCCGCACCCATTCCACACTGTCTGAAATGAAGCATAGACTTTGGTGGTCATAATTAAAGCTTTTCAGGTCCAAAATTTTGCATTTTGTGGCAAAAGTTTGGCGCAAACATTTTTCCATAAAATATTCAAAGTGTTTTACATGAGATTGATCCAAGGTTTACACTAGTCACGCCAGTTTTTCAAAAGTGGGCATGGTCATGTAAATTTCATGTTTTACACAATATTTTCAAAAGGGTGAGCGTCCATTCACAATAGCTTTTTGCTTGAGTAGAAATCACAGAAATTGTTGTATTTTTTTTTTTTTTTTGGGGGGGGGGTTAATCAATAATAAATTATTATTATTCAAAAATGTTAACTAAATATATATATATATATATATATATATATATATATATATACTAGCTGAGTACCCAGCGTTGCCCAGTTTTTCCTTCCTCATCCTTGTTGGGGAGGAAAATCAACAAAGGAGGAAACTTTTGATTTCATATCCCATCCCCATATATTGCTGTCATATCCTGTCCCCATATCTCAACCTCATATCCCAACCTCATATGCCGACCTCATATCCCGAACTCATATCCAGTCCTCATATCCCGTCCTCATATCCCAACCTCATTTCCCATCCTCATATCCCTTCCTCATATCTCGACCTCCTATCCCGTCCTCCTATCCGTCCTCATTTCCCGTCCTCATTTCTCAACCTCATATCTCGACCTCCTATCCTGACCTCCTATCTCGTCCTCCTATCCCGTCCTCCTATCCCATCCTCCTATCCCGACCTCCTATCCCAACCTCCTATCCTGACCTCATATCCTGACCTCCTATCCCGTCCTCCTATTTTGACCTCATATCCCGTCCTCATATGCCAACCTCATATCCCATCCTCATATCTTGACCTCCTATACCGACCTCCTCTCTTTGTGAGATGGGGTGTGGCTTGCAAGCCGAATTGACACATTCACCAGGAGATGCAGAGCGGAGCTAGTGGAGTAAGGTACTGGAAGTCCCATTTACTTGCATGGGACTTGAAACAAAAACCCATCTTTTATGTAAGGGTGTAGGTAAGGGTTAATTTAACTATCATATATTTTTATTTGACATTCAAATGATATCTGTACCAGGTATTATTTAACCCCTTAAGGACCGTTTTTGCACTTTCGGTTTTTCCTCCTTATCTTTAAAAAATCATAACCCTTTCAATTTTGCACCTAAAAATCCATATTATGGCTTATTTTTTTGCATCACCAATTCTACTTTGCAGTGACATCAGTCATTTTACCCAAAAATCTACAGCGAAACGGAAAAAAAAAATCATTGTGAGCCAAAATTGAAAAAAAAAACGCCATTTTGTAAATTTGGGGGCTTCTGTTTCTACGCAGTAAATTTTTCGGTAAAAATGACACATTATCTTTATTCTGTAGGTCCTTACGATTAAAATGATACCCTTCTTATATTGGTTTGATTTTGTCGTACTTCTGAAAAAAATCATAACTATATGCAGGAAAATGTATATGTTTAAAATTGTCATCTTCTGACCCCTATAACTTTTTAATTTTACCGCGTATGGGTCGGTATGAGGGCTCCTTTTGCGTCATGATCTGAAGTTTTACCGGTACCCTTTTTGTATTGATCGGACTTGTTGATCACTTTTTATTCATTTTTTCATGATATTAAAAGTGACCAAAAATACACTATTTTGGACTTTTTAATTTTTTGGCGCTTACGCCATTAACCGTGCGGTTTAATTAACAATATATTTTTATAAATCGGACATTTCCGCACGCGATGATACCACATATGTTTATTTTTATTTTTACTTACACAGTTTTTTTTTTAATTGGAAAAGGAGGTGGTGATTCAAACTTTTAATAGGGGAGGTGTTAAATGATCTTTATTCCCTTTTTTATTCCACTTTTTTTTTTGCAGTGTTATAGCTCCCATAGGGACCTATAACACTGCACACACTGATCTTTTATATTGATCACTGGTTGGTTTCTCATAGGAAACCCGTCATCGATGATTCTGCCGCTTGACTGCTCATGCCTGGATCTCAGGCACTGAGCAGTCATTTGGCGACCGAACACCAGGAGGCAAGGTAGGAGACCCTCCTCGTGTCTAACAGCTATTCGGGACACCACAACAGCTCCCTGAGCTAACCGGCATGGTTTTACTTTCACTTTAGATGCAGCGTTCAATTTTGAACGCCACATCTAAAAGGTTAATAGCGCACGGCACCACAATCACTGCCGCGCGCTATTAGCCACGGGTCCCGGCCGTTGTTAGAGTCCAGGCCCGACCCGATATGATGCGGGGCCATGTCGTGGCCCCGCGTTATAGAAAGGGAAAGGACTCAGGACATACCAGTACGTACTTGGTCCTTAAGGGGTCAAATATCTCCAGACGTACAGAAGTTATGTGGGAACATACATGTCCCATTGATTTGCATGGGACTTTAAACAAAAACACCGACCCTCACAAATGGGGGTAGATAAGGGTTAAATTAACTATCCTATATTTTAAGTGGACATATAAGTAACATGTAACCAAGTATTATTGAAATATCTTCAGCTGTTTGAAAGTTATGCAGTAACATATATTTCCCATAGATTTGTATGGGATTTTAAACAAAAACCCTGACCCTGGCAAATAGGGGTGAGTAAGGGTTAAATCACCTATATTATGTTTGTTGTTGACATATAAGTTGTTGACATATATGTGTTGTTGTTGACATATATGTGTGCCAAGTTCTATGTTAATATCTTTAGCCGTTTGGACGTGATGCTGGAACATACACACACACACATATATATATACATACACACACAATTTTTTTTATTTTCATGGTTCCTGCACCTGCATTCACATTTAACCCCTAGACCTGTTTTATTGAATAGCGTGTACAGCAGAACCCGTATAGCAGAGAACCGACACTGACTCGGCTCTGCTACACCGCAGGAAAGTTTTTCGTCGGAGGGATGACGGAGTTTTGAATGAGAGACTTTAGGATGACAAAGGAAGGAGGAGGGAGTTGCGGCTGATGCCTGACGGAGATTGGCCCGAGGGAGGAGGCGGGAT
The DNA here is from genome assembly GCF_029499605.1 of Hyla sarda. NCBI lineage: Eukaryota > Metazoa > Chordata > Amphibia > Anura > Hylidae > Hyla > Hyla sarda. Next base: position 76,506,062 of record NC_079198.1, read on the forward strand.
GCCGAGTTATGTCTGACGACTGGCGATGTCCTAAAATGAACACCGTACAGCCAACATTTGTTATTGATAAATAATGGTAAACAACAGTAATCTGGTAGCCTCATCCAAGGAGCCCTAACACTTGCCATGCAATTATTTGGTCCTGATGCTGAGGTGCAAATAAAAAGTAGGGGATCTAGGTAACTTGAAAAGGGTAAAAGTCATGGGGGCAATTTATAACTGGGCCTTGTGTGTAGTTACTTTTCTCCATGTTTTTTTATTTTTTTTTATTTTGTAGAGTTCAGTGAAATTTATGAAAAGATTGCACTTGTAAGAAAGCCTTTTTCTAGAGCTCTCTTTGGGTTGGTATAGATTTGTGAATTTTTCTGTGCTTTCCATTATATATTTGCAAATTTTGTGCACAGCCAGTGAAAAATGTCTTCTAAGTCAGTTTAGCAAAAATCACTTGAGATATAGGCATAAAAGCTTTATATTTAACTGGATAACTGGACACAATTTTTAAAGCAGATGCTGCTTAGCAAAAGCACTATTTTTTGAGACATTATGCCTATGAAGTAACGATTGTATTATTGACTGCTTCACTAGTAATGGATACATTTTGTACTTTAGGTTTCTTACAGTCATAGGATCAGTACAATGTGGAACCATATATGAACTTTTGCTACAGTGTTACTATTTCTATTTTCATATATTTTTCTTTTAAAACATTTTAAAAATAGAGCTTTATTTTTTATCACAATCTTGTAGCTCATACTGTGTGGACCAAAAGGGCCCTGTGGTTTCCCAGTGTTGTATTAAGATTGCTAGTAGTATTATTAACTGTTTATTGTGATATTTTATGGCACATTAAATAACAGTAATTTGCAAATAGTGGTATACTTAATTACAAATACAACTTTGAAGACTGTTACTTTTCTATACACTCTCTTTTTTTTCACTTTGTGGGTAGGATGATCCATCCTAAATGGCGGCCCCCAATTGAACGACAGTCCCTTCACTGTAATATGTACAGAAGCGTCAAAGTAGTCAGAATAGTAAGACAATTTGGGTAAGCAACTAATGGGTAACAACGTAGAAAATCAAAAGACAAAGGCATAATCAGGACAAGCAATAGGTGAAACCTAGATGGTAAAGCAGTACAAAACACAAGACGGAGGCAATGTCAGGAAACAAAACAATAATTTAAACATATACAGCGGCATAGTACAAAATCAGCAGGACATAAGTAGAATCAAGGTGTAGGCAGAAGGTCAGAAATAACAGGGTACAGGAAAACACTGGTGAAAGGGTTAGAACCTCTTACCTTGTGCAGGGAAACAGTGCAGCAGCTGACTTTAAATATCCCACCTCTGGGAGATGTGATTGCCTGATTAGCCCAGTGCTTCCACCTTCTGATTGGATGGCCAGCCCTGTCACTCATGAGATACAGCCCTGAAATGTGCAATGCCATTGTCAGAATGATGGGAGAAGTTGCTGGGCGTGTTGAACAGAAGACAGAGACACTGTTGGAGTTGGGTGAGGCACACATATAACACTTCTCCTTTCTCAGTCCACATTGCTCTGCACTCAACTAATCAAAAACCCAGTGTTTTCCAAATTGGGAACCTCCAGCTGTTGCATAACTACAACTGCCAGTGTACCTGGACAATCAAAGGCTGTCTAGGCATTCTGAAAGTTTTAAGTTTCCAACTGCTGGAGGCTCAATATTAGAGAAACACTGCATTAATCCCTAAAGAGAAGGGTGGGCTAGTTAATGCTCTGCCTCCCTTCAAGAGGGTTCTCCAATTTTAGTGTATGGAAAACTTTTCTCAGCCATTCATTTGCCTATATAAAACATGTAACAACACAATGTTACAATATAATTTACAACATGTTGAGGCACATTAAATTCCTAAACATCTAAACTTGAAGTGATCTAATTGGACACTACATCTGACCCACTTGTGTTAAAATTTGGACCAGAAAATTGAGATAAGTGGAGACCCAGGCACCACTGACACTGCAGAGGATTTAAAAAAATGTAAACAGTCTTCTCGCCTCCCACTTTTTTTTTTTTAACTTTTTACCTTAATACTTTCTGACAACCACTTTAAGAAACGAGATTCCATTAAAGTCCGACATATTTTTACTCAATACTTAGAACACAATAAACCATGTTTAAACATTGGAGATACTGAGTGTTATAGTTTTAATTCGACATTTACTAACTAGAATTAGATTTAGTCTGATTTAAAATTCTTTTCCTTTGAAAGCCGTCACAATACTAGCCATGGTTATTTGATATGTCTGTTCTATTATTGTTTCTCAGAGACGTATGTTTTAAAGATAGGCATTTTGCTTGTTACCATTTATTGACTTGCAATGTATATCACTACTTAGAAGACATAGCTGTTTGTCGGTGATATGATGCCATGGTGATGGAACTGTGGTTACATTGCAATGAAATCTTCTCACTTCTCACTCCAGTTCTTTTATAGCATTAGGTGTGAAGTGAAAGTAAAGAGAAACTTCAAAACAAGAAAGAGAAATAAAGAAGAGGAAATCGATGGCCAGTTAATGCCGCAGAGAGCAATTAAATACCCCCTCCTTTCGTAGCAGCGGCGTACTGTTTTAAGTGCAGGTGAAAATTTACACAGTTCCACTGTTATGAGGCAGAAAGTTTAACTAAAGGGACAGATTTATCATCATAAAAAGTGAACTCCAGGGCTGAGAAATATATGTTGTGGAATTGCACAGCAAGTGAAATGAGAATGTAATACTGGAATGAACGTGGGAAAATAGAGGGGAGGGAAAGAGCAAGTGTACACAAAATTCAAGGCTTTCTTTTCCCAGTTGATATCTATAAAATACTATACAACCTTCAGGGACAAGACTGCAGCTCTATAGCTTTATCAATACAGTAGAACAATATAAGGTAGGTAATAAGTTATTAGATACAAATCTAGTATGTTTTTGAAAATTGATTCTGCCCCCTCAGGCACTAGTGTGAATTACAAAAATAGATAAACAGAAACATAGCCACACATCTGCAATTTGTATTTTGATCTACTTGCTTCTCAGCATAATTTCAAAAACTAACAGGTTGGAAGTGTGGCTATGTTTCTCTATTTTTGTTGTACATTTGTAGTCTCTCCCCTCCAGCACTCCACTTCACTCATTTGGCCCGGGCGTTTTTAATTAGCAGGAGACTGCATAAGGGTTTCCTCCTAGCATTCTCCCATCTCTCTGGTAGGGAGCAATGGTAGGTGTTAGCACTCGTGTGGTGCTCTGTGGCGGCCATTGTTACTGTGATGCCTTTTCTCTGGGGTGGTGTGGCCCAGGGCTTAGTTGGGCAGCAGTGGAGCTTCCAGGCCACTGGGTCATTCCCCCTGTGGGCTTGGTGTCGTGGAGGTGGTGGTCGCCGCCGGGCGCTGTGCCAGTGTTAGGTTAGGGACCCACTCTGACTAGGTGGCTTTGACATGGCAAGTGGGCTTGTACTTGTCGATCAAAATGTATATTAACAACCTGTTAGCTTTTAAAATTATGTTGAGAAGCAGGTATATCAAACTACAAATGGTGGATGTGCCGCTATGTTTTTCTATTTTTGTTGTACTAGTGTGAATTACACCTTGTAGTAAGGTTTGACATGGTTTTACAATCAAAGGGGATATAAAGCAAATGTGTCTGTATGTCGGGCTTACCAGTGGTTTACATAGGGTTGGTGTCACCTGGTGTGATAGAAAATAGTGTAACTCCCAACTCTGCAAGTAACTCCAAAGTACTGACTGCAAGATGTCTGAGGGAACCAGTAGGGCGGTGGCGAAGGCTTACACGGCTTTCTCTGCAAGTTTGTGAATTGTGGATTAAAAGGGGTTGTCTCATCTCACCTATTTGGAGAGATGTCGCGAATTATTCGCCGGCGAACAGTTCCCGGCAAATTTTGCATGTTCGCGTTCGCATCGCCTGGCGAACATATGTGAAGTTCGATTTGCCCCCTATACTTTAACATTGCAGTAAACTTTGACCCTGTGAGTCAGAGTCAGCAGACACATTACAGCCAATCAGCATCAGTCCCTCCCTTCCAGACCCTCCTACTTCTTGCACGCTGTGGCGTTGCGATCGGGGTGCGGGGGGTGCGCCCCGCACCGGGTGACACCATCCTGATGGGGTGACACCAGGTACGCCGCCGGTCCTCAGTTGCGCTGCCTGTCTCCATACTAGCAGCCCCCCACGGCCCCCACTTGCGCTGCCTCTGTAAGAGCATCCCCCCCCGGTCCTCACTTGTTGCGTCTCCGTACTAGCACCCCCCCCCCGTCACCTGCACAGTGAACCGGCCTGCGCCCCCACGTCTTCTGTTGCGCCGGTCCGACGTCCCTCCGCAGGGCCGGCGCAGGAGGACGTGACGTCACCCGCAGAGCGACCGGAGAGAAGGAGCGCTGCGCTGGATGGGTGAGTGAGTGTCTGTCTCTCTCTGTTTGTGTGTCTCTGTCTGTGTGTGACTGTGTATGTGCGTGTGTGTGACTGTGTGTGTGTGACTGTGGGTGTGTGTGTGTCTGTGAGTGTGTGTCTCTCTCTGTGTGTGACTGTGTGTGTCTGTCGCAATCTCTGTGTGTGGCTCTCTGTCTGTGTGTGACTCTGTCTTTGTGTGACTCTGTGTGTGTGACTGTGTGTGTCTCTCTGTGAGTGTGTGTCTCTCTTACTGTGTGTGTGTGTGTGTGTCTCTATCTATCTCTGTGTGTGTGTCTCTGTGTTGTGTGTGTGTTTTTTTTTGTGTGGGGGGAGGGGGGGTTTGTTTGAACCGGCTATCTAATGTGGGGAGACTTTGACCTATTGTGGGGAACATGCAAGGGAACCTGCGGCCTAATGGGGGGAAACTACTACCAAATGTGGGGAATCTATGCTACCTAATGTGGGGAAACTGCTACCTAATGTTGGAAAATTGCTACCTAATGTGCGAAGGCTGCTACATAATGTGGGAAAACTGCTACCTAAAGTGGGGATTCTGTGCTACCTAATGTGGGGAAACTTCTACCTAATGTGTGGAATCTGTGCTACCTAATGTGTGGAATTTGTGCTACCTAATGTGTGGAATCTGTGCTACTTAATGTGGGGAAATTACTACCTAATGTGGGGTAACTGGTACCAAATGTGGGAAATCTATGCTACCTAATGTGGGGAAACTGCTACCTACCTAATGTGGGGGAACTGCTGCCTACCTAATGTGGAGAACTGCTACCTACCTAATGTGGGGGAACTGCTACCTACCTTAAGTGGGGGAACTGCTGCCTATCTAATGCTCCCCCCCTGGCAGTAGCACCCTCATCATCCACCAGCAACCCCCCCCCCGCAGCAGCAGCACCTCCATCAGCAGATCCTGATGGTGGATGATGGAGGTGCTCCTGCCAGGAGGATGATCCTGCCGATGGACGATGGGGGTGATACTGCCAGGGGGGATGGCCAGTAGCACCCTCATCATCCTCCAGCAACACCTCCCCAGTACTAGCACCCCCATCATCAACTAGCAACACCACCAGATTTATATTCAGAGGGTACAGTATGTGGCAGATTTATATTCAGAGGGTACAGTGTGTGGCGGTATTATATTCAGAGGGTACAGTATGTGGCAGATTTATATTCAGAGTGTACAGTATGTGTTGGTATTCAGAATGTACAGTGTGTGGTAGTATTATATTTAGTGGATATGGTGTATGGAAGGTTTATAATCAAAGAGTATAGTGTATAGTAGTATTATATTTAGAAGATACAGTGTCTGGCAGGTTTATAATAATTATTGTTTTCATATAGAGGATGAGAATGCACTGACATAGTGAGGAGACGTCTGGGCGTCACATTCTGCAGAGAGAAGTTTTAGCTGGACCAGGCGGTATGTACCATCTGAATTAGATAAGGGAAGACTATAGAGAAGACGTCACCTGTAGTCACTGATATAATTGTACATTCTCCTCTCTATGTCCTATCAGAGCTGTAGTCACGTGTCAGTTCTACAGTTATGATGAGTGAAACTACAACTCCCAGCATAAAATCACCACTGCATAAAGGGGTACTCTACTGGAAAAAATTTTTTTTAATCAACTGGTGCTACAAAGTTAAACAGATTTATAAATTACTTCTACTTAAAAATATTAATCCGTCCAGTACTTATTAGATGCTGTATAAGTGATTCACATTCTTTTTTAATTTATTTTCTGTCTGACCACAGTGCTCTGTGCTGACACCTCTGTCCATGTCAAGAACTGTCCATAGTAGGAGCAAATCCCCATAGCAAACCTATCCTGCTCTCGACAGTTCCTAACATGGACAGACAGAGCACTGTGGACAGACTGGAAAGAACTACACAACTTCCTGTGGAGAATACAACAGCTTATATAAGTACTGTAAGGATTAAGATTTTAAATAGAAGTAATTTAAAACTCTGTTTAACTTTCCGCCACCAGTTGATATAAAAGTAAATGTTTTCCAGTGGAGTACCCCTTTAAATAATTCTGGGAGCTGTATATTTAAATCGTGAAAACTTCTTTAACACTTTCCCATTCTGTGGCAGCTGGTATATCTGATTATTATACTGGAATTTCTCACAATGCGCTACAACAGTGGTGTCTGACACCATTTTCTACCGCACCGGGTGACACCAACCCTAGCAACGCCACTGCTTGCACGGACGCCATTTTAGCCTCATTCAGCATGCTGCAGGCTTAGGAAGTGGAGGGTTAGAGAAGCTGCTCCTGCTGTTTAGGGAAAGCGATAGCTAGGTTGCTGCTAGGTGGTGTATTCAGGGTCCAGTTTACTCCTAAAGCACTAGTGTAACATCTGCTTTAAGGACAGCACCCAAAAAAGCCCTTTTTAGGGCTGAAAGATATCAGTCCTGGTTGGGAGGGAACCACTGGTTAAAAGGGGTACTCCAGAATCAAACTTAAGTTCCTTCAAGCAACTATCTACTACAGTATTAAAAGGGCTGAAAGATATCAGTCCGTTAGTCTTGCAACAGCTGGAGGCACCCTGGTTGGGAGGGAACCACTGGTTAAAAGGGGTACTCCAGAATCAAACTTAAGTTCCTTCAAGCAACTAACTACTACAGTATTCAAAGGGCTGAAAGATATCAGTCCGTGTGTTTTGCAACAGCTGTAGGTGCCCTGGTTGGGGACCACTGCTTAAAAGGGGAACTCCGCTGGCAAGCTTTTTTTCTTTAAAGAAACTAACTACTACAGTATTCAAAGGGCTGAAATATATCAGTCCGTGTGTTTTGCAACATATCAGTTTGAAGACATGAGTGATGCGCAACCATTATTGCCAGAGGATGTAGTTAACAGGGATATGTCTCAGTCAGGCAGCATTACACACATGGACGTACGGTGTGATGATGATGTTGTACCCGCTGCTGCTTCCTCTCTTGAGGTGTCAGATAGCGGTGAAGGTGTTAATGATGATGATGTGTCCGCTAAAAGAGAAGAAGAGGGGGAAAGTTAGGATGGGGAGACAGAGAGGAGGAGGAGACGAGTTGGAAGCAGGGGAAGGTCGTCGCAAGGAGCTAGTGGCACAGTCAGACAGCATGCATCGGCACCCGGGGTCAGCCAGATGGGATGCCAAGCAACGCATTCTGTTGCCACCACCAGAATGCCGTCATCGCAGAGCTCAGCAGTGTGGCATTTTTTTTGTGTGTCTGCCTCTGACAACAGCGAGGCCATTTGCAACCTGTGCCGAAGAAACTAAGTTGTGGGAAGTCCAACACCCACCTAGGCACAACTGCTTTGCGAAGGCACATGATGTCACATCACAAACGCCTATGGGATCAACACGTCAGTACAAGCAGCACACAACTTCAAAGCCGCCATCCTCCTCCTGGTCCAGCATCTTCAGCCAGGTCAACCACTGCTGCTCTCCATGCCCCCTCTCAACCATCTGCCTCTCCGTCTCTCGCCTTGAGCAGTTCCTCATCTGCCCACAGTCAGGTGTCTGTCAAGGAGATGTTTGAGCGCAAGAAGACAATGTCTCAAAGTCACCCCCTAGCCCGGCATCTGACAGCTGGCTTGTCGGAACTGCTAGCCCGCCAGCTTTTACCATACAAGCTGGTGGAGTCTGAGGCCTTTAAAAAATTTGTAGCCAGTGGGACACCGCAGTGGAAGGTACCCGGATGACATTTTTTTGCACAAAAGGCGATCCCCAACCTTTACTCCATTGTGCAAAAGGAAATTATGGCATGTCTGGCACACAGTGTAGGGGCAAGGGTCCATCTGACCACTGATACCTGGTCTGCAAAGCATGGTCAGGGCAGGTATATCACCTACACTGCTCATTGGGTAAACCTGGTGATGGCTGCCAAGCATGGAATGCGTGGCTCTGCAGAGGAGTTGGTGACACCACCACAACTTGCAGGCAGGCCTGCTGCCACCTCCTCTACTCCTCCTACTTCATCCTCTTCCATAACATCCTCGGCCGAGTCCTCTTCCACTGCTGCATCTTGCTCCACATCACCGGCACCCCCCCCAGCTCCCCAGGTGCTATTCCACATCCCGCCTCAAAGCGGAGAGTCACACCACACCAGCGCTCCTGTCAGCCCTGAACCCACCCTGAACCAGTGGCTGACTCCGCACCAACTGGAGATTGGCAAGGTGGTTTGTGACAATGGAACACATTTGTTGGCGGCATTGAGGTTGGGCAGGTTGACACATGTGCCGTGCATGGCACATGTGTTTAATCTGATTGTACAATGCTTTGTGCTCAAGTCCTGAAGCAGTCCAGGAAGGTGTGTGGCCATTTCAGGCGTTCCTAAACGGCCATGGTGCACTTGTCAGATATCCTGTAGGCTCATGCGTCCTTTTGAGGAGGTGACAAACCTGGTTGGTCGCACCGAAGGCACCATCAGCGACATCATACCGTTTGTTTTCTTCCTGGAGCGTGCCCTGCGAAGAGTGCTGGATCAGGCAGTAGATGAGCGTGAAGAGGAAGAGTTGTGGACACCATCACCACCGGAAACAGCCTTAACAGCATCGCTTGCTGGACCTGCAGCAACGCTGGAAGAGGATTGTGAGGAAGAGGAGGAATGTGGCTTTGAAGAGGATGAGGAATACCAACCACAGCAGGCATCCCAGGGTGCTCCTTGTCACCTATCTGGTTCCCGTGGTGTTGTACGTGGCTTGAAGGAATAAGATTATACCTTCCCTGACATCACTGAGGACGAGGAACAGGACATGAGTAGCTTGGCATCCCTCCTTGTGCAAATGGGGTCTTTCATGCTGTCGTGCCTGTTGAAGGACCCTCGTATAAAAAGGATGAAGGAGAACGACCTGTCTACGCTACTAGACCCCCGGTATAAACATAAAGTGCCTGACATGTTACGGCATTACAGCAAGGCAGAAAGGATTCAGCAGGTCCAAAATAAATTAAGACGTATGCTGTACTCAGCGCATAAGGGTCATGTCACAGCACAACAGGGATCTAACAGGGGAAAAGGTGAAAGTAATCTTCCTCCTCCTCCCATGAAAAGGCCGGCAAGGACAGGAAGCTGTACCGACATGCTGTTGATGGAGGACATGCAGAGCTTTTTAAGTCCTACGCATCGCCACAGCCCTTCGGGGTTCACCATCAGAGAACGACTTGACTGACAGGTATCAGACTACCTGGCCTTAACCGCAGATATCGACACTCTGAGGAGCGATGAACCCCTTGACTACTGGGTGTGCCGGCTTGACCTTTGGCCTGAGCTATCCCAATTTGCGCTCGAACTTCTGGCCTGTCCCGCTTCAAGTGTCCTGTCAGAAAGGACCTTCAGTGCAGCAGGAGGTATTGTCACTGAGAAGAGGAGTCGCCTTGGTCAAAAAAGCCATGATTACCTCACCTTTCTTAAGATGAATGAGGGATGGATCCCGAAGGGACTGACACTGGGCGATACATTTGACTGAACAAGGCCTGATCAGATGACCTGCCTTGGCCTAAAAATGGTCCACATGCTGCTGTATTTGAACTCTGAATGCCGGATGACTTGCGTGACTTATTCGCCACCAACTAGGGTTCATGCCGCAATGTTTTAGGGCACTTTCTGCCTGGCAAAACAAACAGAAATTTTTCAGGCCGCTGCTACAGCAGCGGCTGCGACAATACCAAATTTTCCAGCCAGGTGTACATGCCTAATTTTTCTCACCTCTGCTGCTTCACTTGTTATGGTGCTGCAATTTTTATGGCCGTTGCTACAGCTGCGGCTGCGACAATACCCAATTTTTCATCCATGTGTACATGCCTAATTTTTCTGGCCTCTGCTGCTGCACTTGTTATGGTGCTGCAACTTTTATGGCCGCTGCTACAGCTGCGACAATACCAAATTTTCCAGCCAGGCGTACATGCCTAATTTTTATGGCCTCTGCTACTGCACTTTTTCTGGTGTTGCAATTTTTCTGGCTGCTGCTTCAGATGCGGCTGCGACAATACCCAATTTTTCATCCCTGTGTACATGCCTAATTTTTCTGGCCTCTGCTGCTGCAATTGTTATGGTGCTGCAATTTTTATGGCTGCTGCTACAGAAGCGGCTGCAACAATACAAAATTTTTCAGGCATGTGTACATGCCTAATTTTTCAGGTACTCTCTGCCGACATCTCTGTCCATTTTTGCAACCGTGGATATTAGATGTATGCTAAGGGTAGCATGGTGGCTCAGAGGTTAGCACTGCTGCCTTGCAGCGCTGGGGCCTTGTGTTCAAATCCCACTATGTGCTGCCTCAAGGGGGCTCTAACTATGTGCTGCCTAATATGGGGGAATCTTATGTGCTGCCTAAAGGGGAGCTCTAACTATGTGCTGTCTAACATGGGGGAATCTATGTGATGCCTAAAGGGGGGATCTAACTATGTGCTGCCTAATATGGGGGAATCTATGTGCTGTCAAAAGGGGGGAATTGAACTATGTGATGCCTAAAGGGGGCTAAAGCATGTTATTCCAAACCATTTAGGAATAATAGGTGATTTATGCCCTTTATGGATTAAAACCAGACTCTGCATCAACTATGTAATTTTCCATGGCAGTTTTGCCATGGATCCCACTCTGGCACGCCATAGTCCAGGTGTTAGTCCCCTTGAAACAACTTTTAAATCACTATTGTGGCCAGAAAGAGTCCCGGTGGGTTTTACAATTCGCCTGCCTATTGAAGTCAATGGCGGTTCGCCCGGTTCGCAAACTTTTGCGGATGTTTGCGTTCGCAGTTCGCGAACCGAAAATTTTATGTTCGCGACATCACTACCTATCTGCTTTTCCGGCTAGCTCCAGCCTATTTGTGGTCGCTAGAGGTGATCTGAAGAGCTGGAAGCAGGCAAAGCAATTTGCGTAATCTGCTGCTCCGTCAGAGGTCTCTGCACAAGTCCCAAGGTATCTTGTGCTGCCATTCCATGTGATTACGAGTCATAATTCCTGAACTCGGAAACCGGCTTATTTTCTTTTTGCAGAGAGGGAACTGTGCCTGGTTTTCTGCATCTGGTTAAATAGAAAATATTTTTTCACACAGCAGGATACTGTAAAGAGATACACCACCATCCGACTATGCCCCTCCTCTGGAAGGCCTGCTTCGAAAGCCTGCAGATGCTGCAGCATCACTGTCATCCACTCCTGAGCTGACCAGACCAACAAGCCTGCTGACACCATCATCATCAAACTCCTCCTCATTGTCCCTACCAATCCTCTCAGTATGAACTTCTGATGTCTAATCATGGGCTCCTTGTTCCTGAATGATGCTTTACTGTATCCACACCATGCCTACCACCACCAATTCCATTAGTGCTATGCTCGGCCACTGCCTCCACCTCCATTACCTAGAAAGGATAACTGTGACTCAACTCCTTTTCATGAGTTCTCTCCTTCTGCTTAACACTAGAGCGGAAACAAAGAGAGAGATGATGAAACACACTGCTTTGGACAGACATTTCCACAGTGCTATGTAACTGTAAACAAAAGGAATACACTGACTGCTGGCTTAATGTCATATCATCAGACTCTACTTCCTCCTCATGAGAAAACCTCCAACAAAGGGCCAATCCACAAGGACCTTATTATGTTCCAAAACCGCATAATCTCAAAAATGAAGTTATGGGTATAAATGTAAAATAACACAGGGTTGTGAAGTATAGAACACATTTACTGATATTTATTTAATACTTTGTACAAAACATAATTTGTACTTTGTTGGTAATGCTAGCTTCAAGACATCTCCTGTATGGAGAAACTAGTAATATTCCGACCTATCTTTTCATACAGTCTTCAGATCTTGAATGTTTCATTGGTCCTTTTTTATAAATCATGATCTTCAGTTTTTTTAATAGGGTTTAAGTCAGGTGATCGGCTGGGCCATTCTCGCAGAGTTTTCTTGGCTGTGTATTTGGGATCATTGTCTTGATGAAATGTCCACCCAAGTCTCATTTCATCATCCTGGTAAATGGCAGAAGATTTCTGTCAAGAATGTCTTAGCAAATTTGTCCATTTATCCTTCCTTCAATTATGTGAAGTTTGGCAGTACCACTTTCTGAAAAACTGCCCTTCACCATGATGTTCCCACCTCCAAACTTTACTGCTGGTCTGGTGTTTTTATGGTGATGCACAGTGTCATTTCTCCTCCAATCATGATGTGTATTATGACATCCAAACAGTTCATTTAGGCCATGGTGGCGGAGTGCATTACTTACTGTTTTCTTTGAGACAACAGAACCTGTTTATTACAGGTCTTTTTGAAGCTCTCCACAAATCCTCCTAAGGTCTTGCAAGAACCTTGTCGAGTTTATCTTTAAAAAAATAATTGTCGTTCGACATCCGTATTATGGCTCCAATAGTGCTCACTGGAACACTCAGAAGCTTAGAAATGCACCCGTAAACAACACCATTGTTACTGTTTGTTTTGCAACGATCAGATTTTGAAGGTAGTGAGACAGTTCTTTGCTTTTATCCATCTTGATGTGATGTGATGTGCTTTGTGTGACACCTTGGCAATGAGACCTTCTTTAGGCTATCAGTTGGGACTGAACCAGCTGATATTTATTTGCAGGCAATTGCTTTTTAATGACTGATAGATTTGAGCTGTTGTCTTGACTTTCCAGGCCTTCTTGCACCTCTTTTTCATGTATTCAATACTTTTTCCTGTGTTATTTCACATTATTGCAAATAACTAAATTTCTCAACTTATTTATTTTGGTTACTCGGTATGTATGGATTACTTAGGTTGTTACCAACATCTGGTGAAAATGTTAAAAGCTTCTTTGGAAATATATTTAGTCAGAAAAATGGTGACGTGATCAATACTTATTTTACCTGCGGTATATGCCTGCATTTCTACACTGAGGATTTGCATATATTTGACAGCTATCCTTGTACTTATAGTCTATTATTTGTCTAAGGGACTGCTACCTGTCTATATTGGAACCTTATCTAAAGTGTTCTTTCCCTTTATGGCATTATGACCATCTGGATGCATACATTGAATACTCATTGTCAGGCAGCCCACAATTATGCTTAAAAGCATTTAGATAATAGTATGATTTGTGGATGTGCGGCCATGTTCTACCAATCTATTTGTGAGTTACATTTTTTTTTACTGTGGCATTCGAGTAACCTATTAATAAATATATATATATATATATATATATATATATATACATACAGCAACATAAGAATACAGCAGCACACTGCTAGCACAAAGATATAGATAAAACATGAGTATATAGATACAACATGAAAAGCTATACAGCTATGGTGCAATAAATGGAAATATAAAATTATGAAGTTATGAAATAGTGAGGTACTTAGCTTGCAATTTGGCGGCCAAATAGCTTGGACTGTCCCACCACGGTAAGGTGACCTCATTGGGACAGACCCTACATTATGAATATGCCTCTGTGTGATCAGTTCAGCAGGCATTGCAGGATCTGAAACATCCAAGACACCTTATATACACCTGATAGAGGTGGGTGGGATGCAAGAGCCAACATGGAGGTAGCCACTCCCCCCTATGTGTAATACAACCAAAGGATAAGTTAGCCAGCACTATTTATTCCAAACTATTATATGGACCTGGCTTACAGGTGCACACTGCTGGGCTAAATATACAGCAACAGAAGAATACAGCAGCACACTGCTAGCACAAATATATAGATAAAACATGAGTATATAGATACAACATGAAAAGCTATACAGCTATATATATATATATTGGCTTAGAGCATAGTGTAAGCAATAACATTTTAGTGGTCATTCCCGCAAGAGTCCTGCGGTTTGTATCCACATTAATCTCTCTGGACCTTATTGTATTGTTTATTTTGTGTGTAAATTTTGATTTACTATTTTCAAAAATGAGAACAATAGAGTCCGGCACTGCTGCCCAATCCAACACCTGCTTGAATGGTAGACAACAGATAAATTTCCCATGGAACTTCACAGAGATGTAACCCGATAGTAGATAGGCAATAGCATATAGTTTAAGAAATGAAAGGATGCACTCACCCGGAATACTTGCTAGAAGGAATCTTTATTCACAGCAGAGGAGCGGCCTCACAGCGACAGACTGTTTCCTGTGCTCTAAGTGTACTTCCTTGAAGATCTGCACCTCCGCTCAAAGGTGAGTATTAAATAGACAATCATAGGGTTACCATAGAAGCTTCTAAACAAATACAAGCAGTGGTTCAGAATGAAGTAAAACCAATTATAAAGATTAAATAAAATCATTCCGGTCATTCAGACCGTTCTGCCCCAGAGCCTCCAGTCTGAGGATTCATCGTGCCTCACTCTGGAGCAGAATTTTTATTACGGTCAACTCCGTAACTCGTTTTTTATGGACATTCAATCTTTTCTAGACCTGCAAATTTCAGAACAACCCCATCCCCCTCGTCCCCCCCCCTCGTATTCCCCAACCCCCCCCCTGGTGGTATTCCTTTATGTGCGGAATGAGCCTGGGAGCACCTTTGCCAGTATTATTGGACCTGATGTGCTCTCTTACTTATATGAACAGGCTCCTAATAGTTTTGCTAACATAAACGAATCCACAGGGGGAAGATAGGATATAAACAATGTATGTGATTCTACAAGTAATAAATTGGTTCACTACGTGGAATACACCTCCAACTTTAATCTCTCTAGTAGCTAGATTAAGTGCACAAAATCAACAATGCTTACATGCAAAATTTCCCTAAGGCATACTTTCGGTCAACCAGCAGCTATACTTATTTACTTCATCTTAGTTCATTTTTGTAATTGGTTTTACTTCATTCAGAACAGCTGCTTGCATTTGTTTAGATGTTTCCATGGTAACCCTATGATTGTCTATTTAATACTCACCTGTGAGCGGTAGCGCAGATCGGCAGACCGAGGAAGTGTGCTTAGAGCACAAGAAACAGTCTGTCACTGTGAGGCCGCTCCTCTGCTTCTACCCGCTATATCTTTTTAAACTGTTTGTGAATACAGATTGCTTCTAGCAAGTATTACGGGTGAGTGCATCCTTTCATTTCTTGAACTATGTTATTTACTATTTTGCTTCTATTAATTCTATGCTACATCAGTTTTCCTAATTAAGAGGTTTAACATTATCTGTTGACAATCTATTTTTAATAAATCAGATTTAATCTTTTATCATTGCTTCTAATTTACCTTGAGGGTCTATATTATCTTTTGTGTTTTTTACATTTATTTTCCTCCAGGGGTATAAGAGGCTTCTTTTTATCATAAACCTCGGTATTAGAATCTATTACAATTTACCCTAGTATTATTAATGAGCTGCTCACAATATAATTGTTTTTTTATTATTAGAAAGTTAAAAAAATTTTCTAATAAAAACTGCCTTAAGAGGGTACTCTGGTGGAAAACAAACGTTTTCAAATCAACTGGTGCCAGAAAGTTAAGCAGATTTGCAAATTACTTTTATTTAAATATCTTAATCCTTCCAGTACTTATCAGCTCCTGTATTCTCCAGAGAAAATTGTGTAGTTCTGTTTGTGTCAGGAATAGTGTTGAGCGTGAATATTAGAATTGCAAATTTTTACCGCGAATATTGTTACTTCGCAATTTTGCGAATATTTAGAATAAAGCAATATATATTCATTATGACGAATATCGGCACTTTCCAAGGACACTGATCCCTCCCTTCTTTTAGCTTGTGGGCCAATGAGAAGGATGCAAATACACTTGTCAGAGGTTAGCAACATCCCTAGCAACCCATAGGAAAGTAGTTAGTTGAAAGATCTAATCGTGCATGCGCACTTTGCAAACTTCATTACAATTTTCACATGGAAAAAAAAGTGATTGAATATGCAAAATTTGCGAACATAGGGCAAATATTCGTCCATATATTCGTGAAATATGGCAAATTCGAATATGGCTCCTGCCAGTCATCACTAGTCAGGAACTGTACAGAGTAGGAGCAGCTGATCAGTACTGAAAGGATTCATAACTTTTAAATAGAAGTACAGTAATTTACAAATCTGTTTAACTTTCTGGCACCCGTTGATTTAAAAGCATTTGTTCTCCACCAGAGTACCCCTTTAAAGTACGACTTTCTTTGTTGCCCATAGTGCACAGTGCAGCTTTTTCTTAAACTACTCTTATAAAATGAATGCTGTGCTGTGATTGGTTGCTACAGGCAACATAAACAGTTTTACTTTTAGACAGTTTGGATAAATGAGGCCCTTAGTTACACAATGATTACACCTATTTACCAGAGCGTATTTTAAATAGGATTTCCAGCACACATAACATTTCAAACAAGTTTACTTTTATTCCAAAGCATTGTATCTGGCTGCAATTTCTATAGCACGGGAACATTCAATCTATTTTTCAGATTGAAAAATGGAATTATATGACATTAAAATTGCACTGTGTCCTATAATTCATAAAATGTAAATTATAACAAGTTTAGCTAAGTTTAGTTTCAAACTTTAAAGAGTCCCACCAGCAAAGCATATATAGCAGATGTATTGCATTCACTAGATATATTTTTAATAACATAGTAACATAGTTCATAAGCTTGAAAAAAGACAAAGGTCCATCAAGTTCAACCTATGTGCCCAATGAGTCTCTACTGAGTTGATCCAGAGGAAGGAAAAAAACCTTCATACTAGAGGTAAAAATTCTTTCCCGACTCCAAATATGGCAGTCAGAATAAGTCCCTGGATCAACGTCCTGTCCCTATAAATCTAGTATACATAACCAGCTTATATTTTCTGTGTTTAGCTTTAAAAGTCAGGATCCAGTAGTCGCAACAAAGGGGTTAAGGTTTCTAAAAGTTCGGTCCCGGATATGTCTGTGTTTGAAGGCTCTAGTGCCTCTTCTAATTCCAGCAATGTACCTTTAGGCGTAAGACCCGTAGAGGGTCAAGAAAGAAAAGACGCAGATGTCCACAAAAAGACAGAACAGTTCAAAAGGAAAAAAGTGACGTGGCAGGCATAAACGGTGTTTCTGATGAAATTGCTATTATTAATCTGTCTAATGCAGTGTTTGATGATGCTTCCATTTCCCTATTAAAGAAAGGATTAAACTTTTGTGTGGTAGAAGACTTTGATGTGACTGATTTTGAGATCGATTTGTTTAAAGCCACACGTAAGCTTAATCTAAAAAAATAAGAATAGTGTCACCTCCCTCCAAAAGAAACCAGAAGGAGAAATCCCGGTGATCATTGGTTTGTTAGGGTTTAGCCTCCTGAAAGACGCACCAACGGAAGACTTGGTATATCTAGATAGTCTAATGGATCTTTTGGAGGAGGCTGACCCTACTGGTGTTAGTGAGTACAGCAACGAAACCACCTTACAGGTACAGGATTTCAGAGGTGGGACAAAATCAACGTTTTTTCCCCCCCTGTTGCCAAGAGGCTATTTGGATTTGTTCCAGCACAGAGTGTTGGAAGAGGTAAAAGCCCTGATTTTTCCAAGTGATCCCCGCAACCTCAGTAGGGAAGAAACAATAGCGCTCGAAACATTTAAGAAAAGGAAAGACATAGTGATTAAAAAGTCAGATATTGTTATAATGTCTAGTGATTATTATGCCTCAGAGGCAAATAGACAGTTGAGCGATAATCGTACCTATGTGAGGTTGCGAGGTAACCCTGTGGAAAAAACTAAGACAAAATTAAAGACTATGCTTAGGCATTTCGGTGAAAAAGGCACCATCTCAAAAAATAGGGCCGAAAAACTTATACCACAGTTCCCCAGCTTTATGCGCTGGTACTTCCTGCTGAAGGTGCATAAGACCCTTACCTCACCCCCGGGTAGACCCATCCTCTCAGGGGTGGGGTCGGTCACAGAGCCACTTTCCAAATATCTGGATTGGCTACTGCGACCCCTTCTGCAGGAAGTTCCAGCGCTTGTGAAAGATACTAATCAGTTTCTTAACTGCTTACAAGATATGGCCTGGCCAGAAAAAAATTGCATACTAGCGTCGATCGACATTGAGTTGCTCTACACAAGTATACCACAAAAATTAGGAGTGGATTGTATCAGAGAACTGTTGAAGCATACTGGCAAAATCCGGACACTATCCAATTTATCTGCGAGTCCCTTACTTTCGTCCTAAACAATAATTAATTCCAGTTTTATGGCCAATGGTACACGCAAACGGGGGGTGTGGCCATGGGCACCCCCATTGCGTGTACCTTCGCCAACCTATATGTGAAGCTGTTTGAGAGTAAATTCATTTTCACAGAAAAAATCCCTTCCTCAAGCTGGCAAATTGAAGGAGAGACTGTTTGCAAGAGGCTACCCTCAGGCAGCCTTGGACGAGGCCTTAGAGAGAGCTCTCTCTAGAGAGAGAGCTTCTCTATTTATGGGCAACAGAAGAAGACAGTCTACCACAGATACTAACACCGAACATTTTTCCTTTTCTTTCAAGTTTAGTCCTAGGCCAATCGAATTAGTCTGATAATTCAAAAGAATAGTTTTTTGATTAAAAAAGATGCTGACCTAAGTAAAATTCTACCATCTCGTCCTATGGTCACCTTTCGGAGATGTAAAAATTTAAAGGATGAGGTAACTAGAAGTACATTCCAGTCTGAAAATAAATGTGGAACCAAATGGCTTGAAAGGATGGGCAACCACCAATGTGGCTCCTGTTCGTGGTGCCCATTTTTCAAGCCAGGGAAATTCATCAGAGTTGGAGGAGTGGATGTGACAGTTAAAAATCTAATCACTTGCAGTACTCTGTGAGTAGTTTATGTGATCACCTGTGGTTGCGGTAGATTCCATATAGGCAGCACCAAGAGACCTGTTCACAGTAGATTCCGTGAGCATATCTACTCCGTGCGCTCCAACAAAGGTTCACCAAGGTTCATAGAACATATGAATGAAGCGCACGGAGGGGATTGCAAGAATCTGGTGTTTCAGGGCATTGAACGTATTATGAAAAAAGAAGGTGGTGATCTCAGAAAAAACTGTTACAAGCAGAGGCGCGTTGAATAATTAAAACCAATGCGCAAAGTAACCTAGGTCTAAATGAGAGGCTGGATTTCAGGGTTTTCTATAACTCATGAAGTTTATTGTAACAAGTTGAATTTTATATGTTGCTTGCATATGCTTGAACAATGTAACTATGTTTTTAACAATTGGTTTGTTTGTAAACCTGTTTGGCCCTCCCATGTGCACGTCACCAAGTGAGAGTATTTAAGGTGATGTGCACCTGGGTGGGCAGGGTCTGATGAAGCGTGCCCTGCGCTCGTGCAACAGCTGTCACCCATGTCAGAGCTGAAGCTTTTGTAAGACGTCCTGCTGGATGATTTGATGTACCTCTGCAAATAAAGAACCGAACACTTTTTGCACTTTAATGGTGAGTGAAGCCAATTCTTTCTTCTCTATTGGATGTATAACCAGCTTATTACTCTCCAAAAATGCATCCAGAGATAGGCTGAGGGGCCGCGGCGAATATTTAGGACATCAGACGCCGCAGTATATAAGGAACTACGGGACACCCGCTGGCCATTAGCCACCAGCCCTTCCTGACGAAGCTGGGGTGCCAGCGAAAAGTTGGAGGCGCTGGCTAATGTTCGGAGTTTTTAATTAGCAGCCACTTACAACTCCCCAAAAAGAGATCATCACATTCAAGAGGATGATCAATGTGCAATCATTTTGGCATTAATTGCAGTTATTACAACAATATCACAATGGGAGTTGGTCTAAGGCTGTGGTTTTAAACAATTAGTGGTGTAGATTACACCATAAGGAAATCATATAATTACTATTTAGTTTAACATTTTATTAAGACTAATAAAAGTTAGATTTTAGGTGGTACTTAGTTTAAGGGTTCCCCTTGGGGGGTTTCCCCTAAAATAGTTGTGAATATATTATGACCCTGGTACCCCCTGTGGGGCATTTGTTGTGATATACAAAAATGCATCCAGGCCCCTTTTAAATTCTTTTACTGAGTTCACCATGAGCACCTCCTCAGGCAGAGAATTCCACAGTCTTACTGCTCTTACAGTAAAGAACCCCCATCTGTGCTGGTGTAGAAACCTTCTTTCTTCTAAACATAGAGGATGCCCCCCTTGTTATAGATACAGTCCTGGAGATAAATAGACCATGGGAGAGATCTGTGTACGGTCCCCTGATATATTTATACATATTTATTTGGTCTCCCCTAAGCTTTCTTTTTTTCTGAACTAAATAACCCTAATTCTGATAATCTTTCCTGGTACTGTAGTCCTCTTATTCCCTGTATTACCTTGGTTGCCCGTCTTTGAAACCTCTCCAGCAGACTCCCAAGTCCTTTTCCACATCAGTTGTCACAAGTGTTTTCCTTGTCACGATGCCGGCTGGCAGGTAGTGGATCCTCTGTGCCAGAGAGGGATTGGCGTGGACCGTGCTAGAGGATCGGTTCTAAGTCACTACTGGTTTTCACCAGAGCCCGCCGCAAAGCGGGATGGTCTTGCTGCGGCGGTAGTGACCAGGTCGTATCCCCTAGCAACGGCTCAACCTCTCTGGCTGCTGAAGATAGGCGCGGTACAAGGGAGTAGACAGAAGCAAGGTCGGACGTAGCAGAAGGTCGGGGCAGGCAGCAAGGATCGTAGTCAGGGGCAACGGCAGAAGGTCTGGAATCACAGGCAAGGAACACACAAGGAACGCTTTCACTGGCACTAGGGCAACAAGATCCGGCGAGGGAGTGAAGGGGAAGTGAGGTGATATAGGGAAGTGCACAGGTGTAAACACTAATTGGAACCACTGCACCAATCAGCGGTGCAGTGGCCCTTTAAATCGCAAAGACCCGGCGCGCGCGCGCCCTAGGGAGCGGGGCCGCGCGCGCCGGGACAGAACTGACGGGGAGCGAGTAAGGTACGGGAGCCGGGGTGCGCATCGCGAGCGGGCGCTACCCGCATCGCGAATCGCATCCCGGCCGGAGGTGGTAACGCAGCGCCCCGGGTCCGTGGAACCGACCGGGGCGCTGCAGTGAGGGAAGTGTAGCGAGCGCTCCGGGGAGGAGCGGGGACCCGGAGCGCTCGGCGTAACAGTACCCCCCCCCTTGGGTCTCCCCCTCTTCTTGGGGCCTGAGAACCTGAGGATCAGACTTTTGTCCAGGATATTGTCCTCAGGTTCCCAGGACCTCTCTTCTGGACCACAACCCTCCCAATCCACTAAAAAAAAAGTTCTTCCCCTGACCTTTTTAGAGGCCAAAATCTCTTTAACAGAGAAGATGTCCGAGGAGCCGGAAACAGGAGTGGGAGGAACAGATTTAGGAGAAAAACGGTTGAGGATGAGAGGTTTAAGAAGAGAGACGTGAAAGGCATTAGGGATACGAAGAGAAGGAGGAAGAAGAAGTTTGTAAGAGACAGGATTAATTTGACACAAAACTTTAAAAGGACCAAGATAGCGTGGTCCCAACTTATAGCTCGGGACACGGAAACGGACATATTTAGCGGAGAGCCATACCTTGTCTCCAGGGGAAAAAATGGGAGGAGCTCTTCTTTTCTTATCTGCGAATCTCTTCATGCGAGAAGAAGCCTGTAAGAGAGAATTTTGGGTCTCTTTCCATATGGTGGAAAGATCACGAGAAATTTCATCCACAGCGGGCAGACCAGAGGGCAAGGGGGTAGGGAGGGGGGGAAGAGGGTGACGGCCGTACACCACGAAAAACGGAGACTTGGAGGAAGATTCAGAGATTCTGAAATTATACGAGAATTCGGCCCAAGGTAGAAGATCTGCCCAGTCATCCTGGCGGGAGGAAACAAAATGTCGTAAATAGTCACCCAAAATCTGGTTAATTCTCTCTACTTGTCCATTGGATTGAGGATGGTATGCAGAAGAAAAATTTAATTTAATCTTGAGTTGTTTACAGAGAGCCCTCCAGAATTTAGACACAAATTGGACGCCTCTATCCGAGACGATCTGTGTAGGCAACCCGTGAAGACGAAAAATGTGTACAAAAAATTGTTTAGCCAACTGAGGCGCTGAAGGAAGACCAGGAAGAGGGATGAAATGTGCCATTTTGGAGAATCGATCAACGACCACCCAAATAACAGTGTTGCCATGGGATGGGGGTAAGTCAGTAATAAAATCCATACCAATCAGAGACCAAGGTTGTTCGGGGACAGGTAGAGGATGAAGAAAACCAGCGGGCTTCTGGCGAGGAGTCTTATCCCGGGCACAGATAGTGCAGGCTCGCACAAAGTCCACCACATCAGTCTCTAGAGTCGGCCACCAATAGAAGCGAGAGATGAGTTGCACAGATTTCTTGATGCCCGCATGGCCTGCGAGATGGGAGGAGTGACCCCATTTGAGGATCCCAAGGCGTTGGCGTGGAGAAACAAAGGTCTTTCCTGGAGGAGTTTGCCTGATGGAGGCTGGAGAAGTGGAAATCAGGCAGTCAGGAGGAATGATGTGTTGAGGAGAGAGTTCAATTTCAGAGGCATCTGAGGAACGAGAGAGAGCATCGGCCCTAATGTTTTTATCAGCAGGCCGAAAGTGAATTTCAAAATTAAATCGGGCAAAGAACAGAGACCACCTGGCCTGACGAGGATTCAGCCGTTGGGCAGACTGGAGGTAGGAGAGGTTCTTGTGATCGGTGTAAATAATAACTGGAAATCTTGATCCCTCCAGCAGATGCCTCCATTCCTCAAGTGCTAATTTAATGGCTAGAAGCTCTCGATCCCCGATGGAGTAGTTCCTCTCCGCCGGAGAGAAGGTCCTGGAAAAAAAACCACAAGTAACAGCATGCCCGGAAGAGTTTTTTTGTAGAAGGACAGCTCCAGCTCCCACTGAGGAGGCATCAACCTCCAATAGGAAGGGTTTAGATGGGTCAGGTCTGGAGAGCACGGGAGCCGAAGAAAAGGCAGACTTGAGTCGTTTAAAGGCGTCTTCCGCTTGAGGAGGCCAAGACTTGGGATCGGCATTTTTTTTTGTTAAAGCCACAATAGGAGCCACAATGGTAGAAAAATGTGGAATAAATTGCCTGTAATAATTGGCGAACCCCAAAAAACGTTGGATGGCACGGAGTCCGGAGGGGCGTGGCCAATCTAAGACGGCAGAGAGTTTATCTGGGTCCATTTGTAGTCCCTGGCCAGAGACCAAGTATCCTAGAAAAGGAAGAGATTGGCATTCAAACAGACATTTCTCTATTTTGGCATAGAGTTGATTATCACGAAGTCTCTGAAGAACCATACGGACATGCTGGCGGTGTTCTTCAAGATTGGCAGAAAAAATCAGGATATCGTCCAGATATACAACAACACAGGAGTATAGTAGATCACGAAAAATTTCATTAACAAAGTCTTGGAAGACGGCAGGGGCGTTGCATAGACCAAAGGGCATGACCAGATACTCAAAGTGTCCATCTCTGGTGTTAAATGCCGTTTTCCATTCATCCCCCTCTCTGATGCGGATGAGATTATAAGCACCTCTTAAGTCCAGTTTGGTAAAAATATGGGCACCTTGGAGACGATCAAAGAGTTCAGAGATGAGGGGTAGGGGGTAGCGGTTCTTAACCGTGATTTTATTAAGACCGCGGTAGTCAATGCAAGGACGTAGAGAGCCATCTTTTTTGGACACAAAGAAAAATCCGGCTCCGGCAGGAGAGGAGGATTTACGGATAAAGCCCTTTTTTAAATTTTCTTGGACGTATTCAGACATGGCAAGAGTCTCTGGGACGGACAGAGGATAGATTCTGCCCCGGGGTGGAGTAGTGCCCGGGAGGAGGTCAATGGGACAATCATAAGGCCTGTGAGGAGGTAGAGTCTCAGCTTGTTTTTTGCAAAAAACGTCCGCAAAGTCCATATAGGCCTTAGGGAGACCGGTTACATGAGGAAGCACAGGGACACGGCAAGGTTTACTGGGAACCGGTTTTAAGCAGTCCTTGGAACAAGAGGGCCCCCAACTCTTGATCTCCCCAGTGGACCAATCCAGGATTGGGGAATGGAGTTGAAGCCAGGGAAGTCCAAGAAGGATTTCAGAAGTGCAATTGGGGAGGACCAACAGTTCAATCCTCTCGTGATGAGATCCGATGCACATTAGAAGGGGCTCCGTGCGGAAACGTATAGTACAGTCCAATCTTTCATTGTTTACACAATTGATGTAGAGGGGTCTGGCGAGACTGGTCACCGGGATGTTGAACCTGTTGACGAGAGAGGCTAAGATGAAATTTCCTGCAGATCCAGAGTCCAAGAAGGCCACAGCAGAGAAGGAGAAGGCAGAGGCAGACATCCGCACAGGCACAGTAAGACGTGGAGAAGCAGAGTAGACATCAAGGACTGTCTCACTTTTGTGCGGAGTCAGCGGACGTCTTTCCAGGCGGGGAGGACGGATAGGACAATCCTTCAGGAAGTGTTCGGTACTAGCACAGTACAGGCAGAGATTCTCCATGCGGCGTCGTGTCCTCTCTTGGGGTGTCAGGCGAGACCGGTCGACCTGCATAGCCTCCACGGCGGGAGGCACAGGAACAGATTGCAGGGGACCAGAGGAGAGAGGAGCCGGGGAGAAGAAACGCCTCGTGCGAACAGAGTCCATATCCTGGCGGAGCTCCTGACGCCGTTCGGAAAAACGCATGTCAATGCGAGTGGCAAGATGGATGAGTTCATGTAGGTTAGCAGGGATTTCTCGTGCGGCCAGAACATCTTTAATGTTGCTGGATAGGCCTTTTTTAAAGGTCGCGCAGAGTGCCTCATTATTCCAGGATAATTCTGAAGCAAGGGTACGGAACTGTACGGCATACTCGCCAACGGAAGAATTACCCTGGACCAGGTTCAACAGGGCAGTCTCAGCAGAAGAGGCTCGGGCAGGTTCCTCAAAGACACTTCGAATTTCCGAGAAGAAGGAGTGTACAGAGGCAGTGACGGGGTCATTGCGGTCCCAGAGCGGTGTGGCCCAAGCCAGGGCTTTTCCAGACAGCAGGCTGACTACGAAAGCCACCTTAGACCTTTCAGTGGGGAACTGGTCCGACATCATCTCCAAGTGTAAAGAACATTGGGAAAGAAAGCCACGGCAAAACTTAGAGTCCCCATCAAATTTATCCGGCAAGGATAGTCGTATTCCAGAAGCGGCCACTCGCTGCGGAGGAGGTACAGGAGCTGGCGGAGGAGATGATTGCTGGAGCTGTGGTAGTAACTGTTGTAGCATAACAGTCAGTTGAGACAGCTGTTGGCCTTGTTGCGCAATCTGTTGTGACTGCTGGGCGACCACCGTGGTGAGGTCAGCGACAACTGGCAGAGGAACTTCAGCGGGATCCATGGCCGGATCTACTGTCACGATGCCGGCTGGCAGGTAGTGGATCCTCTGTGCCAGAGAGGGATTGGCGTGGACCGTGCTAGAGGATCGGTTCTAAGTCACTACTGGTTTTCACCAGAGCCCGCCGCAAAGCGGGATGGTCTTGCTGCGGCGGTAGTGACCAGGTCGTATCCCCTAGCAACGGCTCAACCTCTCTGGCTGCTGAAGATAGGCGCGGTACAAGGGAGTAGACAGAAGCAAGGTCGGACGTAGCAGAAGGTCGGGGCAGGCAGCAAGGATCGTAGTCAGGGGCAACGGCAGAAGGTCTGGAATCACAGGCAAGGAACACACAAGGAACGCTTTCACTGGCACTAGGGCAACAAGATCCGGCGAGGGAGTGAAGGGGAAGTGAGGTGATATAGGGAAGTGCACAGGTGTAAACACTAATTGGAACCACTGCACCAATCAGCGGTGCAGTGGCCCTTTAAATCGCAAAGACCCGGCGCGCGCGCGCCCTAGGGAGCGGGGCCGCGCGCGCCGGGACAGAACTGACGGGGAGCGAGTAAGGTACGGGAGCCGGGGTGCGCATCGCGAGCGGGCGCTACCCGCATCGCGAATCGCATCCCGGCCGGAGGTGGTAACGCAGCGCCCCGGGTCCGTGGAACCGACCGGGGCGCTGCAGTGAGGGAAGTGTAGCGAGCGCTCCGGGGAGGAGCGGGGACCCGGAGCGCTCGGCGTAACATTCCTATTTAATACATATTCCCAGCCTGGATTTTTCATCCCCATGTGCATAACCTTACATTTATCAGTGTTGACCCTCATCTGCCACTTCCCAGCCCAAACCTCCAGCCTATCCAGATTCATTTGTAATGGTGGACTGTCCTCTATAGTGTTTATCGCTTTACAGAGTTTAGTATCATCTGCAAAGATTGCTACTTTACTATTCAACCCCTCTACAAGGTTATTAATAAATATATTAAATAGAACAGGACCCAAGACGGACCCCTGTGGTACCCCACTAGTAACAGTCACCCAATCAGAATAAGTACCATTAATAACCACCCTCTGTTTCCTATCACTGAGCCAGTTACTTACCCACTTACACACATTCTCCCCCAGCCCAATCCTTCTCATTTTATGCACCAAACTTTTATGTGGCACTTTCTCAAATGCTTTGGAAAAATCCAGATATACGACATCCAGCGATTCCCCCTGGGCTAGTCTGGAGCTCACCTTCTCATAAAAGCTCATCAGGTTAGTTTGCCAGGACCGATCCCTCATAAATCCATGCTGATATGGAGTCATACATTTATTTTTTATCAAGATACTTCAAAATAGCATCCCTTAGAAAACCCACAAACAAGTTAAAAAGGGGTCAAAAGGTGACCCCGGGAATTATAGGCCTGTTAGTTTAAGCTCCTTAAACTAACAGGCCTATAATTCCTGGGGTCACCTTTTGACCCCTTTTTAACTATTGGCACCACATTTGCCATGCACCAGTTCTGGGGAACAGTCCCTGTTACTATAGAGTCCCTGAATATTAAAAACAGGGGTCTCTCTATTACATTACTTAATTCCTTTACAACACGGGGGTGATCTGGACCTGGCGATTTGTTTTTGTGGCCCCTCGAGAGATTCCCTTATTGAAGACCAAGTTATAATGTACTTGTACATTTAGTTACTCTGTCAGGTCTGCTGATTAATATTAAGTCCAGGCCGGGCGCTGCATCATTTGGGACAGATAATTGTGTTTAGCTATAGTCAGAATCCTGTTTTGTTTATGAGATTCACAGGTCTCAGTCTCCCAGTTTATAGCAGGATAGTCAAAGTCCCACATAATTATCACCTCATTCTGTTTTATGTTTTGTGGCTTATAGCAAACCCCTATCAGATTTTTTTTAAATATTTTATCTCCATATATTTCTACCTATAATGCCTCCACATTATCATTTCCCTCCTATATATCCTCCCGCAGTGCGGCCTTCAGACTCAATTTCACATAGAGACATACTCCTCCCCCTTTCCGTTTTGTCCGATCCTTCCTGAATAGACTTTAACCCTGTATGTTGACTGCCCAGTCACAGCTATTGTCCAACCAAGTCTCTGTTATACCCACTATGTCATAATTTTCCTCAGACATCAACCACTCCAGTTCCTGTTTTATTTGACACTATCTTCCCCTCTACGTTGTAGATTCCCCCCCCCCCAGTTTCTAGTTAAACACTCCTCCACCCTTCTAGCCATCTTCTCCCCAAGTACAGCTGCACCCTCCCCATTGAGGTGCAGCACGTCCCTACGGTAGAGCCGGTATCCGACAGCGAAGTTGGCCCAGTTCTCCATGAACCTAAACCCCTCCTTCCTACACCAGCTTCTGAACCACTTGTTTACCTCCCTAATCTCCCACTGCCTCTCTGGTGTGGCTTGTGATAGAGGCAATATTTCAGAAAATATTACCTTGGAGCTTCTTGCCTTAAGCTTGCGGCCTAAGTCCCTGAAATCCTTTTTAAGGACACTCAACCTACCTCTTACTTTGTCATTGGGACCAATA
Organism: Hyla sarda; assembly: GCF_029499605.1. Taxonomy (NCBI): domain Eukaryota; kingdom Metazoa; phylum Chordata; class Amphibia; order Anura; family Hylidae; genus Hyla; species Hyla sarda. The sequence continues at coordinate 76,534,227 of NC_079198.1, forward strand.
TGTACAATGATTGCTGGGTCCTCTCCAGCCCCACCCAGCAACCTGTCAACCCGATCTGCGATGTGCCGAACTCGAGTGCCAGGAAGACAACACACTGTTCGGTGATCCTGGTCCTTATCACAGATCGCCCTGTCTGTCCCCCTAATAATTGAGTCCCCACTACCAGTACCTGTCTGGCCTGCCCTGCACTCCTCCCTGGAGCAGACACCCCCCTGCTGATCAGAGGCAGAGTCCTACTGCACTACTGCTAGCTCTGAAAGGGCATCCCCCTCATCTGCCAACCAGGCAAACTTGTTGGGGTGTGCCAGATCAGGACTAGCCTCCCTGACACTTTTCCCTCTACCCCGTTTTCTAACTGTAACCCAGCTAGCTGCCTTATTGTCCTGCACCTCCGTTCCACTATCCTCCCCCAACTCTACCCCAGAGAGTACTTGCTCAGTGAGCAGGAGACTCCTCTCCAAGTTGTCAATTAATTTCAGTGTTGCTAGTCACTCCTCTAGATGCAGGATCTGGGCTTCCAAATGAACAACTCACACATCTCGCACAACAATATGCACCCTCAAACTGCTGTTCAAGGATTGCATACATTGTGCAAGATGCATACCGGACTGCCTTTTCCAACATAGGGTCCATACTAGATTTGGGAACTGCAAAGACCAACAGTAAAAAAAGAAAAATCTAATATTTCAATTAAACTCCCTGAATTCAAAGTTTCTTAACTTTAAGTCCCTCTTACTTTTATACTTACATTCACTTGTATACTTCACACTCCTGTATACAGACACACAATCACTAGCTCAGACAATCATTTGGTATACTTTCTTTTATAGTTACCAGACACCACTTCTCTTCCACTGCCTGGAAGTGAATGCAAAGGGCTAACTGACTGCAAACAGCTGCAATTTATCAGCTGCTAATTAATTAACTACTCGACTCACTCTCCACCTATATTCCTTCCAGACAGAAAAAAAACACACACAGAAATGCACTCAATGCTCACAATACTTCTTATAGTATTCCCTTAATTTTAAGTCCCTCTCACTTTTATACTTGCACTCACTTGTATACTTCACACTCTTGTATACAGACACACAATCACTAGCTCAGACAATTGCTTAGTATACTTTCTGTTATAGTTACCAGACACCACCTCTCTCCTCCACTGCCTGGAATTGAATGCAAAAGGGAGAATCTTGTGAGATTTTTATGTATTCAAGTGTGTTGTTGCTAGAGGAGACTACAGTGCCATGTTAAAAACCTGCTGTCAGTCAAAATAAAAAGTTCTTGCATCCTTTTATAGGTGCCCTGATTTTTGCAGTATTTTTAGTTTTTTGCTACATCTCCCCTATTCCTGAGATTAACCCCCCCCACTTCCATTAACAGCTGCCACGCCCCCTCCATAGGCTTGCATTGAGGGGGCAGAGCCGTAACGTGACACGGGGGCGGAGCTGTGATGTCACTATGCTCCGTCCCTGTGATCTCTAGTAATCAGACCTGAAGCGAGCACGCACCGGGGGCTGATTCTAACGGGGTGCGGCATGGAAGATCACGGGGGTCCCCAGTGGCGGGACCCCCGCGGTCAGGCATCTCATCCCCTATCCTTTGGATAGGGGATAAGATCTCTTAGCGCCGGAGTACCCCTTTAAGCATACGAAAACTGTAAACTTTTAAACTGTTACATAGAGTCAGGTAGAAATCGTTCCACAGGTGGCATCCCATTAACACATGTTTAAATTCTCATTAAGTTAGGACTCTATAGACATTCGGAGCATTTCTGAAATGTGCCCAAGTAACCCCGGACTTCTTGTATATATGTTCTACATTCAAATCCAGCTCGAAAAAAAGTCATATCCTAAGAAGATAAGATAATATTTGCCTTACTTAGAGAATAAAGGTATATAACTACATTAATGGCAAAGCCTAATGACTGAAATTACCGGTAATAGTGTTCAAGTAACTAATATAGATCACTGACAGGCAGATACCTTGGGTGATTACGGGCAGGAATCATGGAGAGGGATGCTCATTTTCTTAAGTGTATAAGTTGAGTGTTAGCGTAGAATACATATAATAAGTCATACTCTAATAAGTCATCTCAACCGGGAAACCGTGTTTTTTGTTTAGCGCATCCTGATGGTTAAAGTTCACAGTGCACTGTCAAATGTTAACTTTACTTCTTTATTTTAATTTTATTTTTATTATTATTATATTACAATAGAACCTCCCTGTAGCTAGGGGACACTCACAGAGAAAAAACAAGTATTGGGAGATGTCCCCTATTGGAGAAATAAAAGCTTGAAAATCTTTAAGCCGGTACTGAAGCAGACATTTGTTATAGAGGCAAAACAGACATGATTTCTGAAGTTTCATTCAGTTGAAAAAATGTGCTTTTCATCTGGATTTTATACCATTGAAGCCTCTCACACATGACACCGAAGGTCCTTATGGCTTGTCCTTGCTGATTTTAATGTTGATGTTTAATATTTTTAAATAATTGTACAGTGTAATGTCAGATCATGTTGTTTTTGTCTAAAGCTTAATAGGCACTTTTATATAAAAAATGCAATTACATCTTATTGTTTTGTTATTATTTAATTATTATATAAACATCATAATATTATTCTAATAATGATATTATTTTAGTTAATAATTAGAGCTGTGTAAGATCCATAAATCAGAGTAGAGTACTGGAATGGTATAACCCTATAGACAATGTACCAATTGAACAAAAGTAAATTCACAGAAGGGGTACACATATGTTAAAAGTTAACCTTTACTGGTTTATTAATTAAAACAGAACACCACTAAAAAAAACAAAAAACAGGACACCTACAGGATATAACATAATGTCAAAAATATCCTGTAGTAATGCTCATGGAGCTAGATGGAACAAAAAGTCTCAACATCTTGTTTGATGTATTGCGAGAATAATAGGGGTAAATATGGGTGTAAACCCTAGTAGTCCCTATCAGGGGGAAAGTGTAGTGAGACTACCCCTGCTCGCTCAGGGACAATCGGAGCACTTGTCCTAATAAGGGCATCCCCTCTCCCGTTCTACCCCTTGGACTGGCCCTAGAAGTCCCTCACAAATTAAATGAGAATCACCCTTAGTACAACCCAACATGTTTTCACCACGTGAGGTGGGTTCATCAGTTGTTGAAACACAATTAGACATGTGCAATTCGGTTCTGCACGAATGTCTTATTTACCGAATTTTACCGTTTTCGGGCATTCGGACCAATCCGAATGCACGAAAACATATTTTGAACATTCCCGAATAGCCACGATAATACGAATAGCAAAATAACGAATGCATTCGTTATCCGTAAACGATCGTAAAGAATTAATTCTAATAACAAGAAAAAATAAAACAACAGATACAGTAGTGATGGAAAAAATTGTATCTAACGAAATGTATCTTTTTTATTATGAAATGTTTATTAATTTTTAAACAGGGATCAATTTATGTGAGCGGGTAAAGCACTAAAAATGTAGCCGACAATAATAAAAATGTATTGTGTGCGTGTCTTTCACTATTTTTTTAAATTTTTTAGGTAGTACTACTACTCCCAGCATGGAACACACTGTTCCATGATGGGAGTAGTATTTACATGTACTGATTGACAGATCGCCGGGGTCCCTTGCGATCCTCTTGTATAATGTATAGATGCGGCGGCCGCTCTTCTATGGTCCCCTGCACTCACGTATATATATATATATATATATATATATATATATATATACACACATATTCATATTTCCCGCAGAGCTGTGATTGGCCAGATGGTTCCAGCCAATCGCAGCTCTCTGTGAGAAATAGGAATATGTGTATATATATGGCCGTGCAGGGGACAATAGGAGAGCGGCCACCGCATCCATACATTATACAGGAGCATCACAGCAGGTGTCAGGAGTGATACCCGCAGTGATCTTTCCTTTACTACAAGTACTACTGCTCCCAACATGGAGTACACTCTGCTCCATTAATAGACAGATTGCAGCAGGTGTCAGAAGTTACACTCGCTGCTATATGTCTATTAATTCAGGAACTACAGCTCCCAGCATGGAGCAGAGTGTGCTCCATGTTGGGAGTATTAGTACCTGCAGTAAGGGACAGATCCCAGCAAATGTCACTCCTCCTGGCACCCTCTGCAATCGTTCTTTTGTGAATGTCGGGATCAGCTGTTCTCAGGGCTACAGAGCCGGGAGAACAGCTGACGCTGAGCCGTAGGTATACATCGTATATCTACTGCCCAGCAAGAACTTACAGTGAGCCTGCAATGTGTATAGAGTAAACACATTGCTGGCTCACTTAACCCCTTGCTGAGCTGTGGGCTATGTTCAAGCCCAGCAAGGAAAGAGTTAACTTACACTGCTGGACAGTGTAGGTTAACCCTTTGGGCGGTATACACTGTATACAGCTATCTATAGATAGATGTATATAGTGTATACAGAAGATGAACGCCGCTTACTGTGCAGGTCTGTGTAGCTCCGCCCTAGTGATAATGTCATTAGGGGGCGGAGCTACAGAAGGGAACTAGGCTAGTTAATCTGAAGCTCTGTTCACATTGTCCGTTTTGTATAATGTGAACAGACCCTTCTGGCATCGTCTACCCAGACAGGGAGACTCCAGCTGTTGCTATACTACAACTCCCAGCATGCCCAGACAGCCAAAGGCTGTCTGGGCATGCTGGGAGTTGTAGTTTTGCACCAATTGGTGGCTCCCTGTTTGGGTAGACATTGCATCATGGGTGCTCTCCCCAGCAGACAGCGCCAAAAATGTCATAACCAATTTTTTGTGTTTTTTTTCTTCTCGTTTCAGTTCTGTGTATGCAGAGGATTACTGCGGATTCGATGGATTACGGCGGATTATTTTTTTCTTTTAATAAAATGGTTAACGAGGGCTGTGGGGACTGTTTTTTTAAATAAAATAATTTTTCAAATGTGTTGTTTTTTTTATTTATTGAATTTTCAGGCTTAGCTATGGAGGCTGCCAAAACAGCTAGCGCTAACCCCCAATTATTATCCCGGTACCCACCACCCCAGGGGTGCCGGGAAGAGCCGGTACCAACAGGCCCGGAGCGTCAAAAATGGCTCTCCTGGGCCTAGGCGGTAACAGGCTGGCGTTATTTAGGCTGGGGAGGGCCAGTAACAATGGTCCTCGCCCACCCTGGTAAGGTCAGGCTGTTGCTGTTTGGTTGGTATTGTGCTGAGAATGAAAATACGTGGAAACCTATAAGTTTTTTATCTTTTTTATTTTAATAAATAAAAAAAAAAACGCATAGGTTTCCCCATATTTTCATTCTCAGCACAATACCAACCAAACAGCAACAGCCTGATGTTACCAGGGTGAGCGAGGACCATTGTTACTGGCCCTCCCCAGCCTAAATAACGCCACCTGTTACCGCCTAGGCCCAAGAACGCCATTTTTGACGCTCCGGGCCTGTTGGTACCGGCTCTTCCCGGCACCCCTGGGGCGGTGGGTACCGGAGTAATAATTGGGGGTTAGCGCTAGCTGTTTTTGGGGCTAGTGCTAAGCCCTGGCTTAGTAATGGATTCTATCTATAAGACAGCCTACATAACTAAGCCTGAAAATTCAATAAAAAAAAAAAATACAACACATTTGAAAAATGATTTTATTTAGTAAAACACTCCCCCACAGTCCTCGTTAACCATTTTATTAAAAGAAAAAAAAGTAATCCGCCGTAATCCATCGAATCTGCAATAATCCTCTGCATACACGGATCTGAAACGAGAAGAAAAAAAACACAAAAAATTGGTTATGACATTTTTGGCGCTGTCCGCTGGGGAGAGCACCCATGATGCAATGTCAACCCAAACAGGGAGCCACGAATTGGTGCAAAACTACAACTCCCAGCATGCCCAGACATCTGGGAGTTGTAGTTTAGCAACAGCTGTAGTCTCCCTGTCAGGGTAGACACTTTCAGAAGGGTCTGTTCACATTATACAAAACGGACAATGTGAACAGAGCTTCAGATTAACTAGCCTAGTTCCCTTCTGTAGCTCCGCCCCCTAATTACGTCATCACTAGAGGGCGGAGCTACACGGACCTGCCTGGTACTCGAGGGAAGTAAGCGGACTTCGTCTTCTGTATACACTATATACAGCTATCTATAGATAGCTGTATATAGTGTATACCTCCCAAAGGGTTTACCTACACTGTCCAGCAGTGTAAGTTAACTCTTTCCTTGCTGGGCTTGCGCATAGCGCACAGCTCAGCAAGGGGTTAAGTGAGCCAGCAATGTGTATACTGTATACACATTGCAGGCTCACTGTAAGTTCTTGCTGGGCAGTATGTATACAATGTATACCTACAGCTCAGCGTCAGCTGTTCTCCCGACTCTGTAGCCCTGAGAACAGCTGATCCCTACATTCACAAAAGGACTATCGCATCGGGTGTCAGGAGGAGTGACATCTGCTGGGATCTGTCCCTTACTGCAGGTACTAATACTTAGACATGTGCAGAAGAAAAATTTTAGTTTTTTTTTTTCGTTTCGTTTCTTCATTTTTTATAAAATTTTTGGTTCAGCAATATTTTCAGTTTTGATTTTCAGATACATTCGGTATTCGGGTGTCCAAGTTTAATTTTTTTCTGATACACTCGGTATTCGGGTGTCCGGTGGGTTAATTTCTTCCGATACATTTGGTATTCGGGTGTCTGGGGGCTAATTTTTTCGGATACATTCGGTATTCGGGTGTCTGGGTTTGATTTTTTTCGGAAACATTCGTATTCGGGTGGGTTTGATTTTTCGTATACATTCGGTATTCGGTACATTCGGGTAAATCTTTTTTTAAGCAGGGGACCATTATCGGGAGTGTGTGCAGGAAAAGAGGGCAGCCGCAGAGATCGGAACATTGGAAGACAAGTAAGATAATATAATTTTATGAGATTTATATTAATACATAATGTAATGTTGAGTGAATGAATGAGTAAATGGATGAATGAATGAATGCTGTATGAATGATTGATGTGTTTGATCGATGTGTTTGATTGTCGGGTGATTTATGTATAACATGATGTTATACATAAATCACCCAACAATCAAACCCATCGATCAAACTGTTGCAAAACTACAACACCCACCCAGCATGCAGCTGTCTGGGCATACTGGGAGTTGTAGTTTTGCAACAGCTGGAGGTATACTTTGGTAAACACACGCATTCGCGCAATGCTTTTTAATTCATTTTCAAATTCCGCTGGCTTTTGTCAGAAATGGGTTACCAGGTCAATGACATGCACAGTAATTGCCGTGGGAACATTTTTCATTCATAAAACCGCAGACTTAATTGGATAATTGCAGTGTAGAATGTTTGGTGACCTAAGCGTTCTACACAGCAATTATCCAATTAAGCCTGCAGTTTTATGAATGAAAAATGTTCCCACGGCAATTACTATGCATGTCATTGAACCAAATTGCACATGTCTACTAATACTCCCAACATGGAACACACTCTGCTCCATGCTGGGAGCTGTAGTACCTGCATTAATAGACATATCGCAGCGAGTGCAACTTCTGACACCCTCTGCGATCTGTCTATTAATGCAGGTACTACAGCTCCCAGCATGGAGCAGAGTGTACTCCATGTTGGGAGTAGTAGTACTTGCAGTAAAGGAAAGATCACTGCGGGTATCACTCCTGACACCCGCGGTGATGCTCCTGTATAATGTATGGATGCGGCGGCCGCTCTCCTATGGTCCCCTGCACTCACGTATATATACACATATTCCTATTTGTCACAGAGAGCTGTGATTGGCTGGACCATCTGGCCAATCACAGCTCTGCGGGAAATATGAATATGTGTATATATACGTGAGTGCAGGGGACCATAGAAGAGCGGCCGCCGCATCTATACATTATACAAGAGGATCGCAAGGGACCCCGGCGATCTGTCAATAAGTACAGGTAACTACTACTCCCATCATGTAACAGTGTGTTCCATGCTGGGAGTAGTAGTACTACCTAAAAAAATGTTTGACAAAAAGTGAAAAACACGCACACAATACATTTTTATTATTGTCGGCTACATTTTTAGTGCTTTACCCGCTAACATAAATTGATCCCTGTTTAAAAATTAATAAACATTTCATAATAAAAAAGATACATTTCGTTAGATACATTTTTTTTCCATCACTACTGTATCTTTTTATAATTTTTTTTTATGGTACCCTACGAAATTTTTATAAAAAAAGGTATCTCCATAATTTTTAAAGATCGCTAAAGTCAGAAAAAGAATAAAAATATTTAACGAATGTACCCGAATACCGAATGTATCCGAAAAATCTAAATGAACACTCGAATACCGAATGTATCCGAAAAATCTAAACCGAACATATTACCGAACCGAAAAAAAATTCCAGAACGAAAAAATGAAACGAGACGAAAGGAAAATTTTTCTAGTGCACAAGTCTAAACACAATAAGTGATTGTGCACATGTGAGGTAGGGGAGCTGCTAATAAACACAGCTCTACCCAATGCTATTGCAAAAAACAAAGTCCAAATAAATCAAACATAAAATCAGTGAGTACCAGCTCAAAATTGCCACATTGATTGTAGGTTAGTCAGCAGCACTTAAAGGGGAACTCCGGTGGAATTTTTTTTTTTTGACAAATCAACTGGTGCCAGAAAGTTAAACAGATTTGTAAATTACTTCTATTTAAAAATCTTAACCCTTCTAGTACTTATCAGCTGCTGTGTACTACAGATATACTACAGAGAAATTTGTGAATTTCTTTTCTGCCTGACAACAGTGCTCTCTACTGACACCTCTGTCCGTGTCAGGACTGTCCAGAACAGGAGGTTTTCTGAGGGGATTTGCTTCTAACCTGACAGTTCCTGACACGGACAGAGGTGTCAGCAGAGAGCACTGTTGTCAGGCAGAAAAGAAATTCCCAAATTTCTCTGTAGTATATCTGTAGTAAACAGCAGCTGATAAGTACTAGAAGGGTTAAGATTTTTAAATAGATTTAATTTACAAATCTGTTTAACTTTCTGGCACCAGTTGATTTGTCAAAAAAAAAAATTACACCGGAGTTCCCCTTTAATGTATCAATATAGAGTCAGAATGACTTCTTTTTAACATGAACCCAAAAATCACAGAATGCTACAAAGAAGAAATATTTTTTTTATTCCAACTCACTGTGATATCTAATATTTTGAATAAAAAAGTTATCTGGATAACAGACAGTATAACCAGAAATGTATTAGTCAAATGAACTTTGCTGAGCAACCAGTAAGGTTTTACTTTAAGTGCTGTTGTAAAAAAGGTCACAATAAATAGGTGTCTTTAAGAAGACAAATTATATTGTAGAAGATTGAGTTATTATTGATGTTGCCATCGCTCTTTCTTCTGCATTATATTTTGTGCATGCACTTATAAAAAGGCTAGTATAATTTGTTAGAAACCTAATGTGCCACAACATTAAGCAGACAACCTATGTGTTTCTTATTATCCAGAGGCAATAAGGTTCTAGAACCCCTTACCCTTTTTATGTTGATCAACATATTTATAGAAAATACTATTTTGTTTTTAATTTATTCTTAAATTTCCTTTTGTTTCCTGAACAGCTACAATAATTAGATTCATTTACATTCCAAGGATATGATGATCTATTAAAAAAATAAGTGTTATATGTTATAATACAAATGTTTGGATGGTGTGGCATCTGCAGCTCCAGGATGCAAAAAGAGCTGAGGCCCTGTTCAGGAGATTGTGGGTGCCCGATTGCTGGGACCCCCTGTGATTTACTGAATGAGTGCCCCGATCTCCTCTGTGGTTAAGAATATGTTTTTTTTTTTTTTTGTTAAAGGTACCCTGCTGCTGGTGAGTTCTGAGGTAACAATAGGGGGGGGGGATGTTAGCGTTCACCATTTTATGAGCTAACACTTAGCCCAGGCTTAGTAATGGATGGCATCTATTAGACAGCTTCCACTACTAAGCCAAAAATCAGTATGGAAAAAAAAAATACACACACAGTTAAAAACAAAACAAAAAACACTCAAGGTTCCTCATTAACCCTTTAATAAATAAAAAAAGTCTAGTAAATAAAAGAATAAAAAAAGAAATCAAATAGAAATCAAACGTATCTCTACTCTCTAGTGTCTTCTGTACTCACTGCTGACAAAAGCAGAAAGTTTCCGGTACATGGCCAGAAAAATGCTCTGCTTCTGCCTAGAAAAACCCTAGAAGTAGGCAGTTGGCAGAAAACCAACCAGTTGTGTATACAAACTTACTCTGTAAGGCTGAAGAAAGATTCCCCTAATTGGGCACTGTCTTCCTGACCCTGACTCCTGACCAAGGGAATCTATTAAAAACATTATAAAGTAACATCAGGTTCTTACAGAACTAGTGTCCAAACCAAACTTTTGGTTAAGGTTTGGCCCAAGTGGCCAAACAGAATTTTTGTTTGCTCAGCTCTAGTGGGGAGGAATGTAGAGTATACAGAATATTAGAATCAGCTGGTGTCCAGGGTAGGGTTAGGATAGTAAGTTTCTATCAATCAAGTTGGTGTCTAGATGGGAATGTGATGATAATGTAAGAATCAACTGATATAAACATGTCAACATTTATTTTAAATTTGTTCATGGCATAGTTGGCTGGAACTTAGACTATGATGTCATTACATTGGCATGATGATTTAGTCAGCTATGAACTGGCTCTACAATCAGCTGTAAACTACTGCATGCCAAGTATTAATATGCAGTGTACATTTTGGGCATAATACTAGGAGTAGAGATGAGCGAACTTTTCAAAAAATTTGATTCGGCCGATTCCCCGAAATTACCGATAAAATTAATTTCGATCCCAATTTTTTTTGCGGCAAATCTAGATTAAAAAAGGCTATTTCTAGCCTACATACAGCCTCTATAGGGGTATAGAACACTTTGCTGTGTTCTAAAACGCATATGAAGTGTGCTGGGTTAGTGAAATAATACTGTTATTCAGAATAACATGCAGATTACCGGCATCGCTTTTAGAATCACTGCCGCACAGCAGCACAATTACAGAGCCTGGTGGTGGCATCAGTGTCAGGAGACCATATAGTGACTGAATGACAGCGTGGAGGTGTTGGCAGCATGAGGACACCATATAGTGAATGAATGGCCCAGCGTGGAGGTGTTGGCAGCATGAGGACACCATATAGTGGCCGAATGACACAGTGTGGAGGTGTTGGCAGCATGAGGACACCATTTAGTGGCTGAATGACACAGCATGGACATGTTGTCAGAAGGAAGAGACCATAAAGTGGCTGAATGACACAGCATGGAGGTGTTGGCAGCATGAGGAGACCATATAGTGGATGAATGGCACAGCGTGGAGGTGTTGGCAGCATGAGGACACCATATAGTGGCTGAATGACACAGCATGGATGAGGCTGAAGCATGAGGACACCATATAGTGGCTGAATGGCACAGTGTGGAGGTGTTGGCAGCATGAGGACACCATATAGTGGCTGAATGACACAGCATGGACATGTCAGCATGAGGAGACCATATTGTGGCTGAATGACACAGCATGGAGGTGTTGGCAGCATGAGGAGACCATATAGTGACTGAATGGCACAGCCCGGAGTTGCCAGCAGCATGAGTAGGCACTAGGCCTTCACAATCCCTAAGATTAAAAGATGAATTTAGAAATTTAAACCGAAGATTTTGGATAGCGGGTGCTACCTATGAGAAAATCTGAAATTCCCAGACCCAGGCCCAACAGCGGCATCAGTAACCCATATATTGCCTGAATGACACAGCCTGGAGTTGGCTGATGCACGTGTACACACCAGGGCTTCACAATCCCCCCCAAAAAACACCACAATTTTAGAAATTTTTGAAAAAGATTTTGGATAGCGGGTGCTACCTATGAGAAAATTTGAAAATCCCAGACCCAGGCCCAGCAGCACCATCAGTAAACCATATATTGCCAGAATGACACTGGCTGGAGTTGGCTGATGCATGAGTACGCACCAAAGCTTCACAATTCCTAATAAAAAAGACAAACATTTTTGACGAAAATTTTAACGAAAATTTAGGACAGCTATATATTATATATATATATTACCAGAATGAAGCAGCCTGGAGTTGGCTGCAGCATGAGGAGACCATAGAAATGTGTGATTTTTTAATTTTAAATTTAAATCAAAGTTTGTGTCCCAGACCCCGCCGTGTGGGTACAAAGGACCTAATCTCACAAGCACCCACAGGGCTCATGTTGCCGTAAGATGTAGGCGTAACGTCTCCATAGCCCTGACCGGCCATTTTTGTTTTTTGTACCTTTGTTTAAGAACAAGCGCATATCCAAGAGTCCAGAAGACTCTATAATGCAGGACGGTGGACCACCAAAATACATTCTTCTATAAAAGAATTTTTTATGAAATAAAGAAGCAGAGTTCATCCCTCTGCGTATTTTTTTTGAAAATTTTACTTAAAAAATCACACGCAACAATCGTTCAGTAGTGTAATGGTTATTATTGTGGAAAAATCAATATACTACTGTGATAATTATCAGAAAATTTGAAAACAACACTATCCAAGAGTGTTTAATAACCCCATACATTGCACCATAAATGTTGAAATTTAAATTAAGCATGTATGTATGTATTTCAAAAATCCTAAAATTAAAAGCCCAAGCCCGGAAGCATCATGAAGTCAAGTAGTTCCTGAAAGACACAGGAGCAGTCAGGAGTAGGCATCAGAAGTACCCAAGAGGCTATAATAACCCCTTACATTGCACGATCACTTGCGAGATCGAGCAATAACAGGTGTGTTATGCCCTCAGATGTCTGGGGCTGCACAAGCGATACACTGAACGGACCAGCATGTGTCTATCTTTCACCGACAGGTGCGGGTAACCCGCTGAACCCCGTTCGTGATAGGGATCAGGAATTGCAATTATTTGCCAGGAAAGAAGAATCACAACTAAGCGCCGGTCATAAGCTCGGGTTCATTAAGTCCCTGCCCTTTGTACACGCTGCATGTCTTTACTACCGATTGGATGGTTTAGTGAGGTCCTCGGATCGGCCCCGGCGGGGTAGGAGAAGGCCCTAGCAGAGCACCGAGACATTAAAGATCATTGTGGAAATTTGCATTAAGCATGTATTAGCTACTGCTAAACTTCCAAAAATTGAAGGCCCAAGGCCTGAGGCATCAGGGAGGCAATTATTTCCTGAAAGACAAAAAATGAGTCAGGAGCAGTCATTTGCAGTACCCAAGAGGGTTTCATAACCAACCCCTTACATTTAAAGATCAATGTTGAAATTTGCATTAAGCATGTATTTAGCTACTGCAAAACATACAAACATTTAAGGCCCAAGGCCTGAGGCATCAGGGAGGCAAGTAGTTCCCGAAAGACACAGAATGAGTCAGGAGCAGTCATTCGCAGTACCCAAGAGGGTTTCATAACCCTAATTGATAACCCAAGAGGGTTTCATAACCAACCATAATTGGGAGATGTTGGTATAGCAGCATGATCAATCTACTCTGAGGCATCTGGCATTGGTGGCTGGAAATCCTGGCTGATCCATCCCTCATTCATCTTGACAAACGTCAGTCTCTCCACATTTTTGGTGGACAGAAGAGTTCGCCTTGGGGTGACTATGGCCCCGGCCACACTAAACACCCGCTCTGATGGCACACTACTGGCCGGGCAAGACGGCTTTTCCAGGGCAAACTCTGCTAGTTGTGGCCATAAATCAAGTTTGGCTGCCCAGAAGTCCAGCGGATCTTCAATGGTTGTTGACATGGCCATGTCAAGTTATGCTACCACCTGCTGGTTTGTCCTCCCTCTCAGTGGGTGTAAAAAAGGCCCCCATTTTGGGACGGTAGCGAGGGTCTAATAAGGTGGAGATCCAGAAGTTATCCCGCTGACGAATTTTGACAATTCAGGGGTCACTACGCAAGCAACTGAGCATGCATCGTGCCATTTCCGCCAGTGACTCGGAGGGACTACCTGCCTCAATCTCCACTGCATACTGCCACGGTGTGTCTGGGTCCTCTGTCTCAACTTCCTCATAACCCTCCAGCTACTCTGGCTGCTCCTGCTCCTCCTCTCCTGTCCGAAGACTAGAAGCACCGGCCATCTCATCCAACCTAAACCGTGCTCCGCTCTGCCCCTCATCATCCTCCTACTCCAGTTCAGCCAACACAGGGCTCATGTAGCCTTGAGATGTAGGCGCAATGTCTCCATTTCGTGACCAGCCATGGTTTCAATCATTTGTTGTAGGAAATTTAGGAGTGGAATTACGTTGTTCATGGCGTAATCCAGGTGACTCCCAAATAGCGTGGCTTCCTCAAAGGGCCTCAGCAAACGGCAGGTGTCACTTATGAGCTGCCACTGGTTCACATTGAAGTTACACAGGGGAGTACTACTATCTGCTTGGATCATCAAGAAATCGGTGATGGCTTTTCTTTGTTCGTATAGTCTGTCCAACATATGGAGGGTGGAATTCCAACGTGTGGTAATGTCACAAATAAGACTATGTTGTGGGATACCGTTCTGACGCTGCAGCTCAAGGAAGGTGTGCTTGGCGGTGTACGAGTGGCTGAAGTGCATGCACAGTTTCCTTGCCATTTTCAGGATGTTTTGCAAATGGGGTGAAGACTTGAGGAAGTGCTTGACAACCAGATTCAACACATGTGCCATGCAGGGCGCATGTTTCACACTTCCTTGTCGCAGCGCGGACACAATGTTCTTCCCGTTGTCAGTCCCCATGGTTCCCATTTCCAGATTTCGTGGAGTAAGCCATACTCGGATTTCTTTACGAATGAACTTTAGCAGTTCCTCCCCAGTGTAACTCCGTTCGCCAAGGCAAACCATGTGAAGAACAGCTTGACACAGCCGTGCCCTACAAACATGGTACGATGAAGGGCCACCGAGATGTGGACTTGCAGTGGAGGCCGAGGACACAGTGGAGGATGAGTAGGCAGCGTCGCACACTGTAACAGGACCAACTGCCTGGGAGCGAGGAAGCGGTGTGACCTGTCCAATTTGCTGTTGTGGCTGTGCAGGAACCATATTTACCCAGTGAGCCGAAAAAGACAAGTATTGTCCCTGCCCGTAGTTACAGCTCCACACTTCGGCGCTGCAGTGCACTTTTGAACACACCGATAGGCTCAAGGACTTGCCCACCTTCCTTTGTACAAACTTATGCATGGTTGGTACTGCCTTCTTCTCAAAGAAATGACGGCTTGGGACTCTCCACCTCGGCTCGGCACAAGCCATCAATTCTCTGAAAGGTGCAGAGACCACCACTTGGAAAAAAGGAGGGACTGCAACACCAGCAACTTGGACAGGAGCACATTCAACTTCTGCGCCGTTGGATGAGTGGGCGCATACTGTTGTCTCTTGGACATGGCTTCGCCAATGGATTGTTGGCGGAATGGCTGACTAAAAGCGGGAGAAACAGAAGCGGCAGAAGGAGGGTTTGACAGGATGAAGGAGGGAGCGGATGGCCACTGGGTGATGCAGCAGGCTGGACCACAACATCGGAGCCACGGTTCTCCCAGGCTGCTAAATGGTGACGAAGCATGTGTTGATGCAGGGCCGTGATGCCGACATTGGGACCCTGGCCACGCTTCCCCTTCTGCCGACAGATCTTGCATGTGGCTACGTGAACCTCCTCCGGATGCCTTATGAAAAACTTCCACACCGCCGAGTAGCTGATTTTCCCACCCGCAGTCCACACTAATTGACTGCTACTGGCGCCGTCTCGAGGAACCCCTGTTTCACTACCTCACGGAAAGGTAGGCTGCCGCGAAGCCGGTGGTCTCCCCCGGGCACGTTTGGCTCCTGAATTTCCACTCCTGCCACCACGCTGACTGCCAACTGTGCTACCGCCTTGCTGCCTCAAGGGCAACCTGCAACTCTCTTCTCCTGATGATGATGAAGCCCCTTCTGCACCCGGCTCCCAATAGCGATCGGCTTCATCATCATCATCAGTTGTGTACACGTCACTGATGTCCTCCTCAACACTGCTTCCCATGTCACTCTCCGCATCACTACTTGGCCGCCTAGCGGAGCAAGCGGCGCATGTCTCCTCCCCTACTTGGCTGTCCAGTAGCTGCTGACTGTCCTCTATTCGATCGTCCTCAGTAAATAGTGGAGCTGAACCCACAGCATAAGATACTTCTTTGGGAGAGGGAACAGCATAGGACAAAGGCAATGGGAGGACAGGGGCTGCTCCCAGGCCATGCCAAATGAGGGTTGTGTCTGAGGAACCCACCGACTGTTGACTGGGGGTGTCAGATGTCACTTGTGATGATGTGGATGAGCGTGTTAACCATTCGACGACGCCAGATGGGTTGCTGGTGGAGACACGACAGCTGGCTGATAACGGGAGCTCAGGCCTCTCGCTGCGACTCCTGCTTCCACTCGCCCCAAGTCTGCTGCCAACTCTGCCTGAAGTATTTAGGCCTCTGCCACTCCTCTGTGCACGTCCTGGCACTTCTCTGCCTGATATACTTAGTGCGTTTATGAGGGTATTACAATACGTCTGTTATGCCGAGCGCTCCGGGTCCCTGCTCCTCCCCGGAGCGCTCGCGGCGTTCCCCTCTCTGCAGCGCCCCGGTCAGACCCGCTGACCGGGAGCGCTGACACTGCCGACGGGGATGCGATTCGCATAGCGGGACGCGCCCGCTCGCGGATCGCATCCCAATCCACTTACTTCTCCCGGTCCCCGACTGTCATGTCCTGGCGCGCGCGGCTCCGCTCCTTAGGGCGCGCGTGCGCCAGCTCTCTAAGATTTAACCCCTTAAGGACGCAGGACGTAAATGTACGTCCTGGTGAGGTGGTACTTAACGCACCAGGACATACATTTACGTCCTAAGCATAACCGCGGGCATCGGAGCGATGCCCGTGTCATGCGCGGCTGATCCCGGCTGCTGATCGCAGCCAGGGACCCGCCGGCAATGGCCGACGCCCGCGATCTCGCGGGCGTCCGCCATTAACCCCTCAGGTGCCGGGATCAATACAGATCCCGGCATCTGCGGCAGTTCGCGATTAAAATGAACGATCGGATCGCCCGCAGCGCTGCTGCGGGGATCCGATCATTCATAACGCCGCACGGAGGTCCCCTCACCTTCCTCCGTGCGGCTCCCGGCGTCTCCTGCTCTGGTCTGTGATCGAGCAGACCAGAGCAGGAGATGACCGATAATACTGATCTGTTCTATGTCCTATACATAGAACAGATCAGTATTAGCAATCATGGTATTGCTATGAATAGTCCCCTATGGGGACTATTCAAGTGTAAAAAAATGTAAAAGTAAAAGTAAAAAAAAAGTGAAAAATCCCCTCCCCCAATAAAAAAGTAAAACGTCCGTTTTTTCCTATTTTACCCCCAAAAAGCGTAAAAAACATTTTTTATAGACATATTTGGTATCGCCGCGTGCGTAAATGTCCGAACTATTAAAATAAAATGTTAATGATCCCGTACGGTGAACGGCGTGAACGGAAAAAAATTTTAAAAGTCCAAAATTCCTACTTTTTTAATACATTTTATTAAAAAAAAAATTATAAAAAATGTATTAAAATTTTTTTATATGCAAATGTGGTATCAAAAAAAAGTACAGATCATGGCGCAAAAAATGAGCCCCCATACCGCCGCTTATACGGAAAAATAAAAAAGTTATAGGTCATCAAAATAAAGGGATTATAAACGTACTAATTTGGTTAAAAAGTTTGTGATTTTTTTTAAGCGCAACAATAATATAAAAGTATATAATAATGGGTATCATTTTAATCGTATTGACCCTCAGAATAAAGAACACACGTCATTTTTACCATAAATTGTACGGCGTGAAAACGAAACCTTCCAAAATTAGCAAAATTGCGTTTTTCGTTTTAATTTCCCCATAAAAATAGTGTTTTTTGGTTGCGCCATACATTTTATGATATAATGAGTGATGTCATTACAAAGGACAACTGGTCGCGCAAAAAGCAAGCCCTCATACTAGTCTGTGGATGAAAATATAAAAGAGTTATGATTTTTAGAAGGCGAGGAGGAAAAAATGAAAACGTAAAAATTAAATTGTCTGAGTCCTTAAGGCCAAAATGGGCTGAGTCCTTAAGGGGTTAAAGGGCCAATGCACCAATGATTGGTGCCTGGCCCAATCAGTCTAATTAGCTCCCACCTGCTCCACGTCCTTATAACCTCACTTCCCCTTCCCTGCTTTGCCGGATCTTGTTGCCCTTGTGCCTAGAGAAAGCGTTTCCTGTGTTTGCCATACCAGTGTTTCCAGACCTTCTGCTATCACCATTGACTACGATCCTTGCCGCCTGCCCTGACCTTCTGCTACGTCTGACCTTGCCTCTGTCTAGTCCTTCTGTCCCACGCCTTCTCAGCAGTCAGCGAGGTTGAGCCGTTGCCGGTGGATACGACCTGGTTGCTACCGCCGCAGCAAGACCATCCCGCTTTGCGGCGGGCTCTGGTGAATACCAGTAGCAACCTAGAACCGGTCCACTGGTACGGTCCACGCCAATCCCTCGCTGACACAGAGGATCCACATCCAGCCTGCCGAATCCTAACAACGCTACACTACTCTTTAAACAGTATTTGTATAGAACAGCAGCATGTGATTACTTACGGCTGTCCTTTCACAGTATGTAGGCCCTTGACAGATTAACAGGTACTAGATGGTACAATACTTGGATGTACCTATGCGGTATGCACTGATGAGGGCAGTAATATGCGTAACTATATGCAGAAAAAACTCTGTATTTTTGTAAAACGCCAGCCGGTGGATACTATTGTTTGGACTTTGACGGTATGGAGCACCTTGACAGCTTAACAGGTACTAAATGGTACAATACTAGAAGGTACCTATGCGGTATGCACTGATGAGGGCAGTAATAAGCCTAACTATACGCAGAAAAAACTCTGTATTTTTGTAAAACACCAGCCGGTGGATATTATTGTTTGGACTTTGATGGTTTGGAGCACCTTGACAGCTTAAAAGGTACTAAATGGTACAATTATTGGATGTACCTATGCGGTATGTACTGATGAGGGCATTAATATACCTAACTATTAGCAGAAAAAAAATCTGTATTTTTGTAAAACACCAGCCGGTGGATACTATTGTTTGGACTTTGACGGTATGGAGCACCTTGACAGCTTAACAGGTACTAAATGGTACAATACTTGGATGTACCTATGCGGTATGCACTGATGAGGGCAGTAATATGCCTAACTATTAGCAGAAAAAAATCTGTATTTTTGTAAAACACCAGCCGGTGGATACTATTGTTTGGACTTTGATGGTTTGGAGCACCTTGAAAGATTAACAGGTACTTAATGCTACAATACTTGGATGTACCTATGCAGTATGCAATGATGAGGGCAGTAATATGCCTAACTATTAGCAGAAAAAAATCTGTATTTTTGTAAAACACCAGCCGGTGGATACTATTGTTTGGACTTTGACGTATGGAGCACCTTGACAGCTTAACAGGTACTACAATACTTGGATGTACCTATGCGGTATGCACTGATGAGGGCAGTTATATATGCATAACTATACGCAGAAAAACTTAAAAAAAAAAACAGCTGGTGAATAGTATTGTTTGGACTTGCACAGTGTGTAGCAAGCCCCTTGACAGATTAACAGGTACAAAATGGTACAAATGCACTACAGTCCACTGAACAATCTTGTATTTCTGAACAGCAGCAGGATCCAACAGTGCAGCACCACACAAAAAAAAAAAAAACAGGGATTAAACCCTAAATTGCACTGGAGCAAAAAATAAAAATAAACTCAATTGGGCTGAAAAATGAGGAGATAAGATGCTTCAGAAAGTTCAGGCAGCTTGGAGATCTGTATGAGGCAGCTGACAGCTATCTGCCCCTCTCTGCTGCAATGCTCAATAACGTGAATAGGAGGTTTAGCTATCAATGATCCTTCTCAGTGTTACAGCAAAGTGCTCTGCACTCCTGTCTTTCCCTAATGCTGATGTGACTAGCAGTTGGCGTGTAACGCTGTGGTATGAGCTATTCACACACACGCAGTCCCGTCCTCTCCATCTGAGTGCATAAATGAAATGAAGAGAGGCAAGATGGCCGCCGATTATATAGGGGCTGTGACATCACAGGGGTCAGTGAACACTGATAGGCTGCATCTCACATGTGATTCAGGGTCAACCCGCCTACCTTCATTCCCGCCGCTGTTTCCCGCCCTCACATAATCCCCAGCCCCATGTACTCACTTGTGGATCCGCCATCTTAGGTCTCCAATAGCCTGGAACGCTGTAAAATGGAGTTTAATGAAGCGATTTGCGCAATAGAATCGTGGCGATATTCGTATTCGTTGCAAATCAAAATTTTCATGAAATTCGTAACGAATTCGGGTTTGTCAACTTCGATTCGCTCATCTCTAACTAGGAGCCTTCCGATTGTCTTTACCAAGTTTCAGGCCCTCTCCCCACCTAGCAAACTTTAAAGAAGCACTCAAGGTTTTTTGTTTTGCACATGTCATGCACACTCACCATCACTAGTCGTATAGTGTTATTTGTTTTATTCTAGCACAACTGCATCGATGGGTTTCATTGCTCTGAGTTTTTCTGGCCATCTCTTGTTTGTGGGATAAGACATGGCTAGAAAAGCCAGAAGCAGCCATAAGTTGCACAACTTGCGTAACTTCTACGGACTTAAATGAGAACTCTACAATTGATTTTAGAACGTACCTGCCAGACAATAATGGACATGTTTAGGAAGGATCTGTGCTTGTCTTTAGCCTAATGGCTTTGTTGTGAGATTTCCAATAACACTGTGTGTCATGACCGACTGGCGGGCCAGAGAGAGTGAGCCCTAAACTGACCCTAAAACCGCTCTCCCTGACTACTTCCCCATCCACCCTAAATGGTATACAGAATACAAATACTAACAGGGCAGAATATAAACTCACAAGCAGAGCAGAATATAGTGAATTAACAAACAGTTCATAAACCGTATATCAGATAAACGGCAGACATGATAAAACGAACAAGACTAGGCATGATATGAGTATACAGCACAATCCATGAGATAAAGGGGAAAAACAGAAGAACTGAGAGCCAAAACTTTAAATTGAACAGGTAACATTTGAACACTGTTCACAAACAGGTACAAGTACAAAGGACAAATATCAGATCAACCAAACAGGATATAAATATAGGACATAATATAATATAATAAATGAAACAATAGACTAGAACCGGATGAGTCTGAATAGACTCCAGAATACCGAACATGAATATAACATTCAGAGCACAGGGTACAAGCTAAACTCAGACACAGTGCGAACACAGACGGAGCAGAACGAACAAACATAATCCTAAAACCGACTAATGTAACACAGACTAAAATACAAGGATCATGCTATATAACCATGGCTAAAAACCCAGATAAAATGGCAAGATAAATACAAGGTAAATGCTCAAGCAGACATAGTCAGAATATAGCACAAACAGACAGAGTAGTATTGCACTCAATAACCAGCACCAAAATGCAGGAGAACTCTGGCTAAATAACTCCACCCAAGTTCTCATTTGTTCAGAGCATTAACTATTCCCTATCCAGGTAGAATAGCAAACTTCCCTCAACAAACTAGGGTATGAATACACACCTGACCGATAAATGGACATTACACTGTGGCCAGGCCCGGACTGGCCTAGCGGGATACTGGGAATTTTCCCGGTGGGCCTCCGGCCCTGGGGCCGCTTTGCAGGGATTAACGTACGGGCACCAGACCCCTACATGAAAATAGGCCCAGCGGCCTGCACATGCGGCCCGCATAGGCCGCCCGGCACCCACGATACATATCTTAACAGAAGAAGAGGGCCGGCCCTGCACTGTCCCAGGCCGGCCCTGCTTCTTACTTACGGCCCTGGGTTGTCAGTGTGGCTGCCTGGGAGAGGCGCTTTGAACTCTGGCATGGCGCGCTGCTGTGTTCAGACATGAGGTCACGTCAGTGGCGTTGCGACCGGGGTGCGGTGGGGGTGCAGCCCGCACCGGGTGACACCATCCTGATGGGGTGAAACCAGGTACGCCCCCGGTCCTCACTTGCTCTGTCTCTGTACTAGCAACCCCCCCCCTCTGGCATCACTTGCGCTGTCTCCGTACTAGTAGCACCATCCCCCCCCGTCACCTGCACAGTGAACCGGCCTGCGCCCCCATGCGCCCTCCACAGGGCCGCGCAGGAGGACGTGACGTCACTCGCAGAGCACCCGGAGAGAAGGAGCGCTGCGCTGGATGGGTGAGTGAGTGTGTGTCTGTCTCACTCTATCTCTGTTTGCGTGTCTCTGTCTGTGTGTGTGACTGTGTGTGTGACTGTGTGTGACTCTGTGTGTGTGTAACTCTCTGTCTCTGTGTGTGTGACTCTGTGTGTTTGTGACTCTGTGTGTGTGTGACTGTGTGCGTGTGTGTGTGAGACTCTCTGTGTGTGTGTGTGTGTGTGTGACTGTGTGTGTGACTCTCTGTCTGTGTGTGTGTGACTGAGTGTGACTCTCTGTCTATGTGTCTCTCTGTCTTTGAGTGTGTGTCTCTGTGTGTGTGTGTTTGTGTGTCTGTTTGTTGCTATCTCTGTCTGTGACTCTCTGTGTGTGTGACTGTGTGTGACTGTGAGTGTGTGTCTCTGTTGTGAGTGTGTGTCTCTCTGTCTGTGAGTGTGTGTCTCTGTGTGTGTTTGTGTGTGTCTGTTTGTCGCTATCTCTGTCTGTGTATGACTCTCTGTCTGTGTGTGACTCTCTGTGTGTGTGACTGTATGTGATTCTGTGTGTGTGTGACTGCGTGTGACTCTGTGTGTGTGTGACTGTGTGTGACTCTCTGTGTGTGTGTGTGTTTTTTTTTTGTGTGGGGGGAGGGGAGGGTTTGAACCAGCGATCTAATGTGGGGAGACTTTGACCTATTGTGGGGAACATGCAAGGGAACCTGTGACCTAATGGAGGAAAACTACTACCAAACGTGGGGAATCTATGCTACCTAATGTGGGGAAACTGCTACCTAATGTGGGGGAACTGCTACCTAATGTTGGAAAACTGCTACCTAATGTGCGAAAGCTGCTACATAATGTGGGAAAACTGCTAACTAATGTGGGGAATCTGTGCTACCTAATGTGGGGAAACTGCTACCTAATGTGTGGAATCTGTGCTACCTAATGTGTGGAATCTGTGCTACCTAATGTGGGGAATCTGTGCTACCTAATGTGGGGAAATTACTACCTAATGTGGGGTAACTGGTACCAAATGTGGGGAATCTATGCTACCTAATGTGGGGGAACTGCTACCTACCTTACTGGGGGAACTGCTGTCTACCTAATGCTCCCCCCCTGGCAGTAGCACCCTCATCATCCACCAGCAAACCCCCCCAGCAGCAGCACCTCCATCAGCAGATCCTGATGGTGGATGATGGGGGTGCTCCTGCCAGGAGGATGATCCTGCCGATGGATGATGGGGGTGATACTGCCAGGGGGGATGGCCAGTAGCACCCTCATCGTCCTCCAGCAACACCCCAACTGTACTAGCACCCCCATCATCCACTAGCAACACCACCAGATTTATATTCAGAGGGTACAGTATGTGGCAGATTTATATTCAGAGGGTACAGTATGTGGCAGATTTATATTCACAGTGTACAGTATGTGTTGGTATTATATTCAGAATGTACAGTGTGTGGTAGTATTATATTTAGAGGGCGCAGTGGGTGGTAGTATTATATTCAGAGGGTACAGTGTGTGGTGGTATTATAATCAGGGGTACAGTATGTGGCAGAATTATATTCAGAATGTACAGTGTGTGGTAGTATTATATTCAGTGGGTACCATATGTGGCAGATTTATATTCAGAGTGTACAGTATGTGTTGGTATTATATTCAGAATGTACAGTGTGTGGTAGTATTATATTCAGTGGGTATGGTGTATGGAAGGTTTATAATCAGAGAGTATAGTGTATAGTAGTATTATATTTAGAGGATACAGTGTCTGGCAGGTTTATAATAATACTTGTTTTCATATAGAGGATGAGAATGCGCTGACATAGTGAGGAGACGTCTGGGCGTCACATTCTGCAGACAGAAGTTTTAGCTGGACCAGGCAGTATGTACCATCTGAATGAGATAATGGAAGACTATAGAGAAGACGTCATCTGTAGTCACTGATATCATTGTACATTCTCCTCACTATGTCCTATTAGAGCTGTAGTCACGTGTCAGTTCTACAGTTATGATGAGTGAAACTACAACTCCCAGCATAACCTTACCACTGCATAAAGGGGTACTCTACTGGAAAACATTTTTTTTTAACCTCTTAAGGACCCATGACGTATGCATACGTCATCACACCCTGGGTCTTAAGGACCCATGACGTATGCATACGTCATGGTCTTTTCCTGGTCTCCGCCGCTCACCCGGCGGAGATCGGAAGCGGATCTCTGCTAAAATCCTTCAGCAGGGATCCAGGGCAAACGCCGAGGGGGGCCATATAGGCCCCCCATGTCGGCGATCACCGCAAATTGCAAGGGAAATCGCCCTTGCGATCTGTGGCGATACCGGGCTGATCGGGTCTCTGGGAGTCGACCGCCCGGTAATTTTGCATGATCCCGGCTGTCACAGACAGCCAGGACCATGCTAAAGTATAGTAGCGAGGTGGCAAGCCTGCCACCTCCTCCGATCCCCTGCGATTCTTCGGTTAGTTAATCGACCAATCGCAGGGGCCCCCCGGGGGCGGTTACTTCCTCCCATCCTGCCCGGCCCCTGGAAGTCCGGAGAGGACTGGAGGAAGACCGGAGGACGCGGCGGGGGGGGCTTGGGGGGGTGAGTGCTGCGGACCGGCCCCGGTACTTACCTTGTCCCTGAAGACCCGGATCCCGGCGATGAAGATGGCAGCGGCGGCGACAGGTGAGTGGATCTTCAGCCGCTGTCGGGCCCTTTACAGCAATGCACGTCGCCGTAAAGCGACATGCATTGCTGTATTGGGACCCTGTATACTACAACTCCCAGCATGCCCAGACAGCCCTTGGCATCTGGGCATGCTGGGAGTTGCAGTTTTGCAACATCTGGAGGTCCGCAGTTTTGGGACCACTGTACCCTTCCTGATGTTGCAAAACTACACATCCTCAGCATGCCCTTACTGTCCAGGCATGCTGGGAGTTGTAATTCTGTAACATCTGGCCCTTCAGATGTTGCAGAACTACAACTTCCAGCATGCCTGGACAGTTTTGGCATACTGGGAGTTGTAGTTTTGCAACGTCTGGAAGGGCACAGATTGGGAACCACTGTATTAGTGGTCTGCAAACTGTAGTCCTCCAGATGTTGCAAACTACAACTCCAAGCATGCTGGGAGTTGTAGTTCGGCAACATCTGGCTCTAAAGATGTTGCCGAACTACTACTTCCAGCATGCCTGAGAATGTTTGGGAGTTGTGGTTTTGCAACAACAGGAGGCACACTGGTTGGAAAACATTGTCTGTTTCCTAACTCAGTGTTTTCCAACCCGTGTGCCTCCAGCTGTTGCAAAACTATAACTACCAGCATGCACTGATAGACTGTGCATGCTGGGAGTTGTAGTTTTGCAACAGCTTGAGGTCCCCCCCCCCCCTGTGAATGTACAGGGTACATTCACATGGGCAGGGGGCTTACAGTGAGTATCAGGCTGCAAGTTTGCAATGCAGCAAATTTTGCGCGGCAGCTCAAACTCGCAGCGGGAAACTCGCTGTAACCCCCTGCCCGCGTGACTGTACCCTAAAAACACTACACTACACTAACACAAAATAAAATAAAAAGTAAAAAACACTACATATACACATACCCCTACACAGCCCCCCTCCCCTCCCCAATAAAAATGAAAAACGGCTGGTACGCCACTGTTTTCAAAATGGAGCCTCCAGCTGTTGCAAAACAACAACTCCCAGTATTGCCGGACAGCCGTCGACTGTCCAAGCATGCTGGGAGTTTTGCAACAGCAGGAGGCACCCTGTTTGGAAATCACTGGCGTAGAATACCCCTATGTCCACCCCTATGCAAATCCCTAATTCAGGCCTCAAATACGCATGGCGCACTCACTTTGGAGCCCTGTCGTATTTCAAGGCAACAGTTTAGGGCCACATATGGGGTATCGCCGTACTCGGGAGAAATTGCCTTACAAATTTTGGGGGGCTTTTTCTCCTTTCACCCCTTATGAAAAGGTGAAGTTGGAGTCTACACCAGCATGTTAGTGTAAAAAAATAAATTTTTTACACTAACATGCTGGTGTTGCCCTATACTTTGCATTTTGACAAGAGGTAAAAGGGAAAAAAGCCCCCAAAAATTTGTAATGCAATTTCTCCCAACTACGGAGATACCCCATATGTGGGCGCAAAGTACTCTGGGGGCACACAACAAGGCCCAGAAGGGAGAGTGCACCATGTACATTTGAGGTGATTTGCACAGGGGTGGCTGATTGTTACAGCGGTTTTGACAAACGCAAAAAAAACAAAACCCCACATATGACCCCATTTCGGAAACTACACCCCTCACGGAATGTAATGAGGGGTGCAGTAAGAATTTACACCCCACTGGTGTCTGACAGATCTTTGGAACAGTGGGCTGCGCAAATTAAAAATGTTGTACAGCCCACTGTTCCAAAGATCTGACAGACACCAGTGGGGGGTAAATGCTCACTGTACCCCTTGTTACGTTCCTCAATGGGACTAGTTTCCAAAATGGTATGCCATGTGTTTTTTTTTTTTCTGTTCTGGCACCATAGGGGCTTCCTAAATGCGACATGCCCCCGAGCAAAATTTGCTTTCAAAAAGCCAAATATGACTCCTTCTCTTCTGAGCATTGTAGTTCGCCCGTAGTGCGCTTCAGGTCAACTTATGGGGTACCTCCATACTCAGAAGAGATGGGGTTACAAATTTTGGGGGGTATTTTCTGCTATTAACCCTTGCAAAAATGAGAAATTTGGGGGGGGGGGAAACACACATTTTAGTGATTTTTTATTTTTTTTTACGTATGCAAAAGTCGTGAAACCCCTGTGGGGTATTAAGGCTCACTTTATTCCTTGTTACGTTCCTCAAGTGGTCTAGTTTCCAAAATGGTATGGCATTTGGGTATTTTTTGCTGTCCTGGCACCATAGGGGCTTCCTAAATGCGACATGCCCCCGAGCAAAATTTGCTCTCAAAAAGCCAAATATGACTCCTTCTCTTCTGAGCATTGTAGTTCGCCCGTAGTGCACTTCAGGTCAACTTATGGGGTACCTCCATACTCAGAAGAGATGGGGTTACAAATTTTGGAGGGGTATTTTCTGCTATTAACCCTTGCAAAAATGTGAAATTTGGGGGGAAACACACATTTTATTGAAATTTTTTAAATTTTTTTTTACATATGCAAAAGTCGTGAAACACCTGTGGGGTATTAAGGCTCACTTTATTCCTTGTTACGTTCCTCAAGGGGTATAGTTTCCAAAATGGTATGCCATGTGGTTTTTCTTTCCTGTTCTGGCACCATAGGGGCTTCCTAAATGCAACATGCCCCCCAAAAACCATTTCAGAAAAACGTACGCTCCAAAATCCCCTTGTCGCTCCTTCCCTTCTGAGCCCTCTACTGTGCCCACTGAACACTTTACATAGACATATGAGGTATGTGCTTACTCGAGAGCAATTGGGCTACAAATAGATGTATACATTTTCTCCTTTTACCCCTTGTAAAAATAAAAAAATTGGGTCTACAAGAACATGCGAGTGTAAAAAATGAAGATTGTGAATTTTCTCCTTCACTTTGCTGCTATTACTGTGAAACACCTAAAGGCTTAAAATGCTGACTGAATGTAATTTTGAATACTTTGAGGGGTGCAGTTTTTATAATGGGGTCATTTGTAGGGTATTTCTAAGATGAAGACACTTCAAATCCACTTCAAACCTGGACTGGTCCCTGAAAAATTGTGATTTTGGAAATTTTGAGAAAAATTGGAAAATTGCTGCTGAACTTTGAAGCCCTCTGGTGTCTTCCAAAAGTAAAAACTCGTCAATTTTATGATGCAAATATAAAGTAGACATATTGTTTATGTGAATAAAAAAAATAATATTTGGAATATCCATTTTCCTTACAAGCAGAGAGCTTCAAAGTTAGAAAAATGCAAAATTTTCAAATTTTTAATCAAATTTTGGGATTTTTCACCAAGAAAGGATGCAAGTTACCACCAAAAAATGTTACCGCTAAGTTAAAGTAGAATATGTCACGAAAAAACAATCTCGGAATCAGAATGATAACTAAAAGCATTCCAGAGTTATTAATGTTTAAAGTGACAGTGGTCAGATGTGCAAAAAATGGCCGGGTACTAAGGTGTAAAATGGCTGGGTCCTTAAGGGGTTAATCAACTGGTGCTACACAGTTAAACAGATTTATAAATTACTTCTACCTAAAAATCTTAATTCTTCCAGTACTTATTAACTGCTGTATAAGTGATTCACAGGAAGTTCTTTTCTTTTTTAATTTATTTTCTGTCTGACCACAGTGCTCTGTGCTGACACCTCTGTCCATGTCAAGAACTGTCCATAGTAGGAGCAAATCCCCATTGCAAACCTATCCTGCTCGGGACAGTTCCTAACATGGACAGACAGAGCACTGTGGACAGATTGGAAAGAACTAAACAACTTCCTGTGGAGAATACAACAGCTTATAAGTACTGTAAGGATTAAGATTTTAAATAGAAGTAATTAAAAAATCTATTTAACTTTCTGGCACCAGTTGATATAAAAATAAATGTTTTCCAGTGGAGTACCCCTTTAAGTAATTCTGGGAGCTGTATATTTAAATGGTGAAAACTTCTTTAACACTTTCCCATTCTGTGGCAACTGGTATATCTGATTATTATACTGAAAGGTATGGGGTGACACCATTTTCTACCGCACCGGGTGACACCAACCCTAGCAACGCCACTGGGTGACCTCACGTCTAAGCGCAGCAGCCCACCATGTCGGAGTTCACTGTGCCACCGAGCAGTGCACCCGCCGTCCCGCTCTCTCTCGTACAGGCCCTGCTTGTCCTCAGGTACAGAGCTCTGCTTGTCCTCGGTGTACAGAGCCCTGCTTGTCCTAAGTGTACAGAGCCCTGCTTGTCCTCAGGTACAGAGCCCTGCTTGTCCTCGGTGTACAGAACCCTGCTTGTCCTCAGGTACAGAGCCCTGCTTGTCCTCGGTGTACAGAGCCCTGCTTGTCCTCGGTGTACAGAGCCCTGCTTGTCCTCCATGTAAAGAGCCCTGCTTGTTGTCAGTGTACAGAGCCCTGCTCGTCCTCCATGTAAAGAGCCCTGCTTGTTGTCAGTGTACAGAGCCCTGCTTGTCCTCCATGTAAAGAGCCCTGCTTGTCCTCCATGTAAAGAGCCCTGCTTGTCCTCCATGTAAAGAGCCCTGCTTGTTGTCAGTGTACAGAGCCCTGCTTGTCCTCAGTGCACAGAGCCCTGCTTGTCCTCAATGTACAGAGCCCCGCTTGTCCTCAGTGTACAGAGCCCCACTTGTCCTCAGTGTACAGATCCCTGCTTGTCCTCAGTGTACAGAGCCCTGCTTGTCCTCAGTGACTGCACCTAATCTGGGGAGCTATACTGCACCTAATGTGGGGAACTGTACTGTACCTAATGTGGGGAACTGTACTGTACCTAATGTGGGGGAACTATACTGCACCTAATGTGGGGAACTATACTGCACCTAATGTGGGGAACTATACTGCATCTAATGTGAGGGACTATACTGCACCTAATGTGGGGAACTATACTGCACCTATTGTGGGGGAACTATGCTGCACCTAGTGTGGGGGAACTATACTGCACCAAATGTGGGGGAACTATGCTGCACCTAGTGTGGGGGAACTGCTGCACCTAGTGTGGGGGAACTATGCTGCACCTAGTGTGGTGGAACTATACTGCACCTAGTGGGGGGAACTATACTGCACCTAGTGTGGTGGAACTATGCTGCACCTAGTGTGGGGGAACTATGCTGCACCTAGTGTGGGGGAACTATACTGCACCTAGTGTGGGGGCACTATACTGTACCTAATGTGGGGAACTATACTGCACCTAATGTGGGGAACTATACTGCACCTAATGTGAGGGACTATACTGCACCTAATGTGGGGAACTATACTGCACCTATTGTGGGGGAACTATGCTGCACCTAATGTGGGGGAACTATGCTGCACCTAGTGTGGGGGAACTATGCTGCACCTAGTGTGGGGGGACTATACTGCACCTAATGTGGGGAACTATGCTGCACCTAGTGTGGGGGAACTATGATGCACCTAGTGTGGGGGAACTATGCTGCACCTAGTGTGGGGGAACTATACTGCACCTAGTGTGGGGGAACTATACTGCACCTAGTGTGGGGGAACTATACTGTACCTAATGTGGGGGACTATACTGCACCTAATGTGGGGAAACTATACTATTTTTGCTCTTTATATATGTCATAAAATATATAAATAAGGCACTCTTCAAATATGCTTTAAAATGCATGATTTTCCCTTTTATGAACAAGAAAATGACGACGTGCTGGTATAATGACGCAACACTATGGGGCTGGTATGTAATTTTTTCCAGGGCTGGTTTTCACGCCCAGTCCGGCCCTGACTGTGGCTAACTTTTTGTGAACTGGCATTTCCTTTTTGAGTTTTCTTCTTTGCCTACAAATCCCATAATTCCATTTTCCTCCCTCCCACACATCAGCTACCCCACCCATTGAAACATAAATGAGCTGCATCCATTCAAAAGACCTGTGTTTTTCAATCAGGGTGCCTACAGCTGTTGCATTAGTTGCAGATTCATCTCTCTCCCACCAAGCGATCCCTCGACCCATTGAAGCAGACAGGCTCCCCGTCATCAGCTGACTAGTGAATCAGGTCACGGCCACATTGCAAACTGGGAAAAATCTGAGACAACAGTCATTTTGTTTGCTGTTAAAAATAAATATTGGGGTGAAAATCACAGAATGATTGTGAGAAAACCATCACACACAGGTACAGACACTATATTATGAACTACACCAACTTTATAGCCACTGTAGCATAGTCAAATAAAAATAAAAATCCTGGAATACCCCTTTCATGTGTAAAAAGAAAGTCAAGTAATTGTGCAAATCAATGTGTAATTTGTACCATACTTTTGGAAAATTGCAATAGAAAGCCAAAATGCAGTAAAAACTTAAAAAAAGGCAGTATGTGCGGACACAGACTAAAGACTTCACATCCTCATAAAACATCTGATCTCAGTTGTGATTATATAAATCACTTTCACTTCATGGCAATTTTTCTTTAAAAAACATACCGTACTTTGAATAAGAAAATGTTTCAGAATTGTACATAATGTGAACTGACCTTGACCCACAAGTCTAAAGAGTTCACCTGAGTGAATTCCAGCACCAGCAGTCTGATTAGACGACCAGGTGCAGTGATAAAACACCACACTCAATCTCTCTGCGCAGCCAGAGGATTTATAGAAAATGTAGGCAGCCTTACAGAACTACTTCAGTTATGAATTTACATCCTATCATATGCCTGCCTTACATCAGCAAAAACAAGTTTGCACAAGGCATACACAAACATCTTCACATTGTTCTATAATAATAGCCTATACTCTGCTTTAAAAGCACTGCAAAAAAATAATAATAATAACAATAATTTTTTAGAGCTTTTTAACTATAACACTTCAGTTTGTAAAAGTGGATGTATTAATCTACAACTAAAAACCATGTGAAGGTTTGCTTTGTTAACCTTAGTACACCCTATTTCCAGTATTTTTTGTGTCAGCATTTGGATAGGTTCACACATTTTTGCAGTATATTCTAAACTGATTAAAAATGTGATGACATCAGGCTGCATCAGTTTTCATCAGTTTTTCAATCCATCACCAGTTGACCACAGTGATATATAAAAAGATCATGATAGATCCAGCAAAATATTGTTCTTGATGGAACTGATGAAGACTGATGCAAACCGATGCACTTTTCCTTCAAATTGAGTGGCAAAAAAATGGAATGCATCCACCACGATACATTTTATTAAAGAAAAAACATAATGTAAAGGGAGAGCACCAAACCTTACTCATTGTCTATAATGGAGAATGTAAGAGTGGAAACCATAATCCATTGTGAACCGTCTTTATTGTTTAGATAGGTAGAGCAACTCATCCGTATGGGAGACTGGTGGTACTGCAGCTCAGTCCTATTTACTCCAACTGATCAAAAATTGATGGTTCGTGCTAAGGATAGAAACAATGCATAGAAACAAACAAGTACACTTGGAAGTGAAGTCAGTATTTACAGTTCAGCAGTTCACTAGTTCAGTTCAGTAGTTCAGACCAGAGTATTGTGCACAAGTCATCTATTCTAAGCACTCTCTATATAGTAAGATTGGAAAGGTAACATATAAAAGCAATTACACTAAGAAAAGAGGTATAAAAGCACTTTGTCAAAAAACTATTTATAATTTAGTAAAACATTCTGCAAGCACACAAGGTCGATATAGAGCTTTTTTGGCTAAAGTTCACTCGGATACATTTGTGAAAAATAGGTACTGTTCCTTATTTTAAATAGAGTGAATCTTTAAAAGTAGAATAGAAGGAAATAATATAAGAACAGCTTTGTTTAGTAAAAATATTTTTTTAATTTCCCCGAGCAGAATATTGGCAAGCAACACAATGCTAGCTCCTGGTACCAGGGACACATGTCCTGGCTCTTTTGCCCAATGCCCCTGGTATTTTTTGTGCGACTGATAACCACTTTGAACTGTATCATCCTTTTATATAATTTCAAACTAAAGGAATATATTTAATGGACACCACCAAATGCTGAGTTGCCTCCTTTGATATGTATAGTCAGGCCTTACTTAAAGTTGCTTTTTGTTGATCTTGTCACTTCAGTTTTGTCTTTGGTAAGTGAAAAGCATGCTCTATCATGTTTAGGTGAGATGACTGACTCACCACTTTGCTTTGAGAAGCTCGTCGGTCACTTTTGTGATATGTCTTGCATTAATAATCAGCTATACCATGAAGCAACCTCCTATAATATTTGACTATATCTGATTGCTGTTTTTTTTTCTTTATACTGATGTTCATCTGGCCATGCTCCAGCAAAACTTACATCCTTTTCTCTTCTATGGCTGCCAGTGGGGCTGGTTACCCTATCAGCAAGTTTGGACACTGGAACCATCATGCTTGGTGCCAGCATCCCACGCTTCCTGAGAAGCACAAGATTTAAAGAGGTACTCCACACCTAAAGACCTTATACCCTATCCAAAGGATAGGGCATAAGAAGTCTTATCACAAGGGTCCTGCCGCTTGGGACCTCCGCAATCTCAGCTGCATCCCCCCAGACATCCGGTGCATGAAGCAAACTTCACTGCATGCCGGATGACTGGCGATGCGGGGCGGAGGCTCTTGATGTCACAACCATGCCCTGCTCATGACGTCATGGTCATGCCCCCTCAATGCAAGGCTATGGGAGGGGCGTGACGGCTGCCCCCTCCCATAGACTTGCATTGAGGGTGTGTGGCTGTGACATCACGAGCGGGCGTGACCGTGATGTCACGAGCCTCAGGCACTGCATCCATCGCTCTAAACGGGGTGCAGCATGGAGATCGCAGTAGTCCCCATTGGCGGGACCCCCGTGATCAGACATCTCATCCCCTATCATTTGGAAAGGGGATAAGATGTCTAGGGGAAGATAACTCCTGTAAACAGGTGTCTGCTGGCCACAAACGCCTGTGGTTCTTACCCCTAGTACTTCACATGTATTACATAGTTATATAGTTAGTACTATTGAAAAAAGACACATGTTCATCAAGTTTAACCCAGTAAGTGAAGTAAAGGGATATGGGTCAATGGGGGTGCCCCCCCTCCCATAAGTTTAGCTGGGCCTGTCTGTACTTTTTTTTTTTAGCTTTTATGAACCAGTGCCCATAACTTTTTTAGGAAGTACCACTACTCCCAGCATGGAACAAACTGTTCCATGATGGGGGTAGTAGTACCTGTACTAATTGACAGATCGCCCGTGCTACTTCTGACACCCGTTGCAATCCTCCTGTATAACGTATATATGTGGCCGGCTGCTCTTCTATGGCCCCCTGCACTGCTGTTTATATACACCTATTCATATTTCCCGCAGAGAGTTGTGATTGGCAAGAAGGTTCCAGCCAATCACAACTCTCTGCGGGAAATATGAATAGATAGATATATGCACAGGGGACCATAGAAGAGCGGCCGACCGCATCTATACATTATTCAGGATGATCACAGTGGGTGTCATGAGTGACACTCACTGCAATCTGTCTATTAATGCAAGTACTACAGCTCCCAGCATGGAGCAGAGTGTGCTCCATGTTGGGAGCAGTAGTACCTGCAGTTAAGGACAGATTACAGCGGTATCACTCCTGACATCCGCTGTGATCATCCTTGTGGAGTGGCTTTCTCCTGCACTCACAACTCTGCTCTGTACTCCGGCCGGCCACTCACACATTCATATTTCCCACTGATAGAAAAATATGAATGAGTGATGTGAATTTCTATTCACATCACTGGCCGGCCTGGAGTATAGTGCAGAGATGTGAGCACTGTATAGAGACGCACTGCATCACTGCTATTTTATAGACAATCATATCGAGTGTCAGGAGTGACACCCGGGGCGATCTGTCTATTAGTATCAAGAACTTCTACTCCCATCATGAAAAAGTGTGTTCCATGCTGGGAGTGGTAGTACTACCTAAATAATATGTAAAAAAAAGTGAAAAACACACACACACTGCATTTTTATTATTGTTGGCTAAATTTTTTGTGCCCTGCCCGCCCACATAAAGTGATCCATGTTTAAAAATTAATTAAAATTTTGCTATAAAAAATATATATGTCGTTAAATAAATTTCTTTCCATCACTACTGCATCCTTTTTTTTTCATTTTTAGGCACCCAACAAATTTTGAAAAAACGTCAAAGTGGCCAAAAATGCAATTTTCATTCATAGGCAAAAAACACCAGAAAAAACGCAATAAAAAAAACGCCAAACACAGGAAAATGTTGTGGTGTTTTTTCTGGTGTTTTAGCCTAAGACAGTGTAAACCTACACTAAACAATCTAAGAATGTGTCAGTTTTTTGTTTCTCAGAGTTTTTATTACCTTCGTCAATGTTTTAAAATATATTTTATTATAACTTAGATTGCAATCACATCTGTTCCTGTGCTCCATTTGGGAAGCTCCATCGCAGAGTCCCCTCCAGTGACAAGCAAGTGACAGCACGTTCAACAGCAGACACCTACAAGGTCCCGAAGGGTCCAATTGACTTGGAATGGGGTCCACTGGGTTTCTGTCTGGTGTTTCCCGCCATTTGAACTGACTCAAACGGAGTTCCCTTAAACAGAGCTCAATGATGATGTGAACCCAGCCTTAAAAATAATGCAGTTGTGAAAGCAAATAAATAACTCTGCTTACCTATTGCAAAAGGAAATGACTTAGTGATCAATACACAAATTATTAATATGGCCGCATACTTAGAACCCATTTCACATCCAATTAATATTGTCACACTATTTTCTATTCTCAGATATATTTGACTGACAGGTGTGCCAAAGGACTTATCATGTCAAGTCATTATTTTGCCCCTGCTGGTTTCATTTACCTACAGGCATTTAGCATCCCCCCTGCTTCTATGATTTACCAACTGGCTGTCATCTCAAGCATGGACAATTATTGAAAGTTTAGATGAAAACACTATTTAATAAAACATTCATTAATATGCAAAGTTTACCGAGAGACGATATTTAGTGTGACGATTGTACTATAGGGAGACTCCATTGGGTGTATTTATGAAGCATTTTACCCTTGTTTTCTTGGGTAAAATTGTCTCAATATTGTGTCACAGTGTGTTTTTTGAGAGACTTTTCACATACGCGTATTCCTGTGTTTGGCTGTGGTACGCATGTTTTGAGTCGGGTTTTGCAGTGGTCAAGAATTTCTGAAAATGCTATTTTTAAAAAGGTGCAAAATTTGACACAACCCCTTTAAATTGTGCAAATCACCACCATAAAAAAATTGGCATAAATAAGGCACATTACAAATTTTTTTTTAAATTGCTTATTAATAATATAAGCAGATCAACCTTGTTATTTGAAAGAAAAAAAAGAATAATAATAATAATAATATATATATATATATATATATATATATATATATATATATATATATATACATATACACAGCGGGGATCAAAAGTTTGGGTACCCCAGGTAAAAATTTGTATTAATGTGCATAAAGAAGCCAAGGAAAAATTTAAAAATCTCCAAAAGGCATCAAATTACAGATTAGACATTCTTATAATATGTCAACAAAAGTAAGATTTTATTTCCATCATTTACACTTTCAAAATAACAGAAAACAAAAAAATGGTGTCTACAAAAGTTTGGGCACCCTGCAGAATTTATAGCATGCACTGCCACCTTTGCAAAGCTGAAACCTGCCAGTGTCATGGATTGCTCTTAATCATCATCTGGGAAGACCAGGTGTTGTCAATCTCAAAGGTTTTAAATGCCCAGACTCATCTGACCTTTCTCCAACAATCAGCACCCTGGGTTCCTCTAAGCAGTTGTCTAGAAATCTGAAACTGAAAATAGTTGACGTTCACAAAGCTGGAGAAGGCTATAAGAAGATAGCAAAATGTTTTCAGATGTCAATATCCTCTGTTCGGAATGCAATTAAGAAATAGCAGTCATCAGGAACAGTGGAAGTTAAAGCAAGATCTGGAAGACCAAGAAAAATATCAGACAGAACAGCTCGCAGGGTTGTGAGAAAAACAATTCAAAACCTACGTTTGACTGCACAATCCCTCCAGAAAGATCCGGCAGACACTGGAGTTGTGGTTCACTATTCCACTATAAAGTCTTAGATACTTGTACAAATGGGGTCTTCATGGAAGAGTCATCAGACAAAAACTTCTTCTACATCCTCACCACAAAAATCAGCGATTGAACTTTGCAAATGAACATATAGACAAGCCTGGTGCATTTTGGAAACAAGTTCTGTGGACCGATGAGGTTAAAATTGAACTTTTTGGCCAGAATGAGCAAAGGTACGTTTGGAGAAGAAGGGGAACAGAATTTAATGAAAATAATCTCTGTCCAACTGTTAAGCATGGGCGTGGATCAATCATGCTTTGGGGTTGTATTGCAGCCAGTGGCACAGGGAACATCTCACGAGTAGAAGGAAAAATTGATTCAATAAAATTTTGGATGCTAACATGATGCCATCTGTGAAAAAGCGGAAATTAAAGAGAGGATGGCTTCTACAAATGGATAATGATCCTAAACATACCTCGAAACCCACGGGTGATTACATGAAGATGCGTAAATTGAAGGTTTGCAATGGCCTTCACAATCTCCTGACCTCAACATAATTGAAAATCTTTGGATAGACCTTAAAAGAGCAGTGCATGACAGAGACAGCCCAGAAATCTCAAAGAACTTGAAGACTTTTGTAAGGAAGAATGGGCAAAGATACCTCAAACAAGAAATGAAAGACTCTTGGCTGGCTACAAAAAATCATTTACAGGCTGTGATACTTGCCAAAGAACGGCAGTACAAGATACTAACTTTGCAGGTTGTCCAAACTTTTGCAGACGCCATTTTTTTTGTTTTCTCTTATCTTGAAAGTGTAAATGATGGAAATAAAATCTAACTTTTGTTGACATATTATAAGAATGTCTAATCTGTAATGTGCTGCCTTTTGGAGATTTTTCCATCTTTCCTTGGCTTCTTTATGCACATTAATACAAATTTCTACCTGGGGTGCCCAAACTTTTATTTTTATTTTTTTTATCAGTAAAAAAATTTCAATATGGTTAGGATGGACATGTTTAAAAGTCTGGATATTTGGTACAATTACATTTACAAACCATACTTGTTTACATGTTTATCCAAATTTTTACTTAAAAATTACTACGTTTTTACAGATGCAAATTAGTCACCTTTTGTAATGTTTGTTTCACAATTTTCTAGTAGTTTATAAAAAAAAAAAATGGCTCATCAGAATCCCACCACTAGGGGATCCCCATACCTACTGGGACACTAACCAGTCGTGCAGCAGCCTTATGGACAAGAGATGACTCATGGACAAGGCTGCATAAGCAGGTGCACCAATCATCTTCCACCACCACAAGGTAGGGACACGCCCTCTTCCTCTGTGAACTATTGAAAAGGTGTAAAATAAAATGTAAAATTAAGAACATTGACAATGAAGCTACTAAACTGCCTTGCAGTAACACACAAGGAATCATCTCTGAAAGAACTTCCTGGAACTATCACCTGAAAGGTGGATAATTTAAAGGGGTAATCCACTGGAAAAATTGTTTATAAATCAACTGGTACCAGAAAGTTAAACAGATTTGTAAATGACTTCTATTTAAAAATCTTAATCTTTCCAGTACTTATTAGCTGCCGTATGCTAAAGAGAAAGTTATTTTCTTTTTGAATTTCCTTTCTCCCTGACCACAGTGCTCTCTGCTGACACCTCTGTCCATTTTAGGAACTTTCCAGAGTAGGAGTAAATCCCATAGCAAACCCATCCTATTCTGGACAGTTCCTGACATGGACAGAGGTGTCAGCAGAGAGCACTGTGGTCAGACAGAAAAGAAATTCAAAAAGAAAAGAATTCCCTCTGTAGTATACAGCAACTGATAAGGACTGGAAGGATTACGATTTTTAAATAGAGGTAATTTACAAATCTGTTTAACTTTCTGGCACCAGTTGAATTTTTTTTTCCAGTGGAGTACCCCTTTAACACATATGACAGTCATTTCTGAAATTGCACCAAATGTATAGACTGATCTGCGCCTTTTTGTAAAGGTGCAGTGAGTTAAAAAGTCATCCATGAAAAAAGGAGTAAAAAACACATACCACAGCCATTATTACTAAATACCCCCCATATGTTTTTGATATCCAGACCAATGTGAGATTCAGTCCCTTTGATTTTAGCTAAGAATCAGCTAAGATGTTCTTGCCATATTTAAGCGTACTCCTGTTTCTGCATTTCCCCAATATATTGTACTCTCACGAGCAGAATTGTGAGCAGCAGCTAGAGCAGGAACACCACTGGGAAATCAAATTGCCTATGGTTGCCCCTAGAGCCCGTCAGCAAACTACAGACCACCATTTACATTGATGAGCAGTATGGAAGCCTTGGGAAATCAAGCTCCCTACTTTTCTGCTGCAGTTTCAGAGTGACTCTGAAGAGTATACTTGGGAATTGCAAATAACGCAGTGCCATAATATATTTATTCTGGGTTTATTGAAATCAGATATGCACTGTAAAAGATTTGTCCTATGATAAATTTTGGAATCAATCATCCTCATGCATCGCAGGTTTGCTAGATGATTAAGACCCCAGGAAAAATGGAATAAATGATGGCTCAGATTTATCAACCTGGTTTTTCTTAGATTTTGGCATGAATGGTGCCAACCTTTGGTTGTTACATAGTGCACGGGAAGGTAAAAGAAATTAAAGAGGAGGGCATGTAATCCTATGGATGACTGGTTTGAGGTTTCTACCTCTAAGGATTACCCCAATAGTAAAACTCT
The DNA here is from genome assembly GCF_029499605.1 of Hyla sarda. Classification (NCBI taxonomy): domain Eukaryota; kingdom Metazoa; phylum Chordata; class Amphibia; order Anura; family Hylidae; genus Hyla; species Hyla sarda. The sequence continues at coordinate 76,573,782 of NC_079198.1, forward strand.
CACCTGGTAGTCTTTGTATCAGGTGTATCATCCACACATGCAGCTCCCACGTCATATGTGTATGAACCCTTAGAAGGTAACACAATAGCATTACATGGAAGTTAAAGAATTCACTGTAACACTTTATTAAGAAACAAATAACCCCATTAAACAATGTCTATTGTTTTGATAAAAATATGCATCGGGCTGCAAGGGCAATCTTTTAAAGACTATAAGACGATATAGAAATCCAGAAATACCCGAAGCTCTGTAATGAATTGATACTTTCTGACAAGTATGGGACTATAATGAAGTCAATGGAGGCAGCTGGCGCAGTCGGCATAATAAATCACATTAGATTAGAGAATTTTTTACTCCATGACTGTAAACATTTAAATCTGTTTCTTCCAGTCAGTTCTGCATCTATTAATGAGTAGTGATGATATTAGTCTTTTATGGAACAAATTACACTAATAGAAATATTTATGTTGAGCCATGAGAAATTCACCATTACAGTTGCCACCCAAGGCAGAATTTCGGAGAGATGGAAAATATAGAAATGTCTTACATAGTCAGGGCCTATGGGTATATTTAATGCACTGCTACATATACTATATTAGGAACAGCTACATGCAATTAATACGCTATTCTGCAAATTACCAAGTAATATGCATTTCATTTATGTGCTTCCGTCCAGTGCTGCAGGGATGCTCCAACCATTGCACTCTTCAGCACACACATTATCCCTTGCTCTTCTCTTGTCACCAGCTGTACTCCATGACGGATTGATGGAAGGATAGGAGTGACATAAGTCATCTCTCCTACCTCCACAATTACATCCTGATAGGCAGTGTTAGTACGGGGAGATGAGTGCTGCTGCTCTCCACTATATCAGGAGCACTAAGTGATCTAATGCATGTCTTGTTTACTTGCTTAAACTGATAACAGAAATCAAGCTGAGCAATGGGAAAACATAAAACCATTAAACATGTATTATTCAGTGTTGACATTTATAGGCTTCTTGCACTGGTTTGTATTATAGTTCTATAAAGTTCTGAGTTGCAGAGCAATACAATGGCAAGACAGAGGTTTATTGTCACAAATACACATGGAATCTGACAAAATGTACATTGAGGCATTTTATTAAATTCTGTATTTCAAAAAAATACCTCCATAATTTGGTGTCATACACCAATCAGCAGGTCTGTATTTACCATAAGGCATCTGTGGGCCAGTGTCTAAGGCGGCAATGTTGAGCGGGGCAGCACTTGAGTTAAAATAATGTAAAACACATTTGATATAGTTGCTGCCACCATTCTGTGACCTGAGAATTAAAAACTATTCCCCCTTTATATATATCCACATAGATCAGAACAGCTGCAAATTTAACCTGCATGATCATAGTTACATAGTAAGTACAGCTGATAAAAGACGCATGTCCATCAAGCTCAACCAAGCAGGTGAAGGGAAGGGGTATGGGTGAATGAAGGGGGGGGGGGGAGGGGGTGGGGGGGGTGATATGTGATTCTATATTTCTGCATAAATAATAATGTTATTTAGCTCTAAGAATATATCTAACCCTGTTTTGAAGCCCTCAATCGTTCCTACTGTGACCAGTTCCTGAGGTAGACTGTTCCATAAATCAACAGTTCTTATGGTAAAAAAAGACATGTTGACCTTGAAGACTAAACCTTTTTTTGTGTTTTTTTTTTACCTGAAAGTTTTTCCCCATATTTTTAGTATGATCCATTTATATACTTAAATAAGTTGACCATGTCCCCGCTTAAACATCTCTTCTCAAGACGAAACAAATGTAATTTTTTTAATCTATCCTTTTGACGCAAATCATAGCCATACAGTGACCACAATGGTGTCTCACCACCCTGATTCTGGATGTTATGATTAGGGTTATGCTCCAGGAAGGTAAGTATCACTTTTTTATTTTAATGAACTGCCTGAGCACATAATAAAATGCCAGATAACCTCTACAAAGTAAAAATGCCAAGTTCACAAGATCTTTCCCTAAAAAAAACTTTTGTTAGACACTAGCTGCTGCTTTAGCTGCATTCCTATTGCTGCGTCTACCTCATTAACAATAGCAAGGTAGACAGGCTTGTTTTATTGATGTCTCTTTGCTGTGCCAGATCTTGTTATAGATGTAGAGAGATCCTAAGGAAGTCTCTAATGCTGCAGTATCTTCTCTGCTTGTCAGAGGGACTGATGAGCAGGCACAATGGCAGTCTCATCTTCTGTGAAGCAAAGAACAAACTGCATCTGAGCTATGTTTTTCACATGCATTCACTATCTCAATTTGGGGCTGGAGTCAGAAGCAGAGCTGACTGGAGCAGCTGAGAAATTCATCATCACATGGTGCATCCTGCCTACAATCCAGACACAAAGGGGGAGATTTATCAAAACCTGTCCAGAGGAAAAGTTGCCCAGTTGCCCATAGCAACCAATCAGATCACTGCTTTCGTTTTTTAACGAGGCCTCTGGAAAATAAAAGAAGCAATCGAATTGGTTGCTATGTGCAACTGGGCAACTTTGCACAGGATTTTATAAATCTTTCCCAAAGCCTGCCAAGGCAAATAAAATAGGAAAATGATAAATAACAAGATTTATGATGCTTTTTAGTCGTCCCTTGCTTTATGTTTGCTGCATAAATTGTGGTGTTTTTGTGCAAAATTTGTGCAACTTTTTGCAAAATAATTCTTTTTTTTCTATAATGACTTCGGTACACACATTTGGATCTATACTTTGCAGTGTAACTGATTTGTAAAGTATGACTTTTCTATAAAAGTTGGCAATTTGTGGCATATCACTCAATTACACCACAAACATACACCAGGCCAAATCTGGCTTTAAAAAAACCCCAAAAACTGGCTGTGGACAGCATTTAAAAAAAGTTGCAGAAAAAGAGAAGTAGGAAACATACAAAGTGACTTCCAAAATTTTCCTCACAAAATGTGTATTAGCACTATATTTATCACATACCCTGCACCATTTAATACATTTGGTGCATGTACACATTACCACCACATAAAATAATGGTGTAGAAAAATCATTTACCTTCACCAACAATGATAAATTCCCCCTTAAATTTTTTTTTTTAATGACTAGCATTTGTACTTCCTATTATAGAATGGAGTCATGGTATACTGTAAACCTCAACTTGCTTTTAATGGTCATCAGAGTGCCCACGATGACCCCTATGTGGCTTGAGATCCTGACAAGGCATTTTGTTGTTGTGTTTGTACATAGCCAAGCAGACTTTTGTTCAGCCTGAATTTCTGGTCCTGAGTTTGTGTGTGTACTCTAAAATCATTTACTGCTAACTCGATCGATAGCTAGGTTGTGTATAAGTTTTCTCCTGTGAATCCTGGTCTCTGATAATCCATCACATTCAGAAAATTCTTTGTATAGTTCGGTTACAACCCTATGTGATGATTTTGCACCTTAAAGAGTACCTGTCACTAAATAAACTTTTCTAACCTAACTCAGGCTATGTTCCCTAAATACTCCTAACACCCCCCCCCCCCCCCGCCCACCCCCCACACACACCTGCCCTTAAAAATGTTTTAAGAGCTTTTATCTGTATCTTACCTCCCTTCTTGCTCAAATGGTGTGAGCTGGCGGCAGGAGGATGTGGCAGGTTCTACGTCACTGAAGCCTGCTGGGGGAACTGCTTCCATCCTCACTTTTCAGAGGAGAGCAGCGAGGGGGGGGGATGCAAGTGAGCCGCATTTTCAGGACTGCTTGTCCTTGGTGCACAGAGCCCTGCTTGTCCTTAGTGCACAAAGCCCCACTTGTTTTTAGTGTAAAGAGCCCTGCTTGTCCTCAGTGTACAGAGCACCGCTTGTCCTCACTGCACAGAGCTCCGCTTGTCCTCAGTGTACAGAGCCCCGCTTGTCCTCACTGCACAGAGCGCCGCTTGTCCTCAGTGTACAGAGCCCTGCTTCTCCTCAGTGTACAGAGCGCCACTTGTCCTCAGTGCACGGAGCCCTGCGTCTCCTCAGTGCACAGAGCCCTGCTTGTCCTCAGTGCACAAAGCCCAACTTGTCTTCAGTGTACAGAGCCTTGCTTGTCCTCAGGGTACAGAGCCCTGCTTGTGCTTGTCCTCAGTGCACAGAGCCCTGTTTGTCCTCAGTGCAAAGTGACCAGCTTGTCATCAGTGCATTGAGCCCTGCTTGTCCTCAGTGTCCAGAGCCCTGCTTGTCCTCAGTGTACAGAGCCCTGCTTGTCCTCAATGTCCAAAGCCCTGCTTCTCCTCAGTGCACAGAGCCCTGTTTGTCCTCATTGCACAGAACCCTGCTTGTCCCCAGTGTACAGAGCCCTGCTTTTCCTCAGTGCACAGAGCCCTGCTTGTGCTTTTCCTCAATGCACAGAGCTCTGCTTGTCCTCAGTGCACAGTGCCCTGCTTGTCTTCAGTGCATTGATCCCTGCTTGTCCTCAGTGTACAGAGCCCTGCTTGTCCGCAGTGTACAGAGCCCTGCTTGTCCTCAGTGTCCAGAGCCCTGCTTGTCCTCAGTGTATAGAGCCCTGGTTGTTCTCAGTGTACAGAGCTCCGTTTGTCCTCAGTGCACAGAGCCCTGCTTGTCCTTGGTGCACAGAGCCCTGCTTGTCCCCAGTGCACAAAGCCCAACTTGTCTTCAGTGTACAGAGCCCTGCTTGTCCTCAGTGTACAGAGCCCTGCTTGTGCTTTTCCTCAGTGCACAGAGCCCTGCTTGTCCTCAGTGCACAGAGCCCTGCATGAGCTTTTCCTCAATGCACAGAGCTCTGGTTGTCCTCAGTGCACAGTGCCCTGCTTGTTCTCAGTGCATTGAGCCCTGCTTGTTCTCAGTAAACAGAGCCCTGCTTGTGCTTTTCCTCAGTGTACAGAGCCCTGCTTGTCCTCAGTGTCCAGAGCCCTGCTTGTCCTCAGTGTAAAGAACCCTACTTGTCCTCAGTGCACAGAGCCCTGCTTGTCCTTGGTGCACAGAGCCCTGCTTGTCCTTGGTGCACAGAGCCCTGCTTGTCCCCAGTGCACAAAGCCCAACTTGTCTTAAGTGTACAGAGTCCTGCTTGTCCTCAGTGTACAGAGCCCTGCTTGTCCTCAGTGTACAGAGCCCTGCTTGTCCTCACTGCACAGAGCCCTGCTTGTCCTCAGTGCACTGAGCTCTGCTTGTGCTTTTGCTGAATGCACAGAGCCCTGCTTTTTCCTCAGTGTACAGAGCCCTGCTTGTCCTCACTGCACAGAACCCTGCTTGTCCTAAGTGTACAGAGCCCTGCTTGTCCTTGGTCTACAGAGCCCTGCTTGTCCTTAGTGCACAGTGCCCTGCTTGTCCTCAGTGCATTGAGCCCTGCTTATCCTCAGTGTACAGAGCCCTGCTTGTCCTCAGTGTACAGAGCCCTGCTTGTCCTCAGTGTACAGAGCCCTGCTTGTCCTCAGTGTCCAGAGCCCTGCTTGACCTTAGTGTATAGAGCACCGATTGTCCTCAGTGCACAGAGCCCTGCTTGTCCTCACTGCACAGAACCCTGCTTGTCCCCAGTGTACAGAGCCCTGCTTGTCCTCAGTGCACAGAGCCCTGCTTGTCCTCAGTGCACAGAGCCCTGCATGTGCTTTTCCTCAATGCACAGAGCCCTGATTGTCCTCAGTGCACAGCGCCCTGCTTGTTATCAGTGCATTGAGCCCTGCTTGTCATCAGTGTACAGAGCCCTGCTTGTCCTCAGTGCACAAAGCCCTGCTTGTCCTCACTGCACAGAACCCTGCTTGTCCCCAGTGTACAGATCCCTGCTTGTCCTCAGTGCATAGAGCCCTACTTGTCCTTGGTGCACAGAGTCCCGCTTGTCCTCAGTGTACAGAGCTCCACTTGTCCTCAGTGTACAGAACCCTGCTTGTCCTCAGTGCACAGAGCCCTGCTTGTCCTTGGTGCACAGAGCCCTGCTTGTCCCCAGTGCACAAAGCCCAACTTGTCTTCAGTGCACAGAGCCCTGCTTGTCCTCAGTGCACAGAGCCCTGTATGTGCTTTTCCTCAATGCACATAGCTCTGCTTGTCCTCAGTGCACAGTGCCCAGCTTGTCATCAGTGCATTGAGCCCTACTTGTCCTCAGTGTACAGAGCCCTGCTTGTCCTCAGTGTCCAGAGCCCTGCTTCTCCTCAGTGCACAGAGCCCTGCTTGTCCTCACTGCACAGAACCCTGCTTGTCCCCAGTGTACAGAGCCCTGCTTTTCCTCAGTGCACAGAGCCCTGCTTGTGCTTTCCCTCAATGCACAGAGCTTTGCTTGTCCTCAGTGCACAGTGCCTTGCTTGTCCTCAGTGCATTGAGCCCTGCTTGTCCTCAGTGTACAGAGCCCTGCTTGTCCTCAGTGTCCAGAGCCCTGCTTGTCCTCAGTGTACAGAGCACCGGTTGTCCTCAGTGTACAGAGCTCCACTTGTCCTCAGTGTACAGAACCCTGCTTGTCCTCAGTGTCCAGAGCCCTGCTTGACCTCAGTGTATAGAGCACCGGTTGTCCTCAGTGTACAGAGCTCCACTTGTCCTCAGTGTACAGAACCCTGCTTGTCCTCAGTGCACAGAGCCCTGCTTGTCCTTGGTGCACAGAGCCCTGCTTGTCCCCAGTGCACAAAGCCCAACTTGTCTTAAGTGTACAGAGCCCTGCTTGTCCTTGGTGCACAAAGCCCAACTTGTCTTCTGTGTACAGAGCCCTGCTTGTCCTCAGTGTACAGAGCCCTGTTTGTGCTTTTCCTCAGTGCACAGAGCCCTGCTTGTCCTCAGTGTCCAGAGCCCTGCTTTTCCTCAGTGTACCGAGCACCGGTTGTCCTCAGTGTACAGAGCTCCGCTTGTCCTCGGTGTACAGAACCCTGCTTGTCCACAGTGTACAGAGCCCTGTTTGTCCTCAGTTCACTGAGCCCTACTTGTGCTTTTGCTCAATGCACAGAGCCCTGTTTGTCCTCAGTGTACAGAGCCCTGCTTGTCCTCACTGCACAGAGCGTCGCTTGTCCTCAGTGTACAGAGTGCATCTTGTCCTCAGTGTACAGAGCGCCGCTTGTCCTCAGTGTACAGAGCCCTGCTTGTCCTCAGTGCACAGAGCCCTGCTTGTCCTCACTGCACAGAACCCTGCTTGTCCCCAGTGTACAGAGCCCTGCTTGTCCTCAGTGCACAGAGCCCTGCTTGTCCTCAGTGTACAGAGCCCTGCTTGTGCTTTTCCTCAGTGTACAGAGCCCTGCATGTGCTTTTCCTCAATGCACAGAGCTCTGATTGTCCTCAGTGCACAGTGCCCTGCTTGTTATAAGTGCATTGAGCCCTGCTTGTCATCAGTGTACAGAGCCCTGCTTGTCCTCAGTGCACAAAGCCCTGCTTGTCCTCACTGCACAGAACCCTGCTTGTCCCCAGTGTACAGATCCCTGCTTGTCCTCAGTGCACAGAGCCCTACTTGTCCTTGGTGCACAGAGTCCCGCTTGTCCTCAGTGTACAGAGCTCCACTTGTCCTCAGTGTACAGAACCCTGCTTGTCCTCAGTGCACAGAGCCCTGCTTGTCCTTGGTGCACAGAGCCCTACTTGTCCCCAGTGCACAAAGCCCAACTTGTCTTCAGTGCACAGAGCCCTGCTTGTCCTCAGTGCACAGAGCCCTGTATGTGATTTTCCTCAATGCACATAGCTCTGCTTGTCCTCAGTGCACAGTGCTCAGCTTGTCATCAGTGCATTGAGCCCTGCTTGTCCTCAGTGTACAGAGCCCTGCTTGTCCTCAGTGTCCAGAGCCCTGCTTCTCCTCAGTGCACAGAGCCCTGCTTGTCCTCAGTGCACAGTGCCCTGCTTGTCCTCAGTGCATTGAGCCCTGCTTGTCCTCAGTGCACAGAGCCCTGCTTGTCCTCACTGCACAGAACCCTGCTTTTCCCCAGTGTGCAGAGCCCTGCTTTTCCTCAGTGCACAGAGCCCTGCTTATGCTTTTCCTCAATGCACAGAGCTCTGTTTGTCCTCAGCGCACAGTGTCCTGCTTGTCCTCAGTGCATTGAGCCCTGCTTGTCCTCAGTGTACAGAGCCCTGCTTGTCCTCAGTGTCCAGAGCCCTGCTTGTCCTCAGTGTACAGAGCACCGGTTGTCCTCAGTGTACAGAGCTCCGCTTGTCCTCAGTGTACAGAACCCTGCTTGTCCTCAGTGCACAGAGCCCTGCTTGTCCTCAGTGCACAGTGCCCTGCTTGTCCTCAGTGCATTGAGCCCTGCTTGTCCTCAGTGCACAGAGCCCTGCTTGTCCTCACTGCACAGAACCCTGCTTTTCCCCAGTGTACAGAGCCCTGCTTTTCCTCAGTGCACAGAGCCCTGCTTATGCTTTTCCTCAATGCACAGAGCTCTGTTTGTCCTCAGCGCACAGTGCCCTGCTTGTCCTCAGTGCATTGAGCCCTGCTTGTCCTCAGTGTACAGAGCCCTGCTTGTCCTCAGTGTCCAGAGCCCTGCTTGTCCTCAGTGTACAGAGCACCGGTTGTCCTCAGTGTACAGAGCTCCGCTTGTCCTCAGTGTACAGAACCCTGCTTGTCCTCAGTGCACAAAGCCCTGCTTGTCCTTGGCGCACAGAGCCCTGCTTGTCCTTGGCGCACAGAGCCCTGCTTGTCCCCTGTGCACAAAGCCCAACTTGTCTTCAGTGTACAGAGCCCTGCTTGTCCTCAGTGTTCAGAGCCCTGCTTGAGCTTTTCCTCAGTGCATAGAGCCCTGCTTGTCCTCAGTGCACAGAGCCCTGCATGTGCTTTTCCTCAATGCACAGAGCTCTGCTTTTCCTCAGTGCACAGTGCCCTGCTTGTCATCAGTGCATTGAGCCCTGCTTGTTCTCATTGTACAGAGCCCTGCTTGTCCTCAGTGTACAGAGCCCTGCTTGTCCTGAGTGTGCACAGCCCTGCTTATCCTCAGTGTACCAAGCACCGGTTGTCCTCAGTTTACAGAGCTATGCTTGTCATCAGTGTACAGAACCTTTCTTGTCCTCAGTGCACAGAGCCCTGCTTGTCCTTGGTGCACAGAGCCCTGCTTGTCCCCAGTGCACAAAGCCCAACTGGTCTTCAGTGTACAGAGCCCTGCTTGTCCTCAGTGTACAGAGCCCTGCTTGTCCTCACTGCACAGAGCCCTGCTTGTCCTCACTGCACTGAGCCCTACTTGTGCTTTTGCTCAATGCACAGAGCCCTACTTGTCCTAAGTGTACAGAGACCTGCTTGTCCTCACTGTACAGAGCGCCGCTTGTCCCCAGTGTACAGAGTGCCTCTTGTCCTCAGTGTCCAGAGCACCACTTGTCCTCAGTGTACAGATCCCTGCTTGTCCTCAGTGCACAGAGCCCTGCTTGTCCTCACTGCACAGAACCCTGCTTGTCCTAAGTGTACAGAGCCCTGCTTGACCTCAGTGTACAGACTCCTGCTTGTCCTCAGTGCACAGTGCCTTGCTTGTCCTCAGTGCATTGAGCCCTGCTTGTCCTCAGTGTACAGAGCCCTGCTTGTCCTCAGTGTACAGAGCCCTGCTGGTCCTCAGTGTCCAGAGCCCTGCTTGTCCTCAGTGTGCAGAGCACTGGTTGTCCTCAGTGTACAGAGCTCCACTTGTCCTCAGTGTACAGAACCCTGCTTGTCCTCAGTGCACAGAGTCATACTTATCCTCAGTGCACAGAGCACTGCCTGTCCCCAGTGCACAAAGCCCAACTTGTCTTCAGTGTACAGAGCCCTGCTTGTCCTCAGTGTACAAAGCCCTGCTTGTCCTCACTTCACAAAGTGCCGCTTGCCCTCAGTGTACAGAGCGCCTCTTGTCCTCACTGTACAGAGCGCCGCTTGTCCTCAGTGTACAAAGCCCTGCCTGTCCTCAGTGCACAGAGCCCTGCTTGTCCTCACTGCACAGAACCCTGCTTGTCCTCAGTGTACAGAGCCCTGCTTGTCCTCACTGCACAGAGCCCTGCTTGGGCTTTTCCTCAGTGCACAGAGCCCTGCTTGTCCTCAGTGTGCAGAGCCCTGCTTGTCCTCAGTGTACAGGGCCCTGCTTGTCCTCAATGCACAGAGCCCTGCTTGTGCTTTTCCACAATGCACAGAGCCTTGCTTGTCCTCACTGTACAGAGCCCTGCTTGTCCTCAGTGCACAGAGTCCTGCTTATCCTCAATGCACAGAACCCTGCTTGTCCCACCCAAGCATCCTGTATTTTATCTCTACAAAGAGACACACAGACAATAGCTGCAGGGACAATATCATATATTTTTTTCCTAAACAACATAGTCCTTGTTGGAGGTATCTGCTACCTGTCAACTACAAACCTCATACTTGATCCCTGATGGTAAGTCTAGTGTTTGAACTGTAGCTTATGAAAAGTTAACTTTGTAGTAACTCAAAGATAGAGTTATAGTAGCCTCCTAAACAGTAAGCTCTGTAGTAGTTTCTCAAAATGCAGGCTCTACAGCAGCTCAAAACTCTTCAAATGAATAAAATGTTTTTTAATCAATTGGTAGAAGAAAGTTAAACACATTTGTAAATTACTTCTATTTAAAAGGTTAAATAGTCCCAGTACTTACCAGCTGCTGTATGCTCCAGAGGAAGTTTTGTAGTTATTTTTATTCTGACCACAGTGCTCTCTGCTGACACCTCTGTCCATGTCAAGAGCTGTCCAGAGCATGTGCAAATCCAACTAGCAAACCTCTTCTGTTCTGGACAGTTGATGACACAGACAGAGAGCACTGTGGTCAAACTATAAAGAACTACACAACTTCCTCTGGAGCACACAGCAGCTGATAAGTACTGGAAGACTTAAAGAGGTACTCTGATGCTTAGACATCTTATCCCCTATCCAAAGGATAGGGGATAAGATGCCTGATCATTGGGGTCCTGCTGCTGGGGACCCCCGTGATCTCGCATGCAGCACCCCGTTAAAATCAGTTTGCTCCGGCTCTGATTACCAGAGACCACGGGGCCGGAGCATTGTGACATCATGGCTCTGCCCCCATGTGACGTCACGCTCCATCCCCTCAATGCAAGCCTATGGGCGGGGGCGTGACAGCTTTATCCTTTGGATATAGGATAAGATGTCTAAGCGCCGGAGTACCCCTTTAATGGGGTGTTCCAGTGGAAAATATATTTTTTATCAACTGGTGCCAGAAAGCTAAACAGATTTGTAAATTACTTCTATTTAAAAATCTTAACCCTTCCAGTACCTATCAGCTGCTGTAGGCTCCACAAGAAGTTATTTTCTTTTTGAATTTCCTTTCTGTCTGACCACAGTGCTTACTTCTGACTGTGTCAGGAACTGTCCAGAGCAGGATAGGTTTGCTATGGGGATTTGCTCCTACTCTAGACAGTTCCTTACATGGACAGAGGTGTCAGCAGAAAGCACTGTGGTCAGACAGAAAATAAATTAAAAAAAGAAAAGAACTTCCTGTGGAGCATATAGCAGCTCATAAGTACTGGAATGGTAAAGATTTTTAAACAGAAGTAATTTTCAAATCTGTATGATGTTCTAGCACCAGTTGATTTAAAAAAAAATCTCCAAAGTAACCCTTTAACAGCAAGCTATATGATAGTCCTTTAAACATCAGGCTTTGAATCTCATAGCACAGCTCCCTTAAAGGGCAATTGACATCAGGGTCACCCGCACTAAGCTGAACCTAATCTGCCAGATGGCAGTAGAAAAACTGTGATATTCCACTTTTCTGACTTTAAAGCAAAGGTTCATATTTTGTGCCTTTTGATATTTTTGAAGATCTTATGGATGAGAGTCTTTTCCTTCCCTAATTGTTGTGTCTTCTATTTCTTTTGTTGTCATTTCCCAATAGGTAGCTCTGGGTGTTTCATTCAGGTTCATTACAGAAATAAAGTTCTAAATTCTTATCACGGTAATGGAAAGAATTATGAAGCCTGTGACAGAATGACAGTAATCTGCTTCAATCCAAGTTTGTGTCACAGAAATGCTATACCTGATTATAGACAAGGTAGGGTTGAGGTGTATATACACAATGCTTTTAGACCAAAATATGTTCAGAGTGATCTCTTTTTTATTTTATTTTTTATTTTGTCAATTCAGAAACCAGACAATTCATCTCTTAACTTCCCATCAAAGTCTCTGTGAAAATGTGTTTGATGAAATATTGATCGTATGTTTGTAATTCAGGCGCCGTCTCTGGATGAAGCACCGCCCTTTAATCTGCAGAGCCAATTGCTATGTCACATTAAGTCCTTCTGGGCACATGTGTTCTTCTCACTTGAGACTTGTCACCCAGAATGTGACAGTATAAACATAGGCACAATCTGCTTCCGCATCAAAAGATTGTAAAGTGGCAAGCTGGCTGTATAAATCATATTGGTTAAAATAAATGAAAAACATATTGAAATCTCTGACTATACCAGCAATAAATACATAGGCTGCAAATTTTAGCTCACACACTAATATGAGCACATTTATATTCAAATTAGCTTAATGCAGCTACTAACATTTTTCATTTTTATACCAAATTCGGTCTGACACAATAACTTCTCATAGCAAATGTTTAACAGGGTACAACATGTGCTTCTTCTCAGTTAGAAGCAAAAAGTGCCTATAGAAAAGCATAAGACAAACAACATTTTACTGTGTAGAATTGAGCAGGCAATTACAAATGTAGCTTCTGTATCACAAGATATGTGCACAATTTTGAGGACAGCTATGAGGGAAGCATTTACCACTTTTATAATACTTTGGAGGTCAGGGCATGACACAGACATATTGGTCTGGACTATTGATTCCTAATTGTGCAATGAAACACATTATAGCCATGGGTGGTGGGGGGGGGGGGGGCTTGTAGAATAGGTATCCATAGAGGCACTGAAATAATAGCATATATTTCTTAAGCAGTGGTCTCAAACTGTAGCCCTCCAAAACTTCACTTAGCAGCATGCACTGACAGCTGTTGGGCTGTATCAATACATTTCATTATAGTAACTTGGTCATGTGATCACCAGTCTGACTCTCTAAACTTTCCTGTGCTTAATGTGTAAGAGCAGGATGTCAGTTCTAATTTCACTGACTTTCTGTGGACTACCAGATCCCCCTACTAGCTTCCAGACCCCTTCCCTCCCAGCTGCATCTTCAATCCTGAGGCTGTCTTTCTATGTTGCATTTCTTGAATATGTTTTTTATTGTTGTGGTATAAATGTGTGATTTGAGAAAATTGCATAAAAGGCAGCCGAAATGCAAGAAACATATGAAGAACGCAGTAAAATGTGTAAGCACAGCCTTCAAAGACTTCAGCACCTAATAAAACTCCTCATATAGTTAGTAGTTCTCTAAAAAACCACAGTTTGAATAAGAAAACATATCCAAACTGCACATAACGTGAACTTAAAGGGGTAGTCCAGTTAAGTAAAATATTATTTATTTAATTCCCTCATGTAATGATTAATATATCTTCCCAAGCAAGTATTTATAAGTAATGCACCGTTGCAGAGCTTTATAAAGCACTAATCAGGCGAAATGCAAGCTATCCTGCATCCATTCTGTCTCTGCTTTCTTCTCCTAACTGCCTCTGGCCCCCACCCTTGGAGACAGAGATCATGTGACTTTTATGCTGGGGGCCTGGCTTGCAGTTCTGTCTCTGAGTCCATGTAAGTCACGCCCCCTTGAAGCATCTGCACAGTAAGATCTGATAGTTCTGAGGGAGTGAGGGAGCTTAGTGGCTGGGGACTTGGCTGCAGAAATCTTTAGCTGATCAGAGGAGAGACAGAAGAGGACGCTGTGTATGGAGGAAGTGTAAAATATAGGGGAAGCAGGAGAGATCTCAATGTGTGATGAGACAAACTGTGTCTCTTATGAAGCAGAGGTGTGTGTGTCTGTCTGTCTGTCTTATGAAGCAGAGCTGTGTGTTAGTGTTTGTGTCTCTTATGAAGTAGAGCTGTGTGTGTCTGTCTCATGAAACAGAGCTGTTTATGTGTCTCTTAGGGTATGTTCACAGTGAGGAATTGGAGAGGAATTTCCACGAGTAATTCTGCTCGCTTTTTCCTCTCCAATTCATTCAGCAGTGAAAATCTCCATAGAGCTGTGCAGAATTTCTGCCCCTCAGTTCACACTGAGGAATTTCCTCAAGCAGAATTCTGACAAGGAAGTCTGTTCCGCTTGAAGAACATGTTCTTTCTTTCAAGCGGGATCAGCGTCGTTCTCCCATAGAGATCAATGTTTGTTTGTTTTTTGAGTCAGAAGCATTTACACGAGGAATCTGTGCGGAATTTGCGCAGAATTTCCGCATGAAAAAAATTATAATTTTATGAATAGAAATACTTGATACTCCTCTTCCGCATGAAACCTGCATTTCTGCGCCAATTCCACACCAATTCCGTGCCAATTCTGCGCGAAATTCAGCGCGATATCTCTGTGAGTTCTTGTGGAAAAGTAACAATATTTTGAGGCAGAAAATTTCTGCTTGATTTCCGCCCCAATTCCTCAGTGTGAACATACCCTTATGAAGGAGAGCAGTGTGTGTCTCTAATGAAGCAGAGCTCTGTGTGTGTGTGTCTTATGAAGCAGAGCTGTGTGTGTCTCTTATGGTCAGAGCTATAGTTAGCTACCTTACCTTCAAGACCTGGACTATACTACCTCTGAAGCTGGGACCTCGGAGCCTGCAACTTGCTCTGGGGCCTTGCTTACTGCAGCATCCTACTTCCTACTTTATGACATGACTCCCAACCAGTGTGCCTCTAGCTGTTGCAAAGCTATGACTCCCAGTATGCCCGCACAGTCTCTGGTTGGCTGGGCATGCTGGGACATATATATATATAAATATATATATATATATATATATATATATATATATATATATTATAAATATAAATATATATATATATATATATATATATATATATATATATACTATAGCAATGCAGCAATGCTAAAATATGTTATATTTTTATATGATATATATATATATATATATATATATATATTTTTTTTTTTTTTTTTTTTACTATGTAGCAGTGTTTCCCAAAAAGGGTGCCTTCAGCTGATTAAAAACTTTAAAACTTCAACGCATGCACAGATGGACTTTGACTTTTTGGGAATGCTGGGAGTTGTAGTTTTGCAACAGATGGAGGCTCCCATTTTGTGAATCATTGCTAAATAGTACAGCAGATGAAAGCAGGATGGGAATGGTTGCACAGAGCACAGAGCAGCAGCAAAGAATGCTGGGACCTTTAGTTTAACCTGTTAAGGACCAAGGGCATACCTGTATGTCCTGGGTCCTTTCCCTTTCTATAACACGGGGCCACGGTGTGGCCCCTCATCATAGTGGGTCGAGCCCAGCCTCTAACAATGGCCGGGACCCGTGGCTAATAGCCCGCAGCACTGATCATGGTGCCATGTGCTATTTACCCCTTAGATGCTGCGTTCAAAGTCGATTGCCTCGTCTAAAGTGAAAGTAAACTAATGCCGGTTAGCTCAGGGGGCTGTTCGGGACCGCCGGGGTGGAGGGTCCTCTTACCTGCCTCCTGGTGTCCGATTGCCGAATGACTGCTAAGTGCCTGAGATCCAGGCATGAGCAGTCAAGCGGCAGAATCATCGATCAATGGTTTCCTATGAGAAACCATTGATCAATGTAAAAGATCAGTATGTGCAGTGTTATAGCCCCCTATGGGAGCTATAACACTGCAAAAAAAGTAAAACAAAGTGTTAATAAAGGTCATTTAACCCCTTCCCTAATAAAAGTTTGAATAACCCCCTTTTTCCCTTAAAAAAAAAAGTGTAAATAAGAATAAACATATGTGATATTGCCGCATGCGAAAATGTCCAAATTATAAAAATATATTATTAATTAAACCACACGGTCAATGGCGTACACGCAAATAAATTCCAAAGTAAAAAAAAGCGTATTTTTGGTCACTTTGATATCATGAAAAAATGAATAAAAAGCAATCAAAAAGTCTGATCAATACAAAAATGGTACCGCTAAAAACTTCAGATCACGGCACAAAAAATTTGCCCTCATACTGCCCCTTATGCGAAAAATTAAAAAAGTTATAGGGGTCAGAATATGACAATTTTAAACATATACATTTTCGTGCATGTAGTTAGGATTTTTTCCAGAAGTGCAACAAAATCAAACCTACATAAGTAGGGTATCATTTTAATCGTATGGACCTACAGAATAATGATAAGGTATAATTTTTACTGAAAAATTTACTGCGTAGAAACGGAAGCCCTCAACATTTACAAAATAGTGTTTTTTCTTCAATTTTGTAGCACAATGATTTTCTTTCCCATTTTGGCGTAGTTTTTGGGTAAAATGACTAATGTTACTGTAAAGTAGAATTGGTGGCACAAAAAATAAGGTAAGGAGGAAAAAAATGAAAGTGCTAAAACTGAAAACCCTCTGGTTCTTAAGGGGCTAAAGACAATAGGGGAAATTTATCAAAACCTGTGCAGAGGAAATGTTGTCCAGTTGCCCATAGCAACCAATCAGATCGCTTCTTTCATTTTTCACAGGCCTTCCTAAAAATGAAAGAAGTGAGCTGATTGGTTGCTATGGGCAACTGGGCAAGTTTTCCTCTGGACAAGATTTGATAAATCTCCCCCAATGTGCAGGGAAGGGAACATGTAGGGGGTGGGGGGGGGGGGGCAGAAAGTTAAAGGTCACAGAAGGTCACAGTAGAATAATAGATGCAAGGTTAATGTCCTATGCTGATCTGAGTTTTTTTTTTCTTTTTTCGGTTCGTTGGAAAACCCCTTTAATTGTTCACCAGCAAAGAGGAATAAAGCAGTCATACACTCAAGAGTTACTGTGAATAAAATTCTTCCTTGCAGGCCACTTATAAGTCTAAGCTCCGGCACCAGCAGTTTAATGAGATGACCAGTTGCAGCGATCAAATGCCCCACCTAATCTCTCAGAGGAACTAGAGGATTCATGGGAAATATAAGGGTTCATTTACACTACCATTGTGTAATACAGCCGCCAGATCCGGCAGGGGAATTAAAAAAACATCCGCTGCCTTCTTCCCCCCAGACCCACGCCATACCCTATTCATTTGAGTAAGCTGAACAGTCAGATATTGACTCCGGGTGGCTCCTTTTTTAATTGTTTCAGTACTATTGCCGGACTAAAAACCATGGCAGGCCACAATTTTCTGTCTGACAGCAAAACTGGATATGGTCCAAATATAAGCAGACCGGAGTCACTATATGATTTTGTTCGGCTCAATTAAATGAATAAGGTATGGTGTGGGTCCTAAGCAACATAAGCAAGTGATTTTAGTATTCTATTTACATCCAACATGGAGTGCAACTCATGCCTATCACATCAACTAAAACTACAAGACACACACAAAAGCCTCTGCTTTATTCTCTCAGAATGGCCTATACTGCCCTATATAATCAAAAAGTAAATAAAAGAGAGTTTCTTTAAGGTGAAAGTGGAATCCTTTATGTCACTGTCCAGTGAGAATTTTGACATGTGTTTCAAATATATTGAAATAAATAGGATGCTTTGAAATGAATAGTATATTAATGTAATATTTATCAAAGAAGAGTAAAGTTAAAGCACTTAAAGAAAATGTCATCAGAAAATTACATTTTGCTTAAATCATGTTCTTATGTTAAACATATTGTTTAAAGATTTTATAAGTTTTTAACATTTTCTACTTTACTATCTATATTTTAAAATCAACCATATGCATTTTAGCAAATTCTAGTATTTTTTTTTTCTGATTTGCATTCAACAGTGGTGTCCTCCTCAGTCTTCTTCAATTAAGTCCATTTTGGCTCAAACAGCGAAAGGTGGTGCGATCTGACACCCATACACCTTGACCTTGGAGTTCATCTCTAATATCTTTGGAATGTGTTCTGGGCTTTTTGGTTACAATTCGTATTATACGTCTCTTCCATTTGTCATTAATTTTCCTCTTGCGGCCATGTCCAGGGAGGTTGGTCAAAATCCAGTGGACCTTTAATATCTGAATAATATGTGCAACTGTAGTCACAGGAACATCAAGCTGCTTGGAACATTAGCCTTCACCCTTAAAGGGGTACTCTGCTACTCAGCATTTGTAACAAACTGTTCCAAACACTGGAGCCGGCGCTGGGAGCTCGTGACGTCATAGCCCTGCCCCCTCATGACGTCACGTTTCGCCCCCTCAATGCAAGTCTATGGGAGGGGGCATGACGGCTGTAATGCCCCCTCCCATTGACTTGCATTGAGGGGGCAGGGTATTCCAAACGCTGAGCAACGGAGTGCCCCTTTAACCTGCTTGTCTATAATTTTATTTTTAATCTTCTGAGACAACACTTTCTGTGGTCCATGTATAATGTGGTACACACCATGATTAGAGATGTCGCAAATTGTTCACCGGCAAAAAGTTCCCGGCGGACTCAGCATGTTCGCATTCGCATCGCCGGGCGAACATATGTGAAGTTCGATTTGCCCCCTATACTTTAACATTGCGGTAAACTTTGACCCTGTGAGTCAGAGTCAGCAGACACATTACAGCCAATCAGCAGCAGTCCCTCCCTTCCAGACCCTCCTACCTCCTGCAAGGATGCCATTTTACCTTCATGTGGCATGCTGCAGCCTTAGAAAGTGGAGGGACAGAGAAGCTGCTCCTGTTGTAATAGGGAAAGTGATAGCTAGGTTGCTGCTAGGTGGTGTATTCAGGGTCCACTTTACTCCTAAAGCACTAGTCTAACATCTGCTTTAAGGACAGTACCCAAAAAAGCCCTTTTAGGGCTCAAATATCGGTCCGTGTGTGTTGAAACAGCTGGAGGCACCCTGGTTGGGAGGGAACCGCTGGTTAAAAGGGATACTCCAGAAAAAACTTAAGTTCCTTCAAGCAACTAACTACAGTATTAAAAGGGCTGAAAGATATCAGTCCGTGTGTATTGCAACAGCTGGAGGCACCCTGGTTGGGAGGGAACCACTGGTTAAAAGGGGTACTCCAGTGTAAAACTTAAGTTCCTTCAAGCAACTAACTACAGTATTAAAAGGGCTATAAGTTTAGTCCGTGTGTCTTGCAACTGCTGGAGGCATCCTGGTTGGGGACCTCGGCTTAAGAAGGGTAACTCCGCTTGCAACCTCTTTTGCTCATTGTCACACTAGTGCAAATCACATTTGGTGTGACAGTTGTTCAAATAAAAAAATAAATACCTTTTTTGGCTGTGAAATAAAACCAGTGCTGCCTAAAGGGGGGCTCTAACTATGTGCTGCCTAATATGGGGGAATCTATGTGCTGCCTAAAGGGAGGCTCTAACTATGTGCTGCCTAATATGGGGGAATCTATGTGCTGCCTAATGGGGGATCTAAATATGTGCTGCCTAAAGGGGGCTCTATGTGCTGCCTAAAGGGAGGCTCTAACTATGTGCTGCCTAATATGGGGGAATCTATGTGCTGCCTAAAGGGGGGCTCTATGTGCTGCCTAAAGGGGGGCTCTAACTATGTGCTGCCTAAAGGGGGGATCTAACTATGTGCTGCCTAAAAGGGGCTCTATGTGCTGCCTAAAGGGAGGCTCTACCTATGTGCTGCTTAATATGGGGGAATCTATGTGCTGCCTAAAAGGGGGATCTAACTATGTGATGCCTAAAGGGGGGCTCTATGTGCTGCCTAAAGGGGACTAAAGCACGTTATTCCAAAGAATTTAGGAATAATAGGTGATTTATGCCCTTTATGGATTAAAACCACACTCTGCATCAACTGTGTAATTTTCCATGGGAGTTTTGCCATGGATCCCCCTCCAGCACGCCACAGTCCAGGTATTAGTCCCCTTGAAATCACTTTTAAATCACTGTTGTGGCCAGAAAGAGTCCCTGTGGGTTTTAAAATTCACCTGCCCATTGAAGTCAATGGCGGTTCGCCGGTTTGTGAACATTTGCGGAAGTCCGCGTTCGCCGTTCGCGTCCCTATTGTCAATTTTTTCCTATTCTTTTATAGGAATGTCATCATTTATTTTTTTTAAGGACAGTTTCATTATTTCGCTTTTTTAAATCATTCTATTGAACTATGATTCAAAAGCAATGTTTGATTTTCATCAGTTATTTTCAGTAAATTTGTTGTATTACTTTTTATTACTTTTGACAGTTTCAAATTATTTCAGGAAACATTGTTGGTTGCTCTGTCTTTAATGGATAGGTAACAAACATTTTGTCCATGTCTGTAGATAAGAATGAAATATAAAAAAGCGCAAACGGATGCGCTCCGTAGTGTAACACCAAAGGTGAGTTGGTAACGCTAAGTGTGAATTGCGCTTACCACATGAAGTTGTACTCCAACCAAGTACAACAATGGAACAGGGCGTATCATCAAAGGGTCTCTGCAGCTTCGTCCCGCTGAAATAGAATCACGATAAAAACAAGCAATCTCCAGGTAGCAGAGCGGGATCAATGGAAGCGCTGAGACCAGATAAGAAGTTAAAAGGATTTATTTCCCATAATGCAACGCGTTTCACGGTCACCCGCTTCCTCAGGCATGCCTGAGGAAGCGGGTGACCGTGAAACGCGTTGCATTATGGGAAATAAATCCTTTTAACTTCTTATCTGGTCTCAGCGCTTCCATTGATCCCGCTCTGCTACCTGGAGATTGCTTGTTTTTATCGTGTAGATAAGAATGGATCAGGTCATATATAATAGGTGATGTCAAAACTCATTCTCTCACCCACTTTGTACAATCACCTGTATTCAGGTCACAGAGCATGCATGGAAAGTTCTCCAATAGAAGAGGTTATCTTCAGTTCATGTCCATGGGGCTTGCTTTAACTCTTACAGAACATTAGGTGTAAAATTTGCCCTTGCTGCCTAGGCTTTAACACCTTAAGGACCAAGGGTGTACTTGTACACCCTCGTCCCGCTCCTGTGCTATAACGCAGGGTCACGGGCTGACCCCGCATCATAGCCGGGTGGTCCTGCCGGCTATCAGCCGCCAGCACCCATGGCTAATGCCAGACATCACCAATTGCAGTCAAGCCCGGCATTAACCCCTTAGATGCAGGGATCAAAGTTGATCACCGTATCTAATACTAAACCAATCCTGCCAGCTCAGTTGGGCTGTTTGGGACGCCATCTTGAACAGTTGAACGGACGGGTACTTACATGCCTCCATCTCCGTCCGATCGGCACTCTGCTGCTCAATGCCTGAGATCCAGGCTGGAGCAGCAGAGCTCCAATAACACTGATCAATGCTATGCTATGGCATAGCATGGAACAGTTTATGCAATCAGATGATTGCATGTAATAGTCCCCTATGGGGATGAAAAAAAAATGTGTAAAAATAGTAAAATTAAAAAAGTTAATAAATGTGATTTAACTCCTTCCCTAATAAAAGTTTGAATCACCCCCCCCCCTTTTCCCTTTTAAAACAAAAAATATGTAAAGATAAATAAACATAAACATATGTGGTATCGCCACGTGCGTAAATGTCTGAACTATAAAAATGTAATGTAATGTTAAATAAAAAAAATGTAAAAAAATGAGTATTAACCCTTTATCTCTAGATGCAGTGTTTATTGCCGATCACTGCATCTAAAGTATTAAATGTCACATGCTGGTTGACTCAGGGGGCTCAACGGACCTTCAAGATCTTGTTGGGGGGAGGGGTCTTATGAACCTCCTGAGCTATCTGGTTCAAAAAGCTAAAATGCTAGCAGAGGGTCCCCTTACCTGCTTCCGGCTTTAGCCAGGATATATCAGTGAAGCACTGTTCACACTGTATAATGCTATGCAATAGGCATAGCATTATACAGTGAATACCATCTAATGATTGCATATAAAAATTCTCTATGGTGGGCTTAAAAAGTGTAAATTAAAGAATATAAAAATGTTTTTAAAATTATTTAAAAGTCCCTCCCCTGATGAAAAAATAAAACCACTCTTTTTCTCATTTTACCACTCCCAAAAAAGCATAAAAATAATGTATCGCCACATGTGTAATTGTCCAATCTATTAACCACTTAAGGATTCAAGATGTACATGTACGTCCTACATCCCTTTCCGCATTATAAAGCGTGCTCAGGAACTGAACACGCTTTATATACAGTGGGTCACTATTGCTATCAGTAGCCAGGACCTTGGCTAATGCCGGACATCGCTGATCGGCCTGACGTCCGGCATTGATGCTTTAGGTGCCGCAAACAAAGTTGATTGCAGGATCTAAAACGGGAAAATCTCTGTGCGGACAATCCAGAGACTGGGGGTACAGGCATAACATGCCGGCACTAGGAGACCGCACAGGAATGCGTTGTCTCATAAACAGCTATGCATTCCATGCGGAGACCGCAGAAAGAAGGAACAGGTTCATTCTTTTTGCGGACATAAAATTTGGAATTTCTGTTCCAGAAAAATGTGGCATTGAAATTCCGTCATCCGCACAGCGCAGAATAATCCTGTTGAATTCAACGGAACTCTGCTGCTCTGAAATCTCGGGTGGAATTCCAATGTGGATTTCTTCTTGGAAATGCTGTATGTGTGAACATGGCCTATGGGGGCAAAAATGTTTTGAAAAAAAATGAAAAAAGTTAATAAATGTAAATTAACCCCTTCCCTAATGAAAGTTTAAATTGTCCCCCTTTTCCAATTCTTAAAATAAAATTATGTAAACTAAATAAACATATGCAGCATTTCTGAGTGTGTAGATGTCTGAACTATTTAAATGTAACATATATTAAATGGCCAATGACATAAAAAGAAAAAAAATATACCAAACTGCAGAATTGCGTGTTTTTGGCCACTTCATAAACCAGCAAAAAATATATTAAAGTTGTTTAAAAAGTCAGATCAAAAAAAAAAAAATTGTACTAATAAAAAATGCAGATGACAGCACAAAAACTTAACCCTCATACAGCCCTGAATACGGAAAAATAAATAAGTTATAGGGGTCAGAAATTGACAATTTTAGTCTTACTAATTATGTTTAAAAAAAAATTTGACTTTTAATTTTTTGGTACTGTGCAAATTGGGTATCATTTTATTCTCAGTGACCTACAAAATAAAGAAAACGTCATTTTTACTATGAATGAATTGTGTAAAAACCAACCCTTCCTTCCAAAAATAAAAAAAATTAAAAAAAAGTTTTGATATACATTTTACAGTAAGATGAATGGTTTCATTTAGAGATGAGCAAAGTTACAGTAATTCATTACAAACTTCTCTGCTCGGCGTTTGATGACTTTATTCTGCATAAATGAGTTCAGCTTTCAGGTGCTCCGGTGGGCTGGAAAAGGTGGATACAGTCCTAGGAGAGAGTCTCCAGCCCACCGGAGGACCAGAAAGCTGAACTAATTTATGCAGGCTCAAGTCAGCAACTGCCGAGCCGAGAAGTTCGTGACGAATTGAATCACTGTAACCTCGCTCATCTCTAGTTTCATTACAAAGTATAATTGAGCGCACAAAAAACAAGCATTCATAGATGCAAGAAAGAAAAAGAGCTATGGCTTTTAAAAGATGAGAAAGAAAGAATGCAAGTATGAAAATTGGCTGTGTTCTCAAAGCCAAAATGAGTTGTATACTTTAAGGGGTACTCCAGTGGAAAACAAATGCTTTAAATGCAGCTGGTGCCAGATAGTTTTACAGATTTGTAAATTACTACTATTTAAAAATTTTAATCCTTCCAGTACTTATCAGCTGCTGTGTGTTTCAGAGGAAGTCGTGCAGTTATTTCTAGTGTGACCACACTGCTCTCTGCCCATGTCAGGAACTGTCCAGAGTAGGAGAGGTTTGCTATGGGGATTTGCTCCAACTCTGTACAATTCCTGACGTAAACAGACAGGTGGCAGAAGAGCACTGTGGTCAGACTGGAAAGAACTGCACAACTTCCTTTGAAACACACAGCAGCTGATAAGTACTGGAAGGATTACAAATATGTATAACTTTATTGCACCAGATGATTTGTTTTTCACCTGAGTACCCCTTAAAGGATTAAAAGTATCTACAACAGATCAGTTGCAAAGAAATATGTAGTTTTTCTGTACTAAAACAAATCAGTATATTTAAAAATATAGTTGTAGATCTGCCACAGACTAAATGTTGAAAATTCCCAATCCCACAACAATGTATAACAAATAAAAAAAAGATTTCAATATCAAAATATAGAAACAGATTATTGATCAGTATCTGTCTTTGATAAGTTTAAAAATATATTTATTTGACACATTCCCTTTAACTCCTTGGGGATGGAGCCCATTATAACCCTAAGGACGGGAGCATTTTTTTGCAATTCTGACCACTGTCACTTTAAGCATTAATAACTCTGGGATGCTTTTACTTTTCATTCTGATTCTGAGATGTTTTTTTCGTGACAAATTCTACTTTATGTTAGTGGTAAGTTTTTGTCTATAATTGCATCATTTCTTGGTGAAAAATTCCAAAATTTGATGAAAAAATTGAAAATTTAGCATTTTTCTAACTTTGAAGCTCTCTGCTTGTAAGGAAAATAAACATTGTAAATAAATAATATTTTGATTCACATATAAAATATGTCTACTTTATGTTTGCATCATAAAGTTGACATGTTTTTACTTTTGGAAAACATC
This sequence comes from Hyla sarda, assembly GCF_029499605.1. Classification (NCBI taxonomy): domain Eukaryota; kingdom Metazoa; phylum Chordata; class Amphibia; order Anura; family Hylidae; genus Hyla; species Hyla sarda. The sequence continues at coordinate 76,598,202 of NC_079198.1, forward strand.
AGAGGGCTTAAAAGTTCAGAAGCAATTTTCCAATTTTTCACAAAATTTTCAAAATCGGAATTTTTTAGGGGCCAGTTCAGTTTTGAAGTGGATTTGAAGGGCCTTCATACTAGAAATACCCCATAAATGACCCCATTATAAAAACTGCACTCCTCAAAGTATTCAAAATGACATTCAGCAAATTTGTTAACCCTTTAGGTGTTTCACAGGAATAGCAGCAAAGTGAAGGAGAAAATTCAAAATCTAAATTTTTTACACTCACATGTTCTTGTAGACCCAGTTTTTGAAATTTTACAAGGGGTAAAAGGAGAAAAAGCCCCCCAAAATTTGTAACCCAATTTCTCTCGAGTATGGAAATACCTCATATTTGTATGTCAAATGTTCGGCGGGCGCAGTAGAGGGCTCAGAAGTGAAGGAGTGACAATGGGATTTTGGAGAGTGAGTTTTGCTGAAATGGTTTTTGGGGGCATGTCGCATTTAGAAAGCCCCTATGGTGCCAGAACAGCAAAAAACAAACAAACACATGGCATACCAAGGCACCCCTCAAGGCACGTAACAAGGGGTCCGGTGAGCCTTAACACCCCACAGTTGTTTGATGACTTTTCGTTAAATTTGGATGTGTAAATGAAAAAAAATAATTTTTCACTAAAGTGCAGGATTTTTCCCCAAATTTACCATTTCTACAAAGGGTGATGGGAGAAAAATCCCCCCAAAATTTGTAACGCAATTTCTCCCGAGTACGGAATTACCCCATATGTGGCCCTAGCCTGTTGCCTTGAAATACGACAGGGCTCTGAAGTGAGAGAGCGCCATGCGCATTTGAGGACTGAATAAGGAATTTGCAGTAGGGGTGGACCCGGTTACAAGGACGGGGCTTGTCTCCACCAAAACCCTACAGCAGTGTCTCCCACAGGGTGCCTCCAGCTGTTGCAAGACTCCCAGCCTGCCAGGACAGTCTATGGCTGTCCGGCAACACTGGGAGTTGTGGATTTGCCATATCTGGAGGAGCCGTTTAGGAAACACTGCCGTATGAGACGTTTTTCATTGTTATTGGGGGGGGGGGGGACGACATGTAAGGGGGTGTATATGTATTGTTTTACTTTTTATTATTTGTTAGTGTAGTTTTTTTAGGGTACATTCACACAGGCATGGGTTCACAGTAAGTTTCCTTGAAGGAAACCCCCTGTAAACCCGCCCGTGTGAATGTACCCCAAGGGGGGCACCCCAAACCTTCAGCTGTGGCAAATGACAACTCCCAGAATGCACTGACAGCCCGTACATGCTGGGAGTTGTAGTTTTACAACAGCTGTAGGCACACTGGTGGGGAACTACTGAGTTAGAAAACAGACTCTAGCTCAGTGATTCTAACCCATGTGCCTCCAGCTGTAGCAAGACTACAACTCCCAGCATGTAAGGTCTGTCAGTGCACTCTGGGAGTTGTAGTTTTGCAACAGCTGGAGGCACACGGGTTGGAATCACTGAGTTAGGAAACAGACTTTAGCTCAGTGTTTCCCAACCAGTGTGCCTACAGCTGTTGCAAAACTACAACTCCCACCATGTCTGGACAGTCTGGGCATGCTAGGAGTTGTAGTTATGCAACAACTGGGGAAGAACAGTGGCCTCCAAACTGTAGCCCTCCAGATGTCGCAAAACTACAACTCCAAGCATTCCCAGACTGTCCAGGCATGCTGGGAGTTGTAGTTTTGCAACATCTGGAGGGCTACAGTTTGGAGACCACCATATAGTGGTCTCCAAACTGTGCCACTTCAGATGTTGCAAAACTACAACTCCCAGCATGCCCAGACAGTCAGTGCATGCGGGGAGTTGTAGTTTTGCAACATCTGGAGGACCACAGTTTAGAGACCACTACACAGTGGTCTCCAAACTGTGACCCTCCAGCTGTTGCAAAACTACAACTCCCAGCATGCCCACACAGCCTTTGGCTGTGTGGGCATGCTGGGAGTTGTAGTTTTGCAGGTTTTAGAAGGCCACAGTGAAGATCACTTATCGCGATCTTCACTGCAGCCTTCTCAGCCGCACTTTCCGGCTGCCGCTCAGATGAGGACGCCGCTGCTCCGGGATGCCGCCGCCTCCGCCGCCGCAGGTCAGGGTAAGCCGGGCCATGTCCCCCCCTCGCCGCCCGTGTTCCCCCCCGTGTTCCCCCCGCTCTGTACCGACTTCGATCGGTGCGCAGAGCGGGGGGAAATGAACTCTAACCCCCCGTCCCCCTCCTGTCATTGGTGGTCAGCCTGAACAACCAATGGCAGGAGATAGGAGGGGTGGCAACACTGCCACCTCGCTCCTATCCTTTAGGCTGGTCGGAGCTGTCTCTGACAGCTCCGATCAGTCTTATTTTCCGGGATATATGGTCACCAGTGACCCGATTTGCCCGGATAGTGACAAATCGCAGGGTGAATTGACCAGCAATTTGCTGTGATCGTCGTTATGGGGGGGTCTCAGGACCGACCCCCTAGGCATTGCCACGGGATGCCTGCTGATTGATATCAGCAGGCATCCCGGTCCGATCACCGCCCGGCGAGCGGCAGTGATCGGAAATGCCGAGGGCGTATGGATACGCCCTCGGAAATGCTGAGGGCGTATCCTTAAGTGACGGGACGTGAGGGCACATGCATACGCCCTTCGTCCCCAAGGAGTTAAGATGATGAGGAATCCTTTACCAAATGTGCCATTGAAATAATGTAGCATAGCTAAAGGGGTAGTCTGTTTTAAAGAAGCATGCCTACATATCTACATGCTCACCATCAGTAGTCCTACAGTTCCATCTGTCATTCCAGCACATCTGCATCTCTGTGTTTCATCATTGTACCATAGGCTCACTAGCCTGCAGTTTCAGGAAAAACTGTGGGAAAACAATACCCATGTTTAGATGCTTTTCTATTATTTTGCAGATTTTTCATTTTATTTTTTTATTTTAAAGTGTCCTGTCACCTATAACTTAATTTTTCCAATGTACAGGACTTGTGAGGGCAATTTTTTTTTTTTACAATGTGAACTAGAGTTTTCAACAGTACCTTGTTTTTTGCACATATAAAACATTTTGATTGTTTTTTATTTTTTTATTTTTTTTATCGGATGTGATGTGACCAAAAATCAGCATTTTGTTATTAGTAATTTTTTACGCTATTCACTGTAACAAATCATAAACACTATGAGGGCTATTTATGAAAAGTAGGGTAGGTGAGCATTATTTTACTCCATTAATTCATGTACTGGAAACTGTGTACCTGCTCCAAATTTATTACATGGTGTCGGGCATATGATAAACCTGGTGCTGATCACATTTCTTACATCAGAACTCCACTTTGTATGCTGTTTTCTCTCTGACTTTTTGTGTGACTTATTTACCGGTGCAACACTTATGCAACTTTTTAATAACGCTGTCCACAATTATTTTGTAAGCTCTTTTTTATTTGGTGGTAATTTGCACCCTTTTGGGTGCTTTGCACCAAAGTATGCAACTTTTAAAAAAAGTTGCCATTTCATAAATCCCTGACCACTGCAAAGCGTCAACTCAAAACACGTCTACCACTGCAAATAACAAAAAAGCGCGTGAATGAAAAGTCACACAAAAAGTCGCAAAAATTACATTGAGACAAAATATTGCAACACATTTACCCAGGAAAGCCTGAGTAAGAGGCTTCAAAAATAACCCCCCCCCCCCTCCATGTTTTAACCCCTTAAGGACCGGAGGTTTTTCCGTTTTTGCATTTTCGTTTTTTGCTCCTTGCCTTTAAAAAATCATAACTCTTTCAAATTTACACCTAAAAATCCATATGATGGCTTATTTTTTGCGCCACCAATTCTACTTTGCAATGACGTCAGTCATTTTGCCCAAAAATCTATGGTGAAGCGGGAAAAAAAATCATTGTGCGACAAAATTGAAAAAAAAACGCTGTTTTGTAACTTTTGGGGGCTTCCGTTTCTACGTAGTACATTTTTCGGTAAAAATGACACCTGATATGTATTCTGTAGGTCCATACGATTAAAATGATACCCTACTTATGTAGGTTTGATTTTGTCGGACTTTTGGAAAAAATCATAACTATATGCAGGAAAATTAATACGTTTAAAATTGTCATCTTCTGACCCCTATAACTTTTTTATTTTTCCGTGTATGGGGCGGTATGAGGGCTCATTTTTTGCGCCGTGATCTGAAGTTTTTAACGGTACCATTTTTGCATTGATAGGACTTATTGATCACTTTTTATTCATTTTTAAATGATATAAAAAGTGACCAAAAATGCACTATTTTGGACTTTGGAATTTTTTTGCGCGCACGCCATTGACCGAGCGGTTTAATTAATGATATATTTTTATAATTCGGACATTTCCGCACGCGGTGATACCACATATGTTTATTTTTATTTTTATTTACACTGTGTTTTTTTTTTTATTGGAAAAGGGGGGTGATTCAAACTTTTAATAGGGGAGGAGTTAAATGATCTTTATTCACTTTTTTTTTCACTTTTTTTTTGCAGTGTTATAGGTCCCATAGGGACCTATAACACTGCACACACTGATCTTCTATGTTGATCACTGGTTTCTCATAAGAAACCAGTGATCAACGATTCTGCCGCATGACTGCTCATGCCTGGATCTCAGGCACTGAGCAGTCATTCGGCGATCGGACAGCGAGGAGGCAGGAAGGGGCCCTCCCGCTGTCCTGTCAGCTGTTCGGGATGCCGCGATTAGCCGCGGCTATCCCGAACAGCCCGACTGAGCTAGCCGGGAACTTTCACTTTCACTTTTAGCCGCGCGGCTCAGCTTTGAGCGCGCGGCTAAAGGGTTAATAGCGCGCGGCGCCGCGATCGGCGCTGCGCGCTATTAGAGGCGGGTCCCGGCTTCACTATGACGCCGGGCCCGCCATGATATGACGCGGGGTTACTGTGTAACCCCGCGTTATATCAGAAGAGAAGGACCAATGACGTACTGGTACGTCCTTGGTCCTTAAGGGGTTAATAGCTTGGACATTCCCACATACAAAATATGTGTTTTTTTTATTTTAATTGGGAAAATAGGAAAAGGAGGTGATTTAAATTTTTATAAGGGGATGGGCTTATTTGTATAAAAAAGAAAATAAAGGATTTGTTTATTTCCACTTTAAAGTCCCCATAGGGGAATGTTACTTGCAATTATTAGATTGCTAACACAGAATAATGCTCTGCTATCTGCTATCTGCTATCGCTTCATAGTCAGAATTCCCCTTAAGATGTAAATGTACGTTCTGGTGCAATAATTATTAGGCAAAAGGATCTACATTTATGTCTATTGTCCTTTAAGGGTTAATACATTGGTACTTTATCATGCATTATGGCCCAGATTTATCAAACTGTGTGAGAGAAAAAATTGAGGGAATTTCCCACAGCAACCAATCACAGCTCAGCTAACAACCTCTGGTAAAGTGAAAGCTGAGCTGTGATTGGTTGCTGTAGGGAAATCACTCCACTTTTTCTCTCACACAGTTTGATAAATCTGGGTCATAAAACTTTACAAATGTTTCAACTCTAAATCTTCCATTATTTATGACCACGATAAAAAATTATACAGTCATGGCCGTAAATGTTGAGTATTTCTCACAGAAAAGGATTGCAGTAACACATGTTTTGCTATACACATGTTTATTCCCTTTGTGTGTATTGCAACCAAGCCAAAAAAGGGAGGAAAAAAACCAAAACAAATTGGACATAGTGTCACACCAAACTCCAAAAATTGGTATGGGAAAAATTATTGGCACCCTTTCAAAATTGTGGAAAAATAAAATTGTTTCAAGCATGCGATGTTCCTTTAAACTCACCTGGGGCAAGCGGCCTGGGAGAACTGTGGCTACGATGTAGTGGTCCAGCCTGCTGCATCACCAAGTGGCACGCTGCTCCCTCTTTCAGCCAGCCATGGCTCCACCACCTCAGCCGAAGGGAGCTGTGTGTAATATCCTCCTTCTGTCGCTCCAGATGCTCTTGTTCCTCCGCTCCTGCTCCTCCTACTTTTAGTTAATCATTCTGCCAACAATTCATCGGAGAAGCCATGTCCAAGAGACAACAGTATGCGCCCACTCATTCAACGGTGCAGAAGCTGAATGTGCTCCTGTCCAAGTTGCTGGTGCTGCAGTCCCTCCCTTTTCAAGTGGTGGACTCTGCACCTTTCAGAGAACTGATGGCTTTTGCCGAGCCGAGGTAGAGAGTGCCAAGCCGTCATTACTTTGCGAAGAAGGCAGTACCGGCCCTGCATACGTTTTTACAAGAGACGGTGGGCCAGTCCTTGAGTCTGTCGATGTGTACCAAAGTGCACAGCAGCGCCGACATCTTGAGCTGTAACTATGGTCACGGACTATACATGTCCTTTACGGCTCACTGGGTGAAGGTGGTTCCTGCACAGACACAACACCAACTTGGACAGGTCACGCCGCTTCCTCCTCCACGCTCTCAGGCCATTGGTCCTGTGACAGTGTGTGACTCCGCCTCCTCATCCTCCATCGTGTCCTCTGCCTCCACTGCCCAGACAAGTCTCAGTGCCCCTTCAGCATACCATGTGTGCAGGGCATGGCGGCGTCTTTCCACAAAAACTGGAAATGGGAACCATGGTGACTGACAACAGAAAGAAAATCTTGTCTGCGCTGCGACTTGGAAGGCTGAGCAATGCGCTCTGCATGGCACACGTGTTTAATCTGGTTGTATAGCGATTCCTGAGGTGTCCCCCCCATTTGCAAGACATCCTAACAATGGGAAGGAAGCTTTGCATGCATTTCAGCCACTCATGCACCGCAAAGCACACCCTCATTGAGCTACAGCGTCAGAACGGTATCCTCCAACATAGTCTGATTTGCAATGTTGCCATACATTGGAATTCCACCCTCCATATGTTGGACCAACTATACGAACAGAAAAAAGCCATCACCGATTTCTTGATGATCCAAGCAGATAGGGCTACTCTCCTGTGTAACTTCAATGTGAACTAGTGGCAGCTCATACGTGACACCTGCCATTTGCTCAGGTCCTTTAAGGAAGCCACATTATTAGTAAGTCACCAGGAATACGGGATGAACAATGTCATTCCACTGCTTCATTTCTTACAAGACGTGTTGGAAATGATGGCTGGTCAGGGCAATGGAGACATGGCTCCTACATCTCACGGCCACATGAGCCCTGTGGGGGCTGAACTGGGGGAGGAGGAGGGGGAGGGGCACAGTGGAGCACAGTTTAGGTTTCGACAAATGGGCAGTTTTTCTAGTAATCTGACAGGAGAAGAGGAGCAGGAGCAGCCAGAGGAGCTAGATGGTTATGAGGAAAGCGAGACAGAGGACCCAGACACCCCGTGGCAGTATGCAGTGGAGATGGAGGCAGGAATTCCCTCCAAGTAACTTGCACAAATAGCACAATGCATACTCACTTGCTTGCGTAGTGACAGCCGAATTGTCAACATTCGGCAGCGGGATGACTTCTGGCTCTCCACCTTATTGGACCCTTGCTGCCGGCACAAAATGGGGGCCTTTTTCACACCCAGAGGAAATTGAGGACAAATTGACAAACTTTAAGGACAAACTGACCTGCCACAGAGACATCCTAAGTAGTCAGATGGCTGATGCCTATCTGCGCCATCGTCCATCCTCTCTCAGGTCTGACTCGGGGGGCTCTCTGCACTTACCTTCCACTGCCACGGCTGCTGGGGAGGGGTCGGGTGGCAGGAGCAGTACCAGCTCCATCAGCAGCAGCCTGAATCTACAGACGCTGATGAGTACCTTTCTTTACCTGCATAGTGAATCAACTCATCAGCAGGAGGTAGACCTGGAGCAGGACCTGAAAAGCAGGTGGTGGCATACCTTGACATACACACCTTGAAGATCCGCTGGACTTCTGGGCAGCCAAACTTGATTTGTGGCCTCAACTAGCAGAGTTTGCCCTGGAAAAGCTGTCCGGCCGGCCAGTAGTGTGCCATCAGAGCGGGTGTTTTGTGCGGCAAGGGCCATAGTCACCCCAAGGAGAACTCATCTGGCAATAAAAAATGTGGAGAGATTGACCTTTGTGAAGATGAATCAGGCATGGATCAGCCAGGATATCCACCCACCAATGCCTAAAAACAATAAACTATTTTGACAAGTTAAGAAGCGCAAATAATTCAGGGTCACAATCCCATTTAATATTCAACAAAATGTCCATGTAACGTTAATGTTGATTAAAAATGTCCTGTTATTTTGTGTATATTTATCCCAAAAAGCCCATGTGTTTCCATGGTTACATTGTACAAATAACCTGTGTGCAGCCTGATCCTGTCATTAGGCCCGTTTCCATAGGCTGATTATCGGGACACTTTGGGTCAAGAAAGATTTGTTTTCTTTCTTTTTTATTTAATAAGGGGGGGGGGGGGTTAAACATGTTGTGTGTGTCTTTTTTCATACCTTTTTTTGCACAGCACAGTTGCTAAACTACAACTCCCATTATATTTTAGCCTGTCCAGGTATAATGGGAGTTGTAGGTTTTCAACAGCTGGAGAGCCACAACAATCACTGGAACTAAAGGGATGGTGAGAGTCTGACTGCTGTTGTTTTTTACAGCAGAAGAAGTCCAGACTACTTCAGATAAAAATCATTAGATCAAGAAATGAGGATGAATAAAAAAGATTTACTTAATTAAATGGTTAACAAGGGTATTTTCTTTATTTTTATTTATATACATTTTTTTTCTTACTTATTTTGGCTTAGCAGTGGAAGCCATCTTATAAAATATTGATCACAGTATCTGAAGTATTTCATTGGACCAACCGCAGCGTGATTGCAGGGGTCCAACAAGTAAACATGGACGCTGGAGTTTTGCTCACCTGCTCCTGGTCAGGTCCTGTGATCTGCCTTCAAGCAGATTGCAGATAGATTGCAGATAATAGTGATCAAAAAGTGAGTGTAAGAAATGTACAATATAGGTGTAGACTCTTGAAAGATATTACAGACAACATCAATGTTTACAGTAAATAGGGAGAGAGATCATCTTCTCATGTAGCCCAGCGAAGTAAATCAGATTGTGCATGAGTTGAGTTAGTCTGGTAGTTCTGTAATATTTGAGGAAGTTAGTGACTAAAAAGTCTCCTATCCTTCTTATGATACACAGGCAGATATCATACTCTAATTGGTTTCACTTACTATTAATATGTCCTTCGCTATCATCTCTGCAGTGCACCACTGTGCTCTATGCAGTTTAGACATTAACCCCTTAACGACCACGTGCGTAAATGTACGTCCTGGTTTGGCGGGACTTCCCGCACCAGGACCTAAATTTACGTCGTGTGTATGACCGCGAGCATCGGAATGGTGCTCGCTTCATACACGGCTGGTTCCGGCTACTAGCAGCCGGGGACCCGCCGATAATGGCCGACATCCGCGATCGCGCGGATGTCCGCCATTAACCCCTCAGATGCCGTGATCAATACAGATCATGGCATCTGCAGCAGTGCGGTACTTTGAATGGATGATCGGATCGCCGCAGCGCTGGCGCGGCGATCCGATCATCCAGCATGGTGGCCGGAGGTCCCCTCACCTTGCTCTGGCCGTCTCCTGGGGTCTTCTGCTCTGGTCTGAGATCAAGCAGACCAGAGCAGAAGATCACCAATAATACTGATCAGTGCTATGTCCTATACATAGCTCTGAACAGTATTAGCAATCAAAGGATTGCTATATATAGTCCCCTATGGGGACATCAAAAGTGTAAAATAAAAGTTGAAAAATGTAAAAATAAAAAGTAAAAAAAATTGAAAAATCCCCTCCCCCAATAAAAATGAAAATTGTCAGTTTTTCCCATTTTACCCTCAAAAAGCGTAAAAATGTTTTTTTACAAACATATTTGGTATCGCTGCGTGCGTAAATGTCCGTACTATCAAAATATATGTTAATTATCCCGTATGGAAAATGTCGTAAACATAAAAAATTAAAAAAGTCCAAAAATGCAGCTTTTTTTGTCACATTTTATTAAAAAAAATTAATAAAAAACTATCTAAAAGTTTTCTATATGCAAATGTGGTATCAATAAAAGTAAAGATGATGGCGCAAAAAATTAGCACTCATACCGCCCTATATATGGCAAATGAAAAAGTTATAGGTGGTCGAAATAGGGCGATTTATGATTTTGTACAAAAAAGTTTTAGATTTTTTTTTAAGCGGTACGGTACAAAAATATAAAAGTCTAGCCTGGGGTATCATTTTAATTGTATTGACCCACAGAATAAAGAACACATGCCATTTTTACCGTAAGGTGTATAGTGTGAAAACAAAACCCTCCAAAATGTGCAAAATTGTGGTTTTCATTTAAATTTCCTCCCTAAAAAAATGTTTTGGGGTTCACCGTACATTTTATGGTAAAATGAGAAATTTCATCTTTACAAAGTACAATTGGTCACGCAAAAAACAAGCCTTTATATGGGTCTGTAGATGGAAATATAAATGAGTTATGGATTTTAGAAGGCGAGGAGGAAAAAACAAAAACTTTCATCCACCTTTTAATATGATCTCCCCTATTTATATAATGCGACTGGACCATTTTATACATAAAAACACTTTCTTCATTTTGTCTCAATCCCATACTTTATAGACTGTAAGCTCTCGTGAGTGGGGCCCTCACTCCTCTTACTATGCACATAGTGCTGCCTCCTAGATATAATTTAAACACTCCATGGTTATGTTATGTTCTTATATTGCAGTATTTTGTTGATAACATCTATGTATGTTTAATGTGTAATTTGTATTGTGTAATCAGCTACTTCCTAGTGGTCATTTTGTAGCATTGCCAGAGCAAGTCACTTGCACAAGATAAACACTACATAAGGCTGAAAGCTATAGAAAGTTTGAAGTCCCTGCTCAGCCCTACTGTCTTTTCAGTCTAGCTGGGGAGAATTTTCTGTCTTTTGAGAGTGAGTGTTGAGAGTGACTGAGAGTCAGAATAGCCTGTAGGTCTGAATAGAGAAATCCTGAGTCACATAGGATCTCAGCCTAGTGAATATTGCCATTAACCTAAAGGCACTAGTTCAGTCCAGTCCAAACAATCAATTTTGTATTCAAGTCGGCAAGGAGAACCCTGTATTAGCCTCATTTTATTCTATGACTGTGTGCTCTGGAAAGGGAAGAGTAAAAGGGAATGTGTCACAATTTTGTTTTATTTTTTTTCGTAAATAAAATTATTTTATCAAGATAGAGCATTTCCTTTATGTATTTAGTTTTAGGACAATGTAGCTTAAATGTTATTTATTAATAAAGTGTGTACTGGGGCTGTCATTACTTTGGCCTCTATTTAGTGTTTCACTTCACACCTACACAGATGCTTTATGGCAGGCACAGGGCATAAGAAAGTTTAAGACTGAGAGTGTCTCATAGAAAAGCAAGGACTGCTTACTGCACATCTGCATAGCTCAGATTAGGTGAAAGTGGGAGCCAGCACCATTTTCTTAAAGTTACTGAGGAGCAGTGACCTATCAAGAGACATCTAGGTCTGTGTTTTATCACTCTTTAGACACCTACAAAATGGTGACAGTATAATTGAAAAAAAAATGCAAAACCCCATCCCCCTTCTTCTTTTGCACACAGACAAAGGAGGAAGGTAGATGGGCAAGGTCAAATTTGCAGCAGCCAGACAAGTTGCTTGTTTACACCAGGTTCCTCATGGTTAGCTCCCTTTGCTGGTCAACAGTGGGAGATATGACAAGTTATTTAATTTTTCATATTTTGTGACAAGTAAAGTGTTTTTTAAATATTTCTACAAATATTTTAAAAATGTGAAAAAAATATTTAACCTCTAAAAAAGTGACACATTCCCTTTAAAGAATTGTCTAAATAAATAAATGATGAACAAAAAATTATACTGTATCATTTATTCATAGGTAAATGAAAAGGGCACCCTATATTCAGAATGTTGTACATTGCACAGCATTGTGATAAGACACACAAAACAAATACATTTTTAATATGATTTTATATATATTTTTCTATTTTCAATAACCATTACTCAACATAGGTTGATACATTCTGTTGTAATGCCTGGGAAAGTATTCTAGTGCTTTGCAGGATATGGGTGATATGTGGAAAAAATATAGTTTTCCCAAGGGTAGTTGAAACAGACTTGCCTTTGTTTGATTTTTTATTCCCATGGATTTTAAAAATTGTTGCGCAGTCTTTGGATGATATTTTACAACCTCTCTAAGAATACTGAATTTATCAATAAGACAGGCTTATTTGACTCAATAGAAAGCATTTTTCTTTCTCATACAACCATACGATGTCTTCTGGTTGAGTCCACAGTGGCACAATGCCATTGTTAAATTAAAGCTCTATTTTTGAATATTTCACATTTTAAAACAATATCTGTAAATTAAAAAAAAATAGAGAAAAAGAAACACAGCCGTACATCCACAATTTGTATTTTGATCTACTTGCTTCTCAGCATAAATTCAAGCACTAACAGGTTGTTAGTATACATTTTGATCAAAAAGTACAAGCCCACTCGCCACATCAAGACCACCTATTTAGAGTGGGTCCCTAACCCAACATTGGCGTAGTGCCGAGTGGCGGTCAACACCACTGCAACACCATGCCCACAGGGGGGAGCGACCCAGTGGGCAGGCAGCTCCACTGCTTGGCAGTTTTTGAAAACACAAGGCCCCAAATCCAGGTTCATAAGCAGAGAGCCCGACAACAATGACCCAACTTTTTTTGAAAAGATTAATATGACTGTCAGAGACAACCAAATGACCCCTGACAACCTCCCTAATGTCTCCATATTGTTTTGTTATATAGGAAATATCCATCATGGTCTGTGTGTTTTCCTTAAGGCTGTGAAAAGGACATAAAACTGCACAGTGATCAGAACTACCATACATCTGTCAGTCTTTCAATCTCTTTTGCGATCAGTTCATCTCAATCAAATTTTGTGTGTATTTATCTTTTCCATTCTGGGCTCCATGTATTTGTTTCTTTGCTCAGACACATTTGCAATGACAGCGAGGAGTTCTCAGGCTGACAGATATCACAGCACACGGTAAAGGGATTGTTCTTTCTCTCTGCTCAGACTATTTGCTTTCATATCCCCATTAGCCATATGCTGCTCTCTGTGGTGACAGAGGGAAGGAGGATGGCTCCATCACTACCATTCCCAGGAAGAGAGAGGACAATTTAGGTAATTAAAGGAATGTTGTTCTTTGCAAAAATAATGGAGCTGAAGAAGGTGTGAATTATTCAGAGTTGTCTTTCTTAATGATCATCTGTGGGAAAAAGGACACACTTATGTAGTTATCGATGTTGTAAAGATCTGGCAACGTTTTTATGCAACTTTTTCATGTTTGTTTGTTTTTTTAGCAAAATGAGAGATATATACCTGGAGGACTTTCTGCCTCTACAAATTTATTTGCTTTGACATATAAAAAACTGCAGGTAAAAATGGCATTAAATTGCAAATGGTGAGCACAAATTCAACAGCAGCAGCACAGTAAGGAAAGAGTTACACTTAGCACCAAATCAGCTGCTGGTGTTTGTTGGCTTGTTATTTTTTTTTTTTCATGTTTTGTTAATGGAATAATTTCCAAGTATGTTAGAAATCCCATTGGCTATAACAGAGGGAAGTTTTCTTTTAAATAACAGTGTCCATTTATATCTTGTGACGATTACCAAATCATATTTAATGCAAAAATATTGTTATGCTGGCAGGATATTGTCATGTATCAAAAGAGGCATGGACTCAAGGGACAGGAACATAATACTCCCCCTTTATAAAGCATTGGTACAGCCTCACCTGGAATATGCTGTTCAGTTTTGGGCACCTGTCCATAAAAGGGACACTGCGGAGTTGGAAAGGGTGCAGAGACGCGCGACTAAACTAATATGGGGGATGGAACATCTTAGCTATGAGGAGCGATTAAAGGAGTTACAATTGTTTAGTCTTGAGAAGAGACGTTTAAGGGGGGATATGATAAACATATATAAGTATATTAATGGCCCATACAAAAAATATGGAGAAAAACTGTTCCAGGTTAAACCCCCCCAAAGGACGAGGGGGCACTCCCTCCGTCTGGAGAAGAAAAAGTTTAGTCTCAAGGGGCGACACGCCTTCTTTACCATGAGGACTGTGAATTTATGGAACGGTCTACCTCAGGAACTGGTCACAGCAGGAACAATTAACAGCTTTAAAACAGGATTAGATACATTTATGGAACAAAATAACATTAATGCTTATGAATAAATATAAAATCCCATCCCTTCCCCAATATCGCGCCACACCCCTACCCCTTAACCCCTTAACGACGCAGGACGTATATTTACGTCCTGCGCCGGCTCCGGCGATATGAAGCGGGATCGCGCCGCGATCCCGCATCATATCACGTGGGTCCCGGCGCTAATCAACGGCCGGGACCCGCGGCTAATACCACACATCGCCGATCGCGGCGATGTGCGGTATTAACCCTTTAGAAGCGGCGGTCAAAGCTGACCGCCGCTTCTAAAGTGAAACTGAAAGTATCCCGGCTGCTCAGTCGGGCTGTTCGGGACCGCCGCGGTGAAATCGCGGCGTCCCGAACAGCTGATCGGACACCGGGAGGGCTCTTACCTGCCTCCTCGGTGTCCGATCGACGAATGACTGCTCCGTGCCTGAGATCCAGGCAGGAGCAGTCAAGCGCCGATAATGCTGATCACAGGCGTGTTAATACACGCCTGTGATCAGGATGAGAGATCAGTGTGTGCAGTGTTATAGGTCCCTATGGGACCTATAACACTGCAAAAAAAAAGTTAAAAAAAAGTGTTAATAAAGATCATTTAACCCCTTCCCTAATAAAAGTTTGAATCACCCCCCTTTTCCCATTAAAAAAAATAAAACAGTGTAAAAAAAAATAAAAATAAACATATGTGGTATCGCCGCGTGCGTAAATGTCCGAACTATAAAAATATATAATTAATTAAGCCGTACGGTCAATGGCGTACGCGCAAAAAAATTCCAAAGTCCAAAAAAGCGTATTTTGGTAACTTTTTATAACATTAAAAAATGAATAAAATGTGATCAAAAATTCAGATCAAAACAAAAGTCATACCAATAAAAACTTCAGATCACGGCGCAAAAAATGAGTCCTCATACCGTCCCGTATGTGGAAAAATAAAAAAGTTATAGGGGTCAGAAGATGACATTTTTAAACGTATAAATTTTCCTGCATGTAGTTATGATTTTTTCCAGAAGTGCGACAAAATCAAACCTATATAAGTAGGGTATCATTTTAACCGTATGGACCTACAGAATAATGATAAGGTGTAATTTTTACCGAAATATGCACTGCGTAGAAACGGAAGCCCCCAAAAGTTACAAAATGGCGTTTTTTTTTCAATTTTGTCGCACAATGATTTTTTTTTCCGTTTCGACGTGCATTTTTGGGTAAAATGACTAATGTCACTGCAAAGTAGAATTGGCGACGCAAAAAATAAGCCATAATATGGATTTTTAGGTGGAAAATTGAAAGGGTTATGATTTTTAAAAGGTAAGGTGGAAAAAACGAAAGTGCAAAAACGGAAAAACCCTGAGTCCTTAAGGGGTTAATTCCCTGGTTGAACTTGATGGACATATGTCTTTTTTCGACCGTACTAACTATGTAACTATGTAATGCTACAATTTTGGAAAATAACTACAAACAGTAAAGCAGAAATGAGGCAGAAATGAAGCAGAATGTACACTTAATTGCCGAAATCCGGCAGATTTAGATTGAAAATACAAAGTCTCATTGACTACATTGACTTACTCATGGATTCTGCCTCCAGAATTGACATGTCAATTCTTCCATCAAAATTCTGATACATTTGGAAATTTCTGCATGGAAGTAACTCTATATAGATAGATATCCCATTAAACTCAATGGGGGAGATTTATTAAAACCTGTCCAGAGGAAAAGTTGCACAGTTGCCCATAGCAACCAATCAGCTTGCTTCTTTCATTTTTAACAAGGCCGCTGCAAAATGAAAGAAGCGATCTGATTGGTTGCTATGGGCAGCTTTTCCCTTGCACATGTTTTGATAAATCTCCCCCATTGAGTTTAATGGGATATTTATCTATATAGAGTTAATTCCATGCAGAAATTTCCAAATGTATCAGAATTTTGATGGAAGAATTGACATGTCAATTCTTTAGGCGGAATCCTTGAGTAAAATCCCATTGAAGTCAATGAGAATTTGTATTTTCAATCTACATCTGCCACATTTCTCTCCTTATTCTGCAGCAATTAAGTGTAAATTATGCTTTGTTTCTGCCTCATTTCTGCCTCATTTCTGCTTTACTTCCGCATTGAGTAAAAGAAGGATATTATAGCTCTAAAATTTAAGTGAGGCTATGTTCACATGGCAGAATTTCCTCTATTTCTCCATGTAAAAACCATAGCACACAAATAGTAAATCGAGTTCAAACAATTCCTTAATTAAAATCATGATTTTATTAGTACAAATTTTAAAAACATAGTGTGAACAGACGCCAAAAATTGAAATTGGGATCAGGTTAGGTTCCAGTACAAAAAAAGAGGGCTACTGCAAGCTGCAATGGGCTACCAAATATTATGATGTAACAATCAATTAATATAGTGTCTCAGTCTCTAAGAGAACTGCACTGCATCTTTGATTATTGCTACTAAAGTGCTATATATACGGTATTCAAAGTATACACTAACCACAATTGTGGGTATAAAAAGGTTATAAATTAGTGTAAGCGAATAAAAGTAAATTTCAACTTGCATGTGCATATATATACAAAAATATAGTATTGAGCAATAGTAGTGTGATAATATAATGATAGCACAGGCGCTTATCTATGGATCCATGCAGACTGCAAAGAGACAAAAAGTATTTTTGTCTCTTTGCAGTCTGCATGGATCCATAGATAAGCGCCTGTGCTATCATTATATTATCACACTACTATTGCTCAATACTATATTTTTGTATATATATGCACATGCAAGTTGAAATTTACTTTTATTCGCTTACACTAATTTATAACCTTTTTATACCCACAATTGTGGTTAGTGTATACTTTGAATACCGTATATATAGCACTTTAGTAGCAATAATCAAAGATGCAGTGCAGTTCTCTTAGAGACTGAGACACTATATTAATTGATTGTTACATCATAATATTTGGTAGCCCATTGCAGCTTGCAGTAGCCCTCTTTTTTTGTACTGGAACCTAACCTGATCCCAATTTCAATTTTTGGCGTCTGTTCACACTATGTTTTTAAAATTTGTACTAATAAAATCATGATTTTAATTAAGGAATTGTTTGAACTCGATTTTCTTTTTGTGTACATGGTATTATGAGTTCTCCTGTGTCCATGCAGGAAATAGTGTGCCCCCGATTGTATGCCATAGAGGCAAGGGGTGATCATACACGTTTAATACTAGGACCTGTATTAATAAGCACACAAATAGTGTTGCAACTAATGATTGTTGTCATCATCGATTTGTTGGCTGTTTATCTGTTTGATTAAATCGGATTAAAAAAATGGGATTAGGGGACCAGAAAAGAGTTAAAGGGATAATCCAGGAGGATTGTTTAAAAAAAAAAGTATATATATATATATATATATATATATATATATATATATATATATATACTCACCTCCAGCATACCATCTATACCCACATACAGTCCTATACCACACACAGTCCCTACACCAACATATATTCTCAGAAGAAAATTGTCACGAAGGTTGGCACTAGAGATGAGCGAATTTACAGTAAATTCGATTCGTCATGAACTTCTTGGCTCGGCAGTTGATGACTTATCCTGCGTAAATTAGTTCAGCCTTCAGGTGCTCCGGTGGGCTGAAAAAGGTGGATACATTCCTAGGAAAGGGTCTCCTAGAACTGTATCCACCTTTTCCAGCCCACCGGAACACCTGAAAGCTGAACTAATTTATGCAGGAAAAGTCATCAACTGCCGAGCCGAGAAGTTTGTGACGAATCAAATTTACTGTAAGTTCGCTCATCTCTAGTTGGCACTGTAAACTGGGCTTTAACTCCAATAGAGGGTGCTCTGCTCTCCGTGGTTCTGACTCAAAAACCAAAAATCCAAAAGAATAAAAAGTTGAAGACCTTAACACTGTCATCAACCCCTAATCCAGTCACCAAACACCAAACCAATATAATATGCCACATGATAATAAGGTTCTTTATTAATAATGAGACAGGTATAACATCTGACCCAGCATATTATCCAACAATATTAGTACATCAGTATATCCCATATAGTGTCATTGATCCTCCATATCAAGACATGATAACTTCAGTATTCTTCCACGGCATGATGTAAGATCCAAATGAAGATATGGTACAGAGACAGTCCTGTGATTCCCTATGTGCTCTAAGATAAGAGAAGAAGAAAAGAAAACGTAAATAAGTTTTATATATATATATATATATATATATATATATATATATATATACACATCAAGAACGGTCTGGTGAAGTATCCTGACAGCCAGAAGGTGAGGCTTTTACCAATCTGGTAGGGAGAAGCGTACTTTGGGACCCTATGGATTCCATAAGTCGCACCCAGATCCGTGCGGTGCATAACAGAGGGCAAGTGTCCAGGTCCCTTGATTGTTTTCTAGCATGTGTGCAGGGTTACAATATTGGAATAATATGATTCCTACTATACATTTGGTAATTGAGTGAAGTGCTTTGCCAGCAGTTCACTATATGACCTAATATTTATTTGCCCTGAATTAATATGGCGCTGGTGAACACCTATATATATACACGGAGCATGCGCTGAGAGCCACGGAGCTTGGCCGCGATGCGCAAGTCACTGTTTATCTGACAGGTCGGGATGTCTCTATGACTACCAGGGACGCCGTTACTATGATTGGTTCAACTCCGGTTACACCGGAAGTAGATCCCGGCGTCCCATGTGGACTCGGGTCTGCGGATCATGGCGCGTTTGCTAAGAGGCCGGCTTAACAAACGGGTTTGCTTGATTGGGTAACGTCTTTTAACCCCTCTTTTACTTGTTTTGTTTACACGATCACTGTTATAATTGTACATTTATATCACAATCCGATCCTATAAGTGATTGGCGATCGGAATACAGGGATGTATACACTTTATACCACTGAATTGAATACACTAAATTGATCATGTTTGTATTTATTGGTTTGCATAGTTTATACTTTGTTTATAACATGTCAGATGTCACATGATATGTAAATGTTGATGATGTCACTGATTCGGGGAGGTATTTAACCCCGCTTGTATCACTTGTAAATCACTTGAAAATGGCGGTGAGAGATCGCTGAAACGTTGTCAATCTTCCTTGGAATAAAAGCACTTATTTTTTCACCCATTTTGGTGTGCTGCCTACATCCATTTATATCTAAAGAGGACCGGAGCACCGAGGTTCAAGGGTTTGCACCCAATCACCTGGATACAAGGAGGTGCTGCTTTATATGACAATATATACATATATATATATATATATATATATATATATATATATATATATATATATATATATATTAAGGATAATTATCTTCCTATATGCAGATTAAGCTGACGTCGACAATCATACACACCTAACCCAAGATAATTTCAAAAACGGTTTTAAAGAAAATTCCATTTTCAATTCCCCTGGATGAAGGGATTTCTTTTTGTCAATCCAATAAAGTTCCTTCCTCTTTAGCATCCTTTCTCTGTCACCTCCTCTCCGCATGTAATGGACATGGATTTTAGTGTTGAGCGGCATAGGCAATATTCGAATTTGCGATATTTCGCGAATATATGGACGAATATTCGTCATATATTCGCTAAATCCGCATATTCGTAATATTTGCGTTTTATTTTCGCATATGCACAAATTTGCATATGCAAAAATTTGTTTATGCGAACATCAGCATAAATGAAAATTGCATATGTGAAAATTAGCATAAACAAAAATTTGCATATGCAAAAATTAGCATATGCACATTTTCACATATGCGAAAATTCGTACGCCAGTCTCACACAGTAGTATTAGAGCCTTCTTTACACCACATAAGCTGGAAGCAGAGAGGGATGATCACTGTGATGTGTACTGTGAAAAAAAAAATGAAAAAAAAAACTAATATTCGTAATTGCGAATATATAGTGCTATATTCGCGAATATGCGATATTCGCGAATAAAATTCGCTTTGCGAATATTCGCGAGCAACACTAATGGATATGAGCGAATCGAAGTTGACGAACCCCAATTCGTTATGAATTTCATGAACATTTCGATTCGCAACAAATACGAATATCACCGCAATTCTATCGCACAAATTGCTTTATTAAACTCCATTTTACAGCGTTCCAGGCTATGGGAGACCTAAGATGGTGGATTCACATGTAAGTACATGGGGCAGGGGATTATGGAAGGGCGGGAATGAAGGTAGGCGGGCTGACCCCGAATCACATGTGAGATGCAGCCTATCAGTGTTCACTGACCCCAGTGATGTCACAGCCCCTATACAATCGGCGGCCATCTTGCATCTCTTCATTTCATCTATGCACTCAGATGGAGAGGACGGGACTGCGTGTGTGTGAATAGCTCATACCACAGCGTTACACTGCAACTGCTAGTCCCATCAGCATTAGGGAAAGGCAGGAGTGCAGAGTGCTGTGCTTAGTTACACTGAGAAGGATCATTGCTAGCTAAACCTCCTATTCACGTTATTGAGCATTGCAGCAGAGAGGGGCAGATAGCTGTCAGCTGCCTCATACAGATCTCCAAGCTGGTTCAACTTTCTGAAGCATCTTATCTCCTCATTGTTCAGCCCAATTGAGTTTATTTTTTTTGCTCCACAAATCTTCTGCTGCTCAGAATTGTGTGGCAATTGAGTGCAATTTAGGGTTTAATCCCTGGAATTCTTTTTTTTTTCTTTGTGGTGCTGTACTGTTGGGTCCTGCTGCTGTTCAGAAATACGTGATTGTTCAGTGGACTGTAGTGCATTTGTCCCATTTTATACCTGTTCATCTGCCAAGGGGCTACATACTGTGCAAGTCCAAACAATAGTATTCACCGGCTGTTTTATTTTAAAAATAGAGTTTGTTCTGCATACAGTTGCGCATATTACTGCCCTCATCAGTGCATACCGCATACGCACATCCAAGTATTGTACCATTTAGTACCTGTTAAGCTCTCACGGTGCTCCATACCGTCAAAGTCCAAACAATAGTATCCACAGGCTGGTGTTTTACAAAAATACTGATTTTTTTCTGCGTATAGTTAGGCATATTACTGCCCTTATCAGTGCATACCGCATAGGTACATCCAAGTATTGTACCATTTAGTACCTGTTAAGCTGTCAAGGTGCTCCATACCGTCAAAGTACAAACAATAGTATTCACCAGCTGGCGTTTTACAAAAATACATATTTTTTTCTGCATATAGTTAGGCATATTACTGCCCTCATCAGTGCATACCGCATAGGTACATCCAAGTATTGTACCATTTAGTACCTGTTAAGTTGTCAAGGTGCTCCATACCGTCAAAGTCCAAACAATAGTATCCACAAGCTGGTGTTTTACAAAAATACTGATTTTTTTCTGCGTATAGTTAGGCATATTGCTGCCCTCATCAGTGCATACCACATAGGTACATCCAAGTATTGTACCATTTAGTACCTGTTAATCTGTCAAGGTGCTCCAAACCGTCAAAGTCCAAACAATAGTATTCACCGGCTGGTGTTTTACAAAAATACAGAGTTTTTTCTGCGTATAGTTATGCATATTACTGCCCTCATCAGTGCATACCGCATAGGTATATCCAAGTATTGTACAATTTAGTACCTGTTAAGCTGTCAAGGTCTCCATACAGTCAAAGTCCAAACAATAGTATCCACCGGCTGGGGTTTTACAAAAATACTGATTTTTTTCTGCGTATAGTTAGGCATATTACTACCCTCATCAGTGCATACCGCATAGGTACATCCAAGTATTGTACCATTTAGTACCTGTTAAGCTGTCAAGGTGCTCCATACCGTCAAAGTCCAAACAATAGTATCCACCGGCTGGTGTTTTACAAAAATACAGAGTTTTTTCTGCGTATAGTTAGGCATATGACTGCCCTCATCAGTGCATACCGCATAGGTACATCCAAGTATTGTACCATTTAGCACCTGTTAAGCTGTCACGGTGCTCCATACAGTCAAAGTCCAAACAATAGTATTCAATGGCTGGTGTTTTACAAAAATACAGATTTTTTTCTGCTAATAGTTAGGCATATTACTGCTCTCATCAGTGCATACCGCATAGGTACATCCAAGTATCGTACCATTTAGTACCTGTTTAGCTGTCAATACCCTCATAAACGCACTTAGTATGTCAGGCAGAGAAGTGCCAGGACGTGCACAGAGGAGTGGAAGAGGCCTAAATACTTCGGCAGAGTTGGTAGCAGACTTGGGGCAAGTGGCAGCAGGAGTCGCAGCGAGAGCCCTGAGCTCCCGTTATCAGCCAGAGGTTGTGTCTCCACCAGCAACCCATCTGCCGTTGTCGATTGGTTAACACGCTCATTGATATGATCACAAGTGACGTCTGACACCCCCAGTCAACAGTCGGTGGGTTCCTCAGGCACAACCCTCAGTTGGCATGGCCCGGGAGCAGTCCCTGTCCTCCCATTGCCTTTGTCCTATGCTGTTCCCTCTCCTAAAGAAGTATCTTATGCTGTGGGTTCACTATATACTGAGGACGATGTAAAAGAGGACAGTCAGCAGCTACTGGACAACCAAGAAGGGGAGGAGACATGCGCCGCTTGGTCCGCTAGGCGGCCAAGTAGTGATGCGGAGAGTGACGTGGGTGGCGGTATTGCAAGGGTTCAGGGTCCTGAAGCAGACACTGTTGGGGAACCTGAGGAGGACATCAGTGACGTGCACACACCTGTTTATGATGATGAAGCCAATCGCAATTTGGAGCCCAGTACATAATGGGCTTCATCATCATCAGGAGAAGAGAGTTGCAGGTTGCCTTTGAGGCAGCAAGGCGGTAGCATGGTTGGCAGTCAGCGTGGTGGCAGTAGTGGAAATTCAGGAGCCAAACGTGCCCGGGGAGAACACCTGCTTCGCGGCAGCCTACCTTTCCGGGAGGTAGTGGAACAGGGGTTCCTGGAGACGGCGCCAGTAGCAGTCAATTAGTGCGGACTGTGGGTGGGAAAATCAGCTACTCGGCGGTGTGGAAGTTTTTCATAAGGCATCCAGAGGAGGTTCACGTAGTCACATGCAAGATCTGTCAGCAGAAGGTGAAGCGTGGCCAGGGTCCCAATGTCAGCACCACGGCCCTGCGTCAACACATGCTTCTCCACCATAAAGCGGCCTGGGAGAACCGTGGCTCCGATGTAGTGGTCCAGCCTGCTGCATCACCCAGTGGCCATCCGCTCCCTCCTTCATCCAGCCAAGGCTCCACCACCTCAGCCGAAGGGAGCTGTGTGTCAAACCATCCTTCTGTCGCTCCTGCTTCTCCCGGTTTTAGTCAGCCATTCCGCCAACAATCCATTGGCGAAGCCATGTCCAAGAGACAACAGTATGCGCCACTCATCCAACGGCGCAGAAGTTGAATGTGCTCCTGTCCAAGTTGCTGGTGTTGCAGTCCCTCCCTTTTCAAGTGGTGGACTCTGCACTTTTCAGAGAATTGATGGCTTGTGCCGAGCCGTCATTTCTTTTCGAAGAAGGCAGTACCAGTTTGTACAAGAGAAGGTAGGCCAGTCCTTGAGCCTGTCGGTGTGTTCAAAAGTGCACGGCAGCGCCAACGTATGGAGCTGTAACTACGGGCAGGGACAATACTTGTCTTTTACGGCCCACTGGGTAAATGTGGTTCCTGCACAGCCACAACAGGAACTTGGACAGGTCACACAGCTTCCTCCTTTACGCTCTCGCTCCCAGGCAGTTGGTCCTGTTACAGTGTGCGACGCCACCTCCTCATCCTCCACCGTGTCCTCGGCCTCCACTGCACGTCCAAATATCGGTGGCCCTTCATCGTACCATGTGTGTAGGGCACGGCGGTGTCAAGCTGTTCTTCACATGGTTTGCCTAACCGAACGGAGTCACACAGGGGAGGAACTGCTAAAGTTCATTCGTAAAGAAATCCGAGTATGGCTTACTCCATGAAATCTGGAAATGGGAACCATGGTGACCGACAACGGGAAGAACATTGTGTCCGTGCTGCGACAAGGAAGTGTGAAACATGCGCCCTGCATGGCACACGTGTGGAATCTGGTTGTCAAGCACTGCCTCAAGTCTTCATCCCATTTGCAAAACATACTGAAAATGGCAAGGAAACTGTATATGCACTTCAGCCACTTGTACACCGCCAAGCACACCTTCCTTGAGCTGCAGCGTCAGAACGGTATACCACAACATAGTCTTATTTGTGATGTGGCCACACGTTGGAATTCCACCCCCCATATGTTGGACAGACTATACGAACAAAGAAAAGCCATCAAAGATTTCTTGATGATCCAAGCAGATAGGAGTACTCCCCTGTGTAACTTCAATGTGAACCAGTGGCAGCTCATACGTGACACCTGCCGTTTGCTGAGGCTCTTTGAGGAAGCCACATTATTTGTGAGTCGAATGGATTACACCATGAACAACGTAATTACACTCCTACATTTCCTACAACAAATGATTGAAACCATGGCTGGTCACGGCAATGGAGACGTTGCGCCTACATCTCAAGGCTACATGAGCCCTGTGTGGGCTGAACTGGAGGAGGAGGATGATGAGGGACAGAGGGGAGCACAGTTTAGGTTGGATGAGATGGCTGGTGTTTCTAGTCATCGGACAGGAGAGGTAGAGCAGGAGCAGCCAGAGGAGCTGGAGGGTTATGAGGAAGGTGAGACAGAGGACCCAGACACACCGTGGCAGTATGCAGTGGAGATGGAGGCAGGTAGTCCAACTGAGTCACTGGCGCAAATGGCACGATGCATGCTAGGTTGCTTGCGTAGTGACCCCCGAATTGTCAAAATTCGTCAGCGGGATGACTTCTGGATCTCCACCTTATTAGACCCTTGCTACCGTCCCAAAATGGGGGCCTTTTTTACACCCACTGAGAGGGAGGACAAACTGACCTACTACAGAGAGATTCTACGTAGTCAGTTTGCTGATGCCTATCGGCCACATGGTCCATCCACTCGCAGGTCTGACTCGGGGCCCTCTGCGCTCACCTTCCACTGCCATGGTGGCTGGGGAGGGGAGGGGTGGCAGGAGCAGTACCAGCTCAATCAGCAGCAGCCTGAGTCTACAGTCGCTGATGAGTAACTTTCTTCCCCCGTATAGTGAAGCACCTCATCAGCAGCAGGTAGACATGGACAGGACCTGAACCAGCAGGTGGTGGCATACCTTGACATGGCCATGCCAACAAACATTGAAGGTCTGCTGGACTTCTGGGCAGCCAAACTTGATTTATGGCCGCAACTAGCAGAGTTTGCCCTTGGAAAAGCTATCCTGCTCGGCCAATAGTGTGCCATCAGAGCGGGTGTTTAGTGAGGCCGGGGCCATAGTCACCCCAAGGCGAACTCGTCTGTCCACTAAAAATGTGGAGAGACTGACGTTTGTGAAGATGAATCAGGGATGGATCAGCCAGGATTTCCAGCCACCAATGCCAGATGCGTGAGAGTAGATTGACCATGCTGCTGCACCAACATTTCCCAATTATGGTTGATTATGAAACCCTCTTGGGTTATCAATTACTGTTATGAAACCCTCTTTGGTACTGCCATTGCCTGCTCCTGACTCATCCTGTGTCTTTCAGGAACTACTTGCCTCACGGGTGCCTCAGGCCTTGGGCCTTCAATTTTTGGATGTTTAGCAGTAGCTAAATACGTACTTAATGCAAATTTCAACATTGATCTTTGAATGTAAGGGGTTATGAAACCCTCTTGGGTACTGCGAATGACTGCTCCTGACTCATTCTGTGTCTTTCAGGAAATAATTGCCTCCCTTATGCCTCAGGCCTTGGGCCTTCAATTTTTGGATGTTTAGCAGTAGCTAAATACATGCTTAATGCTAATTTCAACATTGATCTTTGAATGTAAGGGGTTGGTTATGAAACCCTCTTGGGTACTGCCAATGACTGCTCCTGACTCATTCTGTGTCTTTCAGGAACTACTTGCCTCCCTGATGCCTCAGGCCTTGGGCCTCCAATTTTTGGATGTTTAGCAGTAGCTAAATACATGCTTAATGCAAATTTCAACATTGATCTTTAAATGTAAGGGGTTTGTTATGAAAACCTCTTGGGTACTGCGAATGACTGCTCCTGACTCATTCTGTGTCTCTCAGGAAATAATTGCCTCCTCGATGCCTCAGGCCTTGGGCCTTCAATTTTTGGAAGTTTAGCAGTAGTTAATACATGCTTAATGCAAATTTCAACAATGATCTTTAAATTCTTGGCGCTCTGCTAGGGCCTTCTCCTACCCTGCCGGGGCCGATCCGAGGACCTCACTAAACCATCCAATCGGTAGTAGAGACATGCGGTGTGTACAAAGGGCAGGGACTAAATGAACCCAAGCTTATGACCCGCACTTAGTTGTGATTCTTCTTTCCTGGCAAATATTTGCAATCCCTGATCCTTATCGCGAATGGGGTTCAGTGGGTTACCCGCACCTGTTGGTGAAAGATAGACACACACTGGTCCGTTCAGTGTAGCTTATGTGCAGCCCCGGAAATCTGAGGGCATAGCACACCTGTTATTGCTCGATCTCACGAGTGATCGTGCAATGTAAGGGGTTATTAAAGCCTCTTGGGTACTGCTGATGCCTACTCCTGACTGCTCCTGTGTCTTTCAGGAACTACTTGACTTCATGACGCTTCTGGACTTGGGCCTTTAATTTTAGGATTTTTGAAATACATACGGCGGGGTCCGGGACACAAATTTTGATTTAAATTTCAAATAAAAAAATCACACATTTCAATGGTCTCTTCATGCTGCAGCAAACTCCAGGCTGCGTCATTCTGGTAATATATAGAGAGTACTCGCTGTCCTAAATGTTCGTAAAAAAACTTCGGCAAAAATATTTCTTTTTTATTAGGGATTGCCATTCAGTCAATATATGGTTTACTAATGGTGCTGCTGGGCCTGGGAATTTCAAATTTTTTCATAGGTAGCACCCGCTATCCAAAAGTCTTCTTCATAAATTTCTACAATTGTTGTGTTTTTTTGGAGGGATTGTGAAACCCTAGTGTGTACTCATGCATCAACCAACTCCAGGCTGTGTCATTCAGGCAATATATAGGTAGCACCTGCTGTCCTAAATATTCTTACATTTTTTTTAAAAATGTTTTTTTTTCCTGCTACACTCTGTCAGCCCATTGGTCCTGTGACAGTGTGCTACTCTGCTCCACATCCCCCACTGTGTCTTAAGCCTCCACTGCCCGGATAAGTCTCAGTGGCCCTTCAGCATACCATGTGTGCAGGGCACGGCGGTGTCACGCTGTTCTTCACATGGTTTGCCTTGGCGAAAAGTCTTGGAAACAATGGCGGGTCAGGGCAATGGAGACGTTGCACCTACATCTCACGGCCACATGAGCCCTGTGGGGGCTTGTTGGATTTGGTGCTTCGTACTCACACGCTGGGGTCCGGGACACTGAAAGTTTCTTTTAAATTTCAAATCAAAAAATGATGCCGCTGCTGGGCCTGGGTCTGGGAATTTCAAATTTCCTCATAGATAGCACATGCTATCCAAAATCTTTTTCAAAAATTTCTAAAATTGTGGTGTTTTTTGGGGGGGATTGTGAAGCCCTGCTGTGTACTTGTGAATCAGCCAACCCCAGGCTGTGTCATTCAGGCAATATATGCTTTACTGATGTTGCTGTGGGGGCTTGATGAATTTGGTCCTTCGTACCCACACAATGGGGTCCGGGACACTCAAAGTTTGTTTTAATTTTCAAATAAAAAAATGATGGCGCTGCTGGGCCTGGGAATTTCAAGTTTTCTCATAGGTAGCACCCGCTATCCAAAATCTTTTTCAAAAATTTCTAAAATTGTGTTGTTGTTTTTTTTTTTTTTGGGGGGGGGGGGGGGGATTGTCAAGCCCTGGTGTGTACTCGTGCATCAGCCAACTCCAGGCTGTGTCATTCAGGCATAATATATGGGTTACTGATGCCGCTGTGGGGCCTGGGTCTGGGAATTTCAAATTTTCTCATAGGTAGCACCCGCTATCCAAAATCTTTTTTAAAAATGTATAACATTGTTGTGTTTTTTGGGGGGGATTGTGAAGCCCTGGTGTGTACTCATGCATCAGCCAACTCCAGGCTGTATCATTCAGGCAATATATGGGTTACTGATGCCACTGTTGGGCCTGGGTCTGGGAATGTAAAATTTTCTCATAGGTAGCACCCGCTATCCAAAATCTTTGGTTTAAATTTCTTAATTCATCTTTTAATCTTAGGGATTGTGAAGGCCTAGTGCCTACTCATGCTGCTGGCAACTCCGGGCTGTGCCATTCATCCACTATATGGTCTCCTCATGCTGCCAACACCTCCATGCTGTGTCATTCCGCCACTATATGGTCTCCTCATGCTGACAACATGTCCATGCTGTGTCATTCAGCCACTATATGATGTCCTCATGCTGCCAACACCTCCACGCTGTGCCATTCAGCCACTAAATGGTCTCCTCATGCTGCCAACACCTCCATGCTGTGTCATTCAGCCACTATATGGTCTCCTCATGCCTCATCCTCATCCAAGCTGTGTCATTCAGCCACTATATGGTGTCCTCATGCTGCCAACACCTCCATGCTGTGTCATTCAGCCACTATATGGTCTCCTCATGCTGACAACATGTCCATGCTGGGTCATTCAGCCACTATATGGTGTCCTCATACTGCCAACACCTCCACACTGTGCTATTCAGCCACTATATGGTGTCCTCATGCTGCCAACACCTCCATGCTGTGTCATTCAGCCACTGCATGGTCTCCTCATGCTGACAACATGTCCACTCTGTGTCATTCAGCCACTATATGGTGTCCTCATGCTTCAGCCTCATCCAAGCTGTGTCATTCAGCCACTATATGGTCTCCTCATGCTGCCAACACCTCCATGCTGTGTCATTCAGCCACTATATGGTGTCCTCATGCTGCCAACACCTCCACGCTGTGTCATTCAGCCACTATATGGTGTCCTCATGCTTCAGTCTCATCCAAGCTGTCATTCAGCCACTATATGGTGTCCTTAAGCTGCCAACACATCCACACTGTGCCATTCAGCCACTAAATGGTCTCCTCATGCTGCCAAGACTTCCACGCTATGTCATTCAGTCACTATATGGTCTCCTGACACTGATGCCACCACCAGGCTCTGTCATTGTACTGCTGTGCGGCAGTGATTCTAAAAGTGATGCCGGTAATCTGCATGTTATTCTGAATAACAGTATTATTTCATTAACCCAGCACACTCCATATGCGTTTTAGAACACAGCAAAGTGTTCTATACCCTATAGAGGCAGTATGTTGGCTAGAAATAGCCTTTTTCAACCCCTTAACGACGCAGGACGTATATTTACTCATCAACGGCTGGGACCCGCGGCTAATACCACACATGTGCGGTATTAACACTTTAGAAGCGGCGGCGAAAGCTGACCGCCACTTCTAAAGTGAAAGTGAAAGTGACCCGGCTGCTCAGTCGGGCTGTTCGGGACGCCTGTGAACTGTGTAAAAGATCAGTGTGTGCAGTGTTATAGGTCCCTATGGGACCTATAACACTGCAAAAAAAATTAAAAAAAAAAGTGTTAATAAAGGTCATTTAACCCCTTCCCTAATAAAAGTTTGAATCACCCCCCTTTTCCCATAAAAAAATAAAGCAGTGTAAAAAAAAAAAAAATAAACATATGTGGTATCGCCGCATGCGTAAATGTCCAAACTATAAAAATATATCATTAATTAAACTGCATGGTCAATGACGTACGCGCAAAAAAATTCCAAAGTCAAAAAAAGCGCATTTTTGGTCACTTTTTATACCATTAAAAAATGAATAAAAAGTGATAAAAAAATAAGTCCTCATACCGCCCTGTACGTGGAAAAATAAAAAAGTTATAGGGTCAGAAGATGGAATGTACATAACATAACATACAGTCCCTATAGCAACATACAGTCCCTATACCCACATTCAGCTCTTTACCACATACAGCCCCTTTACAGTACCATCACACCCTCCTCTGTCGGCTCACCCAGGCCTTCCCCCCATGAGCTCCCGAGCCGGGCCCTGACGCCGTCTCCCTGTTTTCTCTGGTGACTCTCGGGCCGCCGCTCAGCTCGGCTCTTCGATGTGGAGGCTGCACACTGGTCCATCACAAAGCCAGGCCAGAGCAATGGAGGCCTGAGCAGCTGAAGACATGATGGGTGAGCACTTTTCTGTTACTAGCTGCCCCTTCTGAGAGCACTAAGAGTCCCAGCATTCCCTTTTCAGCTCGCTATAGGCTGCATCATATAGCTGCAATCTATAAGAGTTTAGTGATGGAGATAGACTGATTGCTCCATCATATGTGAATTTTTCTGACATTTAGCCCTGTTTGCTGGAAGCAGAGCTAAATGCCTGAAGAAATCACCTGCCCGGCGCCCAGAAAAGCATTTCCCTGGCGTCTGGCAATATGATTTTCACATCCCTGATTGGTTACTAAGCTACATCCCTAATCACTGATGGCATGCCCCTAACGACCGAGGCCACGCCCCCTTACTATGGACTAATTGAGAATGTAAATGGTTGACGATTTCAATGATCAATTTTAATTAATAATATTGATTATTTGTTTCAGCCCTACATGGAAGTAACTTGAAGCAGATTTTAAGCAGAATTTCCAGGTAGAAATTCTGTCTGGAATCAAATTCCCATTAATATCAAAGGGAGGCCTGACAAGGAGTATTTTCTGCTTCAGGTCATGTTCACATTGCGTAAAATTGCCCGCCGGAATGCCCGCCATGAAAACACGGGCGGACATTCTGCAAATCTGCAGGACCTCTCAGGTGCTAGAACCACAAGAAAATACACTGCCTCATAGACTTCAAAGCATTTCCGAGTGTTATCCGCAGTAAGAATAGACATGACTCTTTTTTCTTCGGATGCCAGAATTGCGATTTTCTCGGCAGATTTTTCCACCATGTGAACAGGGCAGCAGAATCCTATTGAAATCAATGGGACTCTGCTAAAGTAGAATGTAAACAATTTCCAAGAAGGATATACAAGCGAAATTCTGAGACATTTTTGAAAAGGGACGGGGCCTCCGTGTGCTACCCACAGCAGATTTTCTCCAGCATTATTCTCTGCTGTTGAAAATCTGCTGCAGACCCTATTGAAGTCAATAGGTCCTGCAGCAGATTTTCAACAGCGGAGATTCCGCTGGCGAAAATTTGCTGCAAATAGCACACGGAGGCCCCGCCCCTTTTCAAACTTGTAGCTGGAGATCTCCCACTGCGGGTTTAAAAGGAAATCCGCTCGTGTGAACAAGCCCTAATTGTGTGCTAAAAGCATTGCTCATCAACAAAAGGTACCTCTCTGAGACATTTAAAAAATGGCACCCACCATATTGTTCAAATTTTTTTGCGCATTATATGCTAAATTTACTTAGTTGAATTGACAGCTTGTGGCACATCTGCACCAAAAGCTGTCAAGCCACAAAGTTAAACATAGTATACAATGCACCAAAATGTGCGTAAAAAAACAACAGGTGATATCCATACGTGCCCAATATTTTTCATACATTCCCTTCAGTTGTTTTTATTTTTGTTATGAAATCTTTGTTGAATCCTCTGTCGCTCTCTCTGAACATTTTTGAGGATGCTTTATCTTCTGCCTCTGACCTGTTGTTCCTTTCTATTTTAAGCTTGTTGTTAACCCTTGTCTGATGTCTGCCAGATTTTCTAGAATAACTAAACTCTGGTTTATTTACTTCCTTTAATGTTTTTTTTTTTTTTTTTGCTGGAAACCTTCTGATCCTACTCTTTGAGTTACTAATTTTCTCCTATGCTAGTCTCTGGTTTAGTCTGCCTTGGTTGTTACCAGAGCTTACTTTTGTTTACTTGTACAGTAACCCCCCGACCTACGATGGCCCCGACATATGATCAAATCGACATACGATGGCCTCTCAGAGGCCATCGCATGTCAATGTCAGCATCGACATACGATGCTTTTATATGTCGGGGCCATCGCATTAACTGCTGTCGCATAGCAGTTTAAGCATCCCAGGCAGGTTCGCTTACCTATTCCCGCTGCTCTGGGTCCACTTTGCGATCCTCCAGCGTCTTCCGCATCTTATCCAGGGTCCGGGCCTCGCTTTCCAGCGTCGTTATTACGTCACTACGCACGCCGCACCGGCGCAGCAGCGTAATAACGTCACCAGAAAGCGAGGCCCGGACCCTGCAGAAGATGCGGAAGAAGCCGGAGAGGATCGCGAAGAAGACACCGGAGCAGCGGGACAGCATCGGGAGCGGTGAGGACCTGGTCCGGAGCGACGGGGACAGGTAAGTACAGCTTCCTATATTTTACATTGCACGCATCCCTCAACATACGATGGATTCGACAAACGATGGGTCGTTTGGAACGAATTACCATAGTATGTTGAGGGACCACTGTACTTGCAAATCTTTCATACAACATTCATTGATGATGATGATGATGATGATGATATTGTTGATGATGACAATAACAATAATAATAATAACAACAACAACAATACGCCACCTAGATTGAAATATGTAAATGGTTACAGGTATGGTCCTCAGAGGCTACTTGTCAATGGTGTACCTCTATAACTATTTAAAAAAAAATTCCAGCTTACCTCCTGCTCATTAAAACAATTGGTATTTTTGTTTACAGGTGTAGTCTATTCAACAGAAAAGTAATGCTGACATTCTGAAGAAAAATTCTATAGGTTTTAGCACTCTTGGATCATGTGTTGAAAATGTATCCATAAATATTTACCTTATTAAGAAAAGTAACAGCATACATAGTGTCCAATATTATATTCATACCAATCGGGATCCTCTTCTTCATTCTTATAAAAATAATTTCTTCTTTCTCCAATCCCATCCCCTGGGCAGTCTGAAGCCTATAATAACGGACTCAGAGGCTACTTTTGGGAATTGGACCTCTTGGGAGAAATTTTTGAAAACTGACCTCTAATTCATACTCATTTTGCACAGAATTTGACAGGAGGTGCACCAATGGACTAAAAGAAGCAGGGTGGACATTTTGAAGAATTGCCCATCTAGGCTGTTCTGACCAAACAGTTAGGAGGAGTTGGGTTATGTGAGGGCACAGATACATGGATAACAGGCTCCTGATGACCATTTAACCCCACCAGGACAAAGGGCAGATACACCCTCACATCCTGGTACTTACCTGTACTCCCTGGTCCTGATAACAGGGTTTAAACCATTCTCACATGCGGAGAACGCTTTAAACCTGGTGGGTCCAGGTTGCTATGGGCAGCCAAGACCCACGGTTAAAGCAAGGCACTGCCGATCGGGCCGATGTCAGGCATTAACGCTTTAGATGCTGCGATCAAAGTTGATTGCTGTGTCTAAAATGCGGGGTTAATGGTGTCGGTAGCTTAGTTAAGCTGACATCACGGGTGCCAATCAGCTGAGTGGACAGCGGGAGGGCCCTTACCGATCGGTCTTCTGCTGCTCTTAGCCTGCATAGGCTTGAGCAGCAGATCACCGATAACACTGATCAATACTATGTTAGGGCATAACCCCTTCCCTCATAAAAGTTTGAATCACCTCCCTTTTCCCATTTAAAAAAAAAATTATGTAATAATAAAAAAAAACATATGTGGTACAGTTGCATGCGTAAATGTCCGAACTATTAAAATATAAGGTTAGCTATTAAAATATAAGGTTAGGTGGATGGTGTACATGCAAAATAATACCAAAGTTCAAAATGTGCATTTTTGATTACTTCATATACAGTAGAATTGCGATAAAAGGGCTAAAAAATCTTCCTAAATGACCGAATACTATACTATACTCATTACAGAGTGTAATTACCTATAAAACATGATTAAAAAAATTACAGTAGAATCTCCCAGTGCTGTTTAATCACCCCCCTGTACCATTTCATCCCCCTTTATACCCTGTGCCACTTTATTCCCCCTGTGTCTTGTGCCAAATCATCCCTCTTACCCCCTGTGCCAAATATTTTCCCCTTGATACCCCCATCTGCCAATTCATCCCCCCCCCCCCATTTCAAATGGCACAGGTGGGATAAAGGGGGAAATAAATTGCACAGAGGTGATCCAGGGGAATGCACAAAGGGTTATAAAGGGGGAATTAAATAGCACGGGGGAGATCCAGGGGAAATAATGTGGCACAGGGGGTAATAAAGAGGGAAACTATTTGGTAAAGGGGGAATAAAGTGGCACAGGGGGAAAAGGGTGGGTGGAGGGCGAATGATTTGGCCGGCAGACATACAGAAGCAGGAAACCATTGTTTAAACAGCAGTCCTCTTCTGTGCTGGGGCTGCTGCAGGGGGGTGCAATGAGGGCCAGGGTCCCCTGGGAGCCTGGGCCCCTTACTGGGGTATTGGCTGTACCCCCCTAATGGCAGCTCTGTGTACAAGGTAAGACAGGCACATAAGACTGGTTGTCCCTTATTGGGAGTGTTTTGTCCCCTATTGTTTTTTTTTTTGTCCCCTATTGGGAGTGTTTTGTCCCATTAAGTCTTATGGGACTCTGCCAGGGAATAAAAACTGTCCCCTATTGGGATGTCTCGGGGCAGAGTACCCCTTTAAGGGGTTAATAGTCTTGTAATACCTTGCACAAACATTACAAATTATATGGTGATTGCAAATATTGGACAATATAGACAGTGAAAAGGCGGCAGTGTTCACAGCTGATCAAGCATCGGCTGCTAGGGTATATAGAGTCAGACCCTTACTAATATAATATTGAATCTGGAAAAAACAATCAGGAATTTCAGGACTAAGGCCCCCAGAGCAAATAGATTTTTGAGGGTTTCAGATCTGGGACAGACAGGTAAGCAATGCTATATTCATTTTAGAGAAGAACTTTAATTGTTTTTTTACATGATGTTGAAGTACCCCTATAACATCCTGTAACAACTAGTGATGAGCGGCATTGCCATTTTAGAATTTGCGATATTTCACCAATGTAAAGACGAATATTCATCCTATATTCGCGGATTTTGTGTATTTATTATATTCGCATATGCAAATATACGAGGAAGAAAACAGTGAGGGGGTGGGCAACTTTACTATTGGTTGCTAGGGATGTTGTTGATAACCTCTAACAAGTGTATTTGAATCATTTTAGTATGCCCACAAGTGAAAAGAAGGAATATGTGAATATTCACATATGCGAATATGCGCATATGCGGAAAAAAGTGAATATTCATAATTTCGAATATATAGCAAATATATTTGCAATATTCACGAATTTGCGATATTCGCGCTAAAAATTTGAAATGCGAATATTCGCGCCCAACACTAGTAACAACCCCTTTAGTGCTGCTGGTTCCTTAGAAATGTATGACAGATATACTTCAATAACTTGATCACAAGATATTTTACAGTAATAATTGCATGCTTTGTATTACTTTATATCAGTTTTTCTAAATGCTGTTGAGTAATTTTAGCCCACACACTTTTGCAAATCTGCTTTTATTCAGACCCAATGGGAGGTAATAAAGCATTAACTGCTCACTTCGGGCCCTGCTAGTCATAATTTAGCTAGGTGAATCAAAATGTTTTCCTTTTACTAAAGAATGAGAGGTTCAGATTCTGTATAATGCACATTACAGATGCTGCAGGATTAAATTGGTAAAATCTAACATAATGCTATGGGAAATCTCTTGAGTTATACATTCATTCTCTTCTCAATCTGCACTGATCACTGAACAGTTATAAGAGAGGGGTGGAGAAGTCTTCTCACTTTACACCCAAATAGCCCCTAGACAAGACAGTACCAAGAAGCAGATGGAGTAGCAACGAACTGGAGAATCTCCCCCACCCCAAAATCATTTCCAAGTATCCAAGACTCAAACACCTTACGTATCCCCAAAGGATAGGGGATAAGATGCCTGATCGCGGAGGTTCCGCCGCTGGGGACCCCCGTGATCTTGCACGCAGCACCACAGTTAAAATCAGTCCCCGGAGCATGTTCCATCTGGGTCTGATTACCGGCGACCACGGGGCAGGCGCGTATAACATCACGCCTCTGCCCCCGTGTGACGTCACGCTCTGCCCCTCAATGCAAGCCTATGGGAGGGGGCGTGACAGCTTTGAGGGGCGGAGTGTGACGTCACACGGGGGCGGAGGCGTGACATCACACGCCGCCTGCCCTGTGGTCGCCGGCAATCAGACCCGGAGTGAACATGCTCCAGGGACTGATTTTAACTGGGATGCTGCGTGCAAGATCACGGGGGTCCCCAGCGGCGGGGTATTTTTTTATTTGATTGACTATCCTACAGGGGCTGTAAAGTTAGTGTAGTTCATAATATAGTGTCAGTACCTGAGCTTCATGGTAGTCTCACAATTCTTCTGTCATTTTTGCCCCAATGTTTATTTTAACAGCATACATAATTACTGTTTTCTCAGGTTTTCCCAGGTTGCAGTGCAGCCTGAGACATTACATCACTAGTGTTGCTCGCGAATATTCGCAATTCGAATATTATTCGCGAATATCGCATATTCGCGAATTCGCGAATTTCGCGAATATAGCGCTATATATTCGTAATTACGAATATTCGTTTTTTTTTTACTTCACAGTACACATAGGTATTCAGAGGGAGCAAGTTTGCTTCAATGGGTGGAGCGACCGTTGGGTGGGAGGGAGATCATTCTGCAAGAATTGTAGTTTTGCAACAGCTGGAGACAACCAATTCAGAAAACACTGGTCTATTGCATGGAAAGGATCACTGGTGTGTTTAAATGTGTCGGGTGGCTGATGTGTGGGAGGGAGAAAAGTGACCTCACACTTTCAAACAAGGAATGGTGGTACTTTGAGGGAACGTATTCCAACAAGAAATAGCCAGTTCACAAAAAGATAGCTACAGTGTTATGGTGATCTCACAACATAGTCATTTAGCCCCAAGACAAGCACAGATCCTTTCACCTTATGGTGGATTGCCCCTATAAATACAGTTCCATCAAACCAGGCGGGTAACCAGGTTGCCTTAAAGGGTACCTGTCATTCTTAATTTTCATCTGCTTTAATTTTTTTGGGTCCCAAACCACTGAATCCTGCACAGGACTAGCTTCTGTTGCCTCACTTGCTTCACACATGTACAACAAAGGAGATGGAGATGCTTTCCAGCACTTTACTTTCTGGAACTTCCTTTCTCTTAGTACCAATTTCAATGCAGATTATGATATTTTTCCCTACAGTAATACATTTATTAACAAACAAATGTATATCCCAATTACTCTCAAAACCTCATGCTCTATCTCCAGAGACATAGCTGCTTAAATTGTAAACCAAAGAGGTGTCAGAACAGGGTTAAGGACATGTAGCTCTATTCTCCACTCACACCTCTGTCATTGCCTACATGGACAATTTGACCTATATAGAAGATGCCAACTGGTCACTTCCTGACTGTGTGCAAGGGAACGGGGTAGGGAAGATAGAAGGCTCAAAGACAACAAAGCAGGGTTTGCATCAAGAAGTAACAACAAGATCTAAATCAGTTCACAAACTATTAGTGTTGCTCGCGAATATTCGCAATGTG
This sequence comes from Hyla sarda, assembly GCF_029499605.1. NCBI lineage: Eukaryota > Metazoa > Chordata > Amphibia > Anura > Hylidae > Hyla > Hyla sarda. The sequence goes on from NC_079198.1 coordinate 76,635,887, forward strand.
AATTTTATTCGCGAATATCACATATTCGCAAATTCGCGAATATTCGTGAATATAGCACTATATATTCGTAATTATGAATATTCATTTTTTTTGAAAAAAAAATGTTCACAGTACACATCACAGTGATCATCCCTCTCTGCTTCCAGCTTATGTGGTGTAAAGAAGGCTCTAATTTAGCGAATATATGACGAATATTCCTCCATATATTCGCGAAATATCGCGAATTCGTATATGGCCTATGCCGCTCAACACTACAAACTATAATCTGTGGCCTTGGATATATAAAATTAAAATTTAACCTTTAATAGAGTTTATTTTAAATGTGACCCCAAACACCACCAACATGTCAGAATACTCTAACCAATTAAAGATCAGCTAAATTCATATATTATTGCATCCAGGCAGGGTTACCGGTAAATAAAAAGAATGTAGATACAAATTATAGGTTCATTTGCCAGTGAGGTACCAAGTGAAACAGTCTGAATAGTGGCCCCATTTCTTTCCCTAATTTTGGTGCAGTACAAGTAATGGCCCTTGATATTGGTATGATGCCGGAACACTCACCCTAAAAGGGGGTGACACCCATGCTTGCAGATGACTCTGGTACTGCTCTGGTGTATGTGACTCACTCTGGCACTGCTCCTGTACTTAGGTCGCCAAAGTATTGTGGCAGAAGCAGTGTACTTCTTTGTGGTACGTTAACTCTGGAGCTTCTCTAAGCTGGTTGTACCATCTTCAGAGGTGATGTTATGAGGCAGAATGGCATCCCTAAAACTTTATAATACTATGAGTAGTCATGCAGTATGACTGTATTATGGGTCTGTGTGTGTGGTACATACTTGCACTTCTGTGAGGCTCATTGTATTGGGCATGCCATGTTGCATGCTGGAACTATTTTCTCTTTCACAGACTCCATTACATAGCAAAAAAGAATACAATGTATGCTGTGCATAGTATTCAGATGTGATATTGTGATAGATGTAATAAATTCAGTATAAGTTTAAATGTTGAAATATTCTCTTCAGCGTCCATTATTGAACCCTAATTCAAACTTTTAATTTCCTTCATTTTATGTTGTATCTTTGCAGTGTCTGGAATGAGAACACTTGGGCTGTTATATGATCCAGCATGTGACCCATGTACATATTCAGCGGCTGATTCTTAGAACACATAGGGGTTTCTGCATTGAAATTATCTTCCTGATTTGCTGTAATGAGACGGCAGCATTATTTAATCAAGCCCATTCTGTTCTGATGACCTGGAGACACTTCACATACCTGGATTGGAGTTGGGTTCTCATGCTTTTTACCCTTGCTAACTCCTCTGTATTTATTTTTTCACCTATTCTTTACACAATCTTCATTCACATTTCAAATTCAGCTTTTCCCATTGTATTACTTATTCAGCCTTTACATTTAAAGCATATATTTTGTATGTTTATTACATTACTGCCTGGTCTCTCTGACAAGTCAAATCTTGGAGTACTGTACTCAGCTTTACCTATAAATGATTAGAAAATAGCAAAGTGGCGAAGAGGTTCTACTGAAGATGAATAGTGAATGAATAAAGGGTAGTTATTAATGCTGCCCTAAAAAATAGGAACATAAGGCTTAGCACACTGGGGCTTCATATATGACCTCCTTGTAAAGTATAAACCACAAAGGAATTTGGAGTCATTAACCCCTTTAGGACGCAGGGTTTTTCCGTTTTTGCATTTTAATTTTTTCCTCAACACCTTCTAAAAATCATAACACTTTAAATTTTGCACATAAAATTCTATATGATGGCTTATTTCTTGCGCCATCAATTCTACTTTGCAGTGACATTAGTCATTTCACCCAAAAATCCACGGCGAAACGGGAAAAAAATTCATTGTGCGACAAAATTGAAGAAAAAATGTAATTTTGTAATTTTTGGGGGCTTCCATTTATACGCAGTTCATTTTTCGGTAAAAATAACACATTATCCTAATTCTGTAGATCCATACGGTTAAAATGATACCCTACTTATATAGGTTGGATATTGTCGTACTTCGGAAAAAAATCATAACTACATGCAGGAAAACTTACATGTTAAAAATTCTCATCTTCTAACCCCTATAACTTTTGAATTTTTCTGCATACGGGTCGGTATGAGGGCTAATTTTTTGCGCCGTGTTCTGAAGTTTTTATCAGTACCATTTTTGTATTGATTGGACTTTTTGATCACTTTTTATTAATTTTTTCATGATATAAAAAGGGACCAAAAATACACTATTTTGGACTTTGGAAATTTTTTGCGCGCACGCCATTGACCGTGAGATTTAATTAACGATAAAGAGACCTCCGCCTGCGTCCCAGCTGATCGGAACATCGCGATTTTATCGCATTGTCCCGATCAGCCCGACTGAGCTGCCGGGAAGCGTTTACTTTCGTTTTCAGATGCAGCGGTCAACTTTGATCGCCACGTCTGAAGGGTTAACAGCGCGCGGCACAACGATCAATGCCGCCAGCTGTTAGCCCAGGGTCCCGGCTTTAGCAGCCGAGACCGACCCGGTGTGATGTGGGGTCACGGCATGACCCCGTTTTAAACACCGGGACCCGGCGTAGGGCGTACAGGTACGCCCTACGTCCTTAAGGAGTTAAAGGGGTTATCCAGGAAAACACTTTTTTAAATATATCAACGGGCTCCAGAAAGTTAAACAGATTTGTAAATTACTTCTATAAAAAAATCTTAATCCTTTCAGTACTTATGAGCTTCTGAAGTTAAGGTTGTTCTTTTCTAAGTGCTGTCTGATGACATGTGTCTCGGGAACCGCCCAGTTTAGAAGCAAATCCCCATGGCAAGCCTCTTCTAAACTGGGCGTTTCCCGAGACAGGTGTCATCAGAGAGCACTTAGACACTTTTTCATTAAAAACAAGGCATCAAAAATACATGGGGGAAAAATAGACACTGGGGGGGATAGGACAGAAAGGGCGTCACTACCTGTACACCCAAGTAAACATGAACCATCAAGTGCAAAGGGGCAAACATATACAATGCATTGTTAAAAGGCAAACATAAGTCTTGTAATTCATACAAAGCAGCATAATATACCAACCTATAAAAATGGAAAGTGCAAAGGTGCAGCAGGAGTGACGCCACCCCAATGTGCGATTTCAGCAATATCCTTTGTCCCGGGTGTGACGCCCAGGACGAAGGATATTGCTGAAACATACGTTGTGGTGGCGTCACTCCTGCTGCACCTTTGCATTTTAGCACCAACCACTAGGACATACATGTGTGCTCAGTGTCGTCAACAGGTGAAGTACCACTTTTGATCCCATAAAATATTTCAGAACTCATATAGAACACTATCTGGAAAGGAATATACATGAAACACATGCAATACATTTCCCCCAAGATGGAAGAAGACTGTTTCTGTAGGGGATACTTGTTTTCTTCCTTCTTAAAGACAACTATTTTACACATTTTAATTATGCTGCATGAGCACTAGAAGAATCAATATCTTCCATGAACCAGTACTTTGGTCTTTGGGGTGAATTCACGTGTGACATATTTGCTTCAGATAATTCTGTGACTATTCCAGGCTAGACTTGCAGAAATTCATGTACATACTACAGAAACAACCCCATTCAGATAAAAACAAAAACTGGATTTTAGTCACAGAAATTAACTCAAATTAATTTTTGTTTTTGCAGTTTAGTTTTTCATTCTTGTTTTCTAAGAGCCATAACACTTTTATTTTTCTATCCACTGAACTATATGGGGACTTGGTTTTTGTGTAACCAATTATATTTTCTCATAGTATAAAAGGTAATATGAAACAAAAATAAAATATTATAATTTGTTCGGTGAAATGATAAAAAAATTAATTTCTGCACCTTTTTTGAGGGGTTTTGTTTCTATGCCGTCCATTGTGTGGTAAAACTGACATTATCTTTATTCTTCAGGTCAGTATAATTATAAGATTAATAGGGATATTTAATCTGCATAGTTTCTCTTATGTTTTATTTTTTTTAATGCTATTGTATAACCATACTCTGACCCTTATAGCTTTTTTATTGTTTTGGTCAACAGGTGTATGGACAACATGACCCATTTTCTACTGTAAACAAGGGAGTGCAATCCTATGGTTTCTACTATTGGGCTGTGTGTGGCACCAATTATGCATAGATTGATTGATGTGATCGAAATCTAGCAATGTGAGTATTTTTTTCATTTACCTTTTTTTTTCAAAATTAGGGTTGATTTAAATTTAATTTAATGGGGATTTTTATGTTTTTATAAGAAATCATTTAATTGATTATATCTATCAATGCATTGTATTGCATTGATCTATAACATCGGCTCCCTACTGGAACTACCGTACAGTTGAGCATTAACATTTTTGTTTGCTTTGTGTGAATATACCCTAAAGTTGGCTATGTAGGGTAATCCTGGCACTCAAACACTCAAAAAAAAAAACACACAAAAAAAAGCAAAAAACAAATACAAGTTTACATAATGATCCCGCTCAAGAATGAACAACCACATCAAGTCATGAAAACATAATATATTGTATTGAATACTGAAAGAGACTAAATCATCCTAAGACACCCCTACTGGTAGTACGATATAGTTGATCATTAACATTTTAATTTGCTTTGTGTGAATATACCCTAAAGCTTAGAATATAGGCTAATCCTGGCACTCATCCCAGGTAAATGATCATTTGTCCACATAAGAACTTAAAGGCCAGCATTAATTGTCTAAAGAGATACTGCCTAATATACATTTATATCTTAAATTGTTATTTCCACATGGCTGAATTGTTCCCTGGTAGTTAATTGAATTGATAACTGAAGATAACCCGAGCTTCAAGATATCCCAAAGACGCCCATTGTAGAAGAGAAGGATTTTTCAACTGTCTTTCAAAAAGAGAGTAATAAATGTCCAAGAGACATTTGTAGAGAACAATTTTAACTATTAAGTGACAGCAGTCCATGTACAAGTAAACATTTTCATGTAGCCTTAGCCTTATATATTGTTATAAAATCTACTAGAAGTAGTGATGACTTTTCTTTTTCACAGCACTTTTTCTATCTTGATTTTTGTCTGTGTTTGTGCTCAACAGAGGGAAACTTGTATAGATAGCAATGTACACAGCTTCTCATATTCCTTTTACCAATCTAGTGCATGACTTCAGGGTATTGAATAGATCCCGCTCCCCAAACTGCAGTAAACATACAAACCAAGTATATTTGAAGCCCCGCATTGGGAAATATTCTACAAATGACACAGTCACATTCAGTCAGTTCAGCAAAATAAAACAAATCAATAATGTTATATTTTGATTGTATGGATAATTCACACAAGCCTCAATATCAAATACTTTTTGTGTTTGATTTTTTTTATTACTTTATATTTTTAGTTTTAGAAAGGCCATCAATATCTGATCAGTGGGATACATACACACTACCGATCAGCTGTACCGTGAGGCTGCAGGGGTTTGATCCATGCAGTGAATGGGGTTGAAAGGAGATGGCTCCATTTACTGCATAATCCGTGTACTGAGTTACTGCAGCTCAATACATTGAGTGAGAGCTGAGCTTCAGTAATACAGCACGGAGACTACAGAGTGAACAGAACCATTTGCTTTTGGCCCTGTTTGCAATGTAGATTTGGCTACGGCAGCTCACCAGTCATATATTGATGGCCATTAATATGTGGAATTGGTACTACAATTGGAATTTTTTTGTTGTCAATCTCCATATACTTTTCCATCGCTCAGATATAAGATTTTACCTATAATATGTTAAAAGGCTCAAGTGCCCAGAGGGTGTTCTCCAGCAGGACAAGAGTCCAGTGTTAGCCAGCCCCCTCCTCATATTCACTGGTTCTGTGCCAGTGAATGGTAATGGGCTGGATAACCATGGGCTCTTGCTGTGCTGGGGAACATCCCTTGGACACTTGAGCCTTCTTTACATAATAACAAAATAGCTTAATATGTCTTTGATGGAAAAAGATATGTTTTACACTCACGTTCCAGTAGACTGGAGCACCGATGATAGTGGATCCGCTGGACCTGTGTGGTAGATGACTCAGACCATACCAAGGAGTGGAGTCTAAGGTACTGCTGGTTTTCACCAGAGCCCGCCGCAAAGCGGGATGGACTTGCAGGCAGCATCCAGGTCGCTACCCCTGGCACAGCTCGACCACACAGACGGCTGAGGAGATTCGAGGCACAGGTGGGATTAGGCAACGCGTGGTCTGGATAGCTGGAATCAGGGCAGGGGGCACAGTAGTGTAGTCAGAAATGTAGCAAATTGTCAGTAGGCAAAGGAGCAAGGTCAGCTCACGGAGCATAGGTATGATACACGGCAAGGCAATACACAGGAATGCTTTCTCTAAGGCTCTAGGTCAGCAAAGGCAGGAAAGTGTGGGAGGTGAAGGAATTTATCAATGAGCCTCTAAGCTCATTACTTCAGTAATGAGCTTAGAGGTGGCAGCAGCCCAACGAGACCATAGGGCCTCACAATAGAAAAGATTAAAAATTATTTTGAAAATTTAAATTGAAGATTTTAGGTACATTAAAATTTTAAAAATTTCATTTCAGGAGCCAACAGCATTAGGAGACAATATGGTGGCACAATGACACAGCCTGGAGGTGGCAGCAGTATCAGGAGACCATAACCTGGCAGAATGGCACAGCCTGGAATTGGCAGCAGCAAGAGAAGATCATATAGTGGAAGAATGACACAGCCTGGAGGAGGCAACAGCCTGACGAGACCATAGGGCCTCACAATTGAAAGAATTAAAGATATTTTGGAAAATTTTAATTGAAGATTTAAAATAGATTAATATTAAGTTTAATTTAATGTGCCAGCAGCATGAGGAGACCACATGGCCACATTGTGTGTTGGTCCTCTGTCTCGTCTTCCTCATCACCCTGTATCTCCACAGCCTGCTCCTGCTCCTCCTCTCCTGTTGAATGACTATAAAAACCACCCATTTTGCAAAACATTGTCTGTGTCCATTGTCCCCCTCCCCCTCCTACTCCAGTTCAGCCCCCACAGGGCTCATGTGGCATTGAGATGTAGGTTCCACGTCTACAATGCCCTGACCAGCCATCGTTTCCAACACGTGTTGTAGGATATGAAGCAGTGGAATGACAGAATGCATCCCATAATCCTGGCAGCTCAAGGAGGGTGTGCTTTGTGGTGTAAAAGTGGCTGAACTGCATGTCTTGCAGATGGGGGTAAGACTTCAGGAATTGCTTGACAACCAGATTGAACACATGTGCCATGCAGGGTGCATGGCTCAGGCTTCCTTGAAGAAGTGCAGACAAGATGTTCTTCCCGTTGTCGGTCACCATGGTTCCCATTTCCAATTTTCATGGAGTAAGCCATGATTTGATTCCTTGATGAATGACTGTTAGAAATTCCTCTCCTGTGTGACTCCGTTCGCCAAGGCAAACCATGGAAAGAACAGCCTGACACTGCCCTGCCCTACACACAAAATGCTGAAGGGGCATTTTTATTAAAGTTTTTAATTAAAATGAATTAAAATTAAAATTAATTTATTAACATGTATTCTAATTATTTATTATTTAACAGTTTTATGTAATGTACTAGCAGCATGAGGAAACCACATGGCAGTACAATGAAACAGCCTGAAGGTGGCAGGAGCATAAGGAGACCATATAGTGGCAGAATAACCAAGCCTGGAGGTGGCAGCAGCAAGAGGAGACCATAGGGCCTAACAATTGAAAAGATTAAAGCTACATTTTCAAATTTAAATTGAATATTTTAAATAGATTACCATAAACATTTTTAGGTAATGACCTAGTAGCATAAGGAAACCACATGGTGGCACAATGGCACAGCCTGGAGGTGGCACCAGCATGAGGAGACCAAAATGTAGTAGAATGACCAAGCATGTAGGTGACAGTAGAAAGAGGAGACCATATGGTGACAGAAAGACACAGCTGGGAGGTGGTGGCAGCCTGATCAGACCAAAGGGCCTCACAATTGAAAAGATTAAATATATATTTTTTAAATTGCATGTGGACATGCTAACATCCTCCGGATACTTGATGAAAAACTGCCACACCGCAAAGTAGCTGATTTCCCCCCAACAGTCCGCACTGACTGACTGCTACTGCCGCCAACTCCATGAACCCCTGTTCCACTACCTCCCGGGCAGGTAGGCTGCAGCGAAGCAGGTGGTCTACCCCAGGCACGTTTGGCTCCAGACTTCCCCCTGATGCCACCATGCGAACTCTCAACCATGCTACCACCTTGCAGGGTCAACTGCTGCCTCACAGGAAACCTGCCACTCTCTTTTCCTGATGATGATAAAGCCCCTTCTGCATCCAGATCTCAAGTGCGATTGGCTTAATCAATATCGAGTTATGTTAGCACGTCACTGATGTCCTCATCAGGTTCCTCAACAGTGTGTGCTTCAGGAGCCTGAATGCTCCCAACACCACCTACTACGCCACACTCCTCATCACTACTCAATGCTCAAGTTTCTCTTCATAAAGTAAAAATCTTTCGCCTTTTACTCTCCTTATCCCTACTTGCCTGCCTAGTAAAGGAAGCGGGGGATGTCTTCTCCACTTCTTGGCTGGGCAGTAGCTGCTGACTGTCCTCTAGTAGATCATCTTGACTAAAAAGTGGAGCTGAACCCAAAGCATAGGATACTTCTATGGGGGAGTGAACAGCTTAGGACAGAGGCAATTGGAGGACAGGGACTGTTCCCGGGCCATGCCAACTGAGGGTTGTGTCTGAGGAACCCACCGACTGTTGACTGTGGGTGTCAGATGTCACTTATGATTAAGTGGATGACCGAGTTAACCAGTCAATGACAGCAGATGGGTTGCTGGTTGAGACACGACTGCTAGCTGATACCAGAAGCTCAGGCCTCTCGCTGTGACTCCTGCTGCCACTTGCCCCTAGTCTGCTGTGACCTCTGCCTGCGCCAGATGAGTTTAGGCTTCTGCCACTCTTCTGTGTATGTCCTGGCACTTTTCTGCCTGACATACTTAGTGCGGGGAGTACAATATGCTCCACTACGCTCAAAACAGTATTTGTCTAGAACAACAGCACATGTGTACTTTTGGCTGACCTTTCACAGTAACTAATCCCTTAAGACTTTAACAGGAACAAAATGGTACATCACAGAGATGTACGTATGTGGCATGCACTTATGAGGGGAATACAATGCTCTCCACTATGCTTAAAACAGTAGTTGTCTACAATACCAGCAGGTGTGTAATTTTTGCTGGCCTTTCACAGTATCTAGGCCCTTAAGACTTTAACAGGAAAAAAATGGTGCACCACGTAAATGTACATATGTGGTATGCCCTTATGAGGGGAGTACAATGTGCTCCACTACGCTTAAAACAGTATTTGTCTACAACACCAGCAGGTGTGTACTTTTGGCTGGCCTTTTACAGTATCTAGGCCCTTAAGACTTTAACATACAGGAACAAAATGGTACACCACTTAGATGTACACATAGGTTACACTTAATAGAAGACAACACATTTTTAGTGCTCTGCTCACCCTATTGGCTGGCTACTGTTAGCTTTTCAGTTGTACACACCAGTGCTGCAGCACACAGTCACTGTGTACTAAACCCAAAATTGCACTTTCAATCTCAGTCTCACTCCCTTCCCTATCAGTGCTTCTAGGCTGGATTTGGGCTTGAGGTGAATCACTGCTACAATACACCCACAATTGCATTTTCTCTCTCAATCTCTCTCCCTTCCTTATCTGTGCTTCTAGGCTGGATTTGGGTTTGAGGTGAATCGCTGCTGTAAAAAAGCTTTTCTGTGTAAAACACATTGCTCTCTGTCCCTCTCTCTCTGCATGAGAATGCAGATGTGAGTGGCAGCAAGATGGCTGCCAATCATATAGGGCTATGACATCACGAGTGGCTGGCTGCTGATAGGCTTCATGCTGCATGTGATTCAGGGTCTTCCCGTCGACCCTTGTTCCAGCCTTCCCAGGATTCCTTGTCCCATGTCCTCACATGTGGATCTGCCATTTCAGATGCCCGGCCCCTGGAGCCTGGACCGCACAAAATGGAGTTTAATAAAGTGATTCACATGACCGAATTGCGGCGATATTCGCATTTGTTGCAAATCGAATTTGGATTTGTCAGATTCGATTCGCTCATCCCTAGAAGTGGTAGTGTCCCAGTCAATAAGCAGAGGAGCATCCCTCATACTGATGAATCAATATAAATATTGCATTTCCACTATGTAACAAGCTCTCTCACACAGCAATGTGGACACCTAGATATGTGTGAGATAGGATAGAAACAAGGCACAGCATGGGATCCATTGATTACAAATATAAAGACTTTATTGCGCTGACAAGTAGAACCCATAGGTTGTTTCCGCATTAATAATAAAACTTCATGTCTGGCTTGATTAGATTTTCTTCCAAGAAACACAGGGGCTAAGCTCTGTAGGAGCTGTTTGCACACTTTGCATGTTCTTTTTCTTTTTTATGTGTCTTTTACATGTATTTTACCTTCCTATTTGAAATGTAACCATTCTTTTCACACACACTGGTGTCACTGTAAGTCTCTGAACTTTTCACTAGCTAAATATGCACTATCCAGGAGATAACTACTTAATCAATTAATAAATTGTATCAAAATTATATAACAACATATCTAATAATATAGACAATCGTGAGAATGTCTTCCTCATATCTTTTAAAATGGCAGGTAGAGATGATTCGTCGAATTTTTCAAAAAAAAATTGTTTTGATCTGAATGTATTAAAACTTAACCCCTTAAGGACCAAGGACGTAACGGTACGTCCTTGGTCCTGCTCCCGTGATATAATGCGGGGTTACACGGTAACCCCGCATCATATCACGGCGGGCCCGGCGTCATAGTGAAGCCGGGACCCGCCGCTTATAGTGCGCAGCGCCGATCGCGGCGCCGCACGCTACTAACCCTTTAGCCGCGTGCTCAGAGCTGAGCCACGCGGCTAAAAGTGAAAGTAAAAACTGCCGGTTAGCTCAGTGGGCTGTTCGGGATAGCCGCGGCGAAATCGCGGCATCCCAAACAGCTTGCAGGACAGCTTGCAGTCCCTTCCTGCCTCCTCGCTGTCCGATCACCTAATGACTGCTCAGTGCCTGAGATCCAGGCTTGAGCAGTCAAGCGGCAGAATCATCGATCACTGGTTTCCTATGAGAAACCAGTGATCAATGATAAAGATCAGTGTGTGCAGTGTTATAGGTCCCTAAGGGAGTTATAACACTGCAAAAAAAAAAAAGTGAAAAAAAAAAGTGAATAAAGATCATTTAACCCCTCCCCTATTAAAAGTTTGAATCACCCCCCTTTTCCCATAAAAAAAACCACAGTGTAAATAAAAAAAATAATAAACATATATGTATTCACCGCGTGTGGAAATGTCCGAATTATAAAAATATATCGTTAATTAAACCGCTCGGTCAGTGGCGTACGCGCAAAAAAATTCTAAAGTCCAAAATAGTGCATTTTTGGTCACTTTTTATATCATTTAATCAATTTAGATCAATAAGTCCTATCAATGCAAAAATGGTAACGTTAAAAACTTCAGATCATGGCGCAAGAAATGAGCCCTCATACCGCCCCAGACACGGAAAAATAAAAAAGTTATAGGGGTCAGAATATGACAATTTTAAACGTATTCATTTTCCTTAATGTAGTTATGATTTTTTCCAGAAGTACGACAAAATCAAACCTATATAAGTAGGGTATCATTTTAATCGTATGGACCTACAGAATAAAAATAAGGTATCATTTTTACCGAAAAATGTACTTTGTAGAAACGGAAGCCCCCAAAAGTTACAAAACTGCGTTTTTTTTTTTAAATTTTGTCGCGCAATTATTTTTTTTTTCTGTTTCGCCGTAGATTTTTTGGCAAAATTACTGACGTCGTTACAAAGTAGAATTGGTGGCGCAAAAAATAAGCAATCATATGGATTTTTAGGTGCAAAATTGAAAGAGTTATGATTTTTTAAAGGCAAGGAGCAAAAAACGAAAATGCAAAAACGGAAAAAAACCCGGTCCTTAAGGGGTTAAAAACAGCTATTTCTGACCTACAGAGAGCCTCAATAGGGATGTAGAACACTTTTCTGAGTTCTAATACGTATCAGAGTGTGCTGAGGTAGTGAAACAATACTGATATTCAGAATGACATGCAGATTACCAGCATCACTTTTAGAATCACTGCTGCAGAGTGGCACAATGACAGAGCCTGGAGGTGGCATCAGTATGAGACCATATAGTGGCTGAATAACACAGCGTGGAGGTGTTGGCAACATGAGGAGACCATATAGTGGCTTAATGATGAAGTGTGGAGGTCTTGGCAGCATGAGGAGAGCATATAGTGGCTGAATGACACAGCCTGGAGGTGTTGGCAGCATGAAGAGACCATATAGTGGCTGAATGATACAGTGAGGAGGTGTTGGCAGCATAAGGAGACCATATAGTGGCTGAATGACACAGCGTGGAGTTGTTGGCAGCATGAGGAGACCATATAGTGTCTGAATGACAGTGTGGAGGTGTTGGCAGCATGAGGAGACCATATAGTGGCTGAATGACACAGTGTGGAGGTGTTGGCAGCATGAGGAGACCATATAATGGCTGAATGACTCAGTGTGGAAGTGTTGGCAGCATGAGGAGACCATATAGTGTCTGAATCGCACAGCCAGGTGTTGTCAGCAGCATGAGTAGACACAAGGCCTTCACAATCCCTAAGATTATAAGATGAATTCTGAAATTGAACCTTTTGGGGACGAAGGGAGTATGAATACGCCCTTATGTCCTGGTACTTAAGAACGAAAGGCGTATGCATACGTCCGTGGGAATTTTGGTCCCCGCCGCGTGCCGTGCAGGGACCGGACCGGGGTGATTGCTGATATCGATCAAATGCCCAGGGAGGTCATGAGACCCCCCCCATGTCGGCGAACGGCGCAAATCGCAAGTGAATTCACACTTGCGATTTGCGCCGATTCCGGGTCATACACGATCTATGGTGACCCTGTGACCCGGAATATAAGGGGGATCGCGGTTGTCTAAGGCACCTACGATCCCCCTGAAGGGATAGGAGTGAGGTGGCAGGGGTGCCACCCCTCCTATGCCTGCTATTGGTCGTCAGAAGAGACGACCAATAGCAGATCGGGGGGGTGGGGGGGTTCACTTTTGCTTTCCCCGTCCTGCCCCTCCACAATAGCCGGTGCAGAACAGGGAAACCGAAGAGGACAGACGACAGAAGGTCCACTTACCCATCCGGAGGCAGCGGGCGACGGTGATCGGCAGGCAGCGATGTCGAGCGGCAGAGGAGGACGGCTCCCTGGATCCTACGGAAGCCGGTAAGTTGCCTAGAAACATCTGGAGGGCTACAGTCTGAGACCACTATACAGTGGTCTCTAACCTGCAGCCCTCCAGATGTTGCAAAACTACAACTCCCAGCATGCCCAGACAGCTGTTTGCTGTCTGGGCATGCTGGGATTTGTAGTTTTGCAACATCTGGAGGGCCACAGTTTGGAGATCAAAAAAAAGTAATAGGGGTCAGAAGATGACAATTTTAAACCTATAAATTTTCCTGCATGTAGTTAGGATTTTTTCCAGAAGTACGACAAAATCAAACCTACATAAGTAGGGTATAATTTTAATCGTATGGACCTACAGAAAAAAGAGAAGGTGTAATCTCCACCGAAAAATGTACTGTGTAGAAACGGAAGCCCCCAAAATTACAAAATGGCATTTTTTTTCTTCAATTTTGTCTCACAATTATTGTTTTTTTTTCGTTTCACCGTAGATTTTTGGGTAAAATTACTGATGTCATTACAAAGTAGAATTGGTGGTGCAAAAGAGAAGCCATCATATGGATTTTTAGGTGCAAAATTTAAAGAGTTATGATTTTTTAAAGGTAAGGAGGAAAAAACGAAAATGCAAAAAAGGAAAAACCTCGGGTCCTTAAGTGGTTAAGGACGCAGACGATATTTGCAAATCTGACCACTGTCACTTAAAACATTATTAACTCTGGGATGATTTTACTTTTCATTCTGATTCTGAGATAGTTTTTTCCTGACATATTCTACTTTATGTTAGTGGTAAAATTTTGTTGATACTTCTTTTTTTTTTTTACTTTGAAACTCTCTGCTTATAAGGAAAATGGACATCCCAAATAAAATATATATTGATTCACATATACAATATGTCTACTTTATGATTGCATCATAAAATTGACATGTTTTTACTTTTTGAAGACATCAGAGGGCTTCAAAGTATAGCAGCAATTTTCAAATTTTTCACAAAATTTTCTAAATCTGAATTTTTCAGAGACCAGTTCAGTTTTGAAGTGGATTTGAGGGACCTTCATATTAGAAATACCCCACAAATGACCCCATTATAAAAACTACACCCCTCAAAGTATTCAAAATGACATTCAGTGTGTGTTTACCCTTTAGGTATTTCACAGGAATAGCAGCAAAGTGAAGGTGAAAATTCAAAATCTTCATTTTTTTTACACTCGCATGTTCTTGTAGACCCAGTTTTTGAATTTTCACAAGGGGTAAAAGGAGAAAAATCTTGCTATAATTTGACAACCAATTTCTCTCGAGTAAGGAAATATCTCATATGTGTATGTCAAGTGTTTGTCGGGCGCAGTAAAGGGCTCAGAAGGGAAGGAGCGACAATTTTGGAGAGTGAGTTTTTCTGAAATGGTTTTGGGGGGCATGTCACATTTAGGAAGCCCCTATGGTGCCAGAACAGCAAGAAAACCCCCACATGGCATATTATTTTGGAAAACTACACCCTTAGGGAATGTAATAAGGGTTCCAGTGAGCCTTAACACCCCACAGGTGTTTAAGGACTTTTTGTTAAAGTTGGACGTGTAAATAAAACATTTTCACTAAAATGCAGGTTTTTCCCCAAATTGTACATTTCTACAAGGGGTAATAGGAGAAAATGTCCCCCAAAAATGTTAACCCCATTTCTTCTGAGTATGGGAATAACCCATGTGTGGACGTCAAGTGCTCTGCTGGCGCACTACAGTGCTCAGAAGAGAAGGAGCGCCATTGAGCTTATGGAGAGAGAATTTGGTTCGAATAGAAGTCGGGGGCCATGTGCATTTACAAAGCCCCCGTGGTGCCAGAACAGTGAACCCCCCCCCTCCACATGTGACCCCATTATGGAAACCAAACCCCCCACAGAATTTAATAAGGGGTGCAGTGAGCATTTATATCCCAGTGGCATTTGGCAGATCTTTGGAACAGTGGGCTGTGCAAATAAAAAATTAAATTTTTCATTTTCACGGACCACTGTTCCAAAAATCTGTCAAACACCAGTGGGGTGTAAATACTCACTGCACCCCTTATTACATTCTGTGAGGGGTGTAGTTTCCAAAATGGGGTCACATGTGGGGAAGGTCCATTGTTCTTGCACTATGGGGCTTTGTAAACACATGTGCCCTTAAATTCCGGACAAATTTTGTAGTTGTAGTGCGCCAGCAGAGCACTTTACATCCACTTATGAGGTATGTTCTTACTTAAGAAATGGGGTTACAAATTTTGGGGGGGGCTTTTCTCCTTTTTTCCCTTGTGAAAATGAAAAATGTAGGGCAACACCAGCATTTCTGTAAAAAAAAAAAAATTTTTTCATTTTCCCGTCCAACTTTAATTAAAATTTGTCAAACACCTGTGGGGTGTTCAGACTCACTATACCCCTTGTTTCGTTCCGTGAGGGGTGTCATTTCCAAAATGGGTTCACATGTGGGTATTTATTTGCGTTTATGTCAGAACCACTGTAAAATCAGCCACCCCTGTGTAAATCACCAATTTAGGCCTCAAAGTACATAATGCGCTCTGACTTCTGAGCCTTGCTTTGCGTTCGCAGAGCATTTTACGCCAACATATGGAGTATTTCCGTACTCAGGAGAAATTGCGTTACAAATTTTGCGGGTCTTTTTTTCCTTTTACCTCTTGTGAAAATAAAAAGTATGGGGGCAACACTAGCATGTTAGTGTAACCGGCTGATGTAGACCCCCAACTTTTCCTTTTCATAAGGGGTAAAAGGAGAAAAAGCCCCCCAAAATATGTAGTGCAATTTCTCCCGAGCATGGAAATACCCCATATGTGGCCCTAAACTGTTTCCTTGAAATACCACAGGGCTCCGAAGTGAGAGAGCACCATGCGCATTTGAGGACTAAAATAGGGATTGCATAGGGGTGAACATAGGGATTTTCTACACCAAGGATTCCCAAACATTGTGCCTCCAGCTGTTGCTAAACTCCCAGCATGCCTGGACAGTCAGTGGCTGTCCAGAAATGATGGGAGTTGTTGTTTTGCAACGGCTGGAGGCTCCGTTTTGGAAACACTGCCGTACAATATGTTTTTTATTTTTATTGGGGGGGGGGGGCAGTGTAAGGGGGTTTATATGTCGTGTTTTACCCTTTATTATGTGTTAGTGTAGTGTAGTGACTTGTTTACAGGGAGTTTCCCGCTAGGAGTTTGCACCGTGGCAGAAAATTGAAATTGATTGGAAAACCTTCAGTTAGGCTCTGTTACCTAACTCAGTATTTTCCAAACAGGGTGCCTCCAGCTGTTGCAAAACTACAACTCCCAGCATGAACTGATCGCCGAAGGGCATGCTGGGAGATGTAGTTATGCAACAGCTGGAGGTATGCAACTACAACTCCCAGCATGCCAAGACAGCTGTTTGCTCCTTGGACATGCTGGGATTTGCAGTTTTGCAACATCTGGAGGGCTACAGTTTAGAGACCACTACACAGTGATCTCCAAACTGTGGCCCTCCAGATGTTGCAAAACTACAACTCCCAGCATGCCCAGAGAGCAAACTGCTGTGTGGGTATCCTGGGAGTTGTAGTTTTGCAAGATCTGGAGGGCCACAGTTTAGAGACCACTGCACAGTTAACTCCAAACTGTAGCCCTCTAAATCTTGCAAAACTACAAATCCCAGCATGCCCAAACGGCTGTCTGGGCATGCTAGGAGTTGTAGTTTTGCAACCTCTGGAGGGCTACAGTTTAGAGACCACTGTATATTGGTCTCCAAACTTTAGCCCCTCCCCCCCAGATGTTGCTATGCAACTACTCACCGGTTTCCGGCCGCCACTGGTCAGGTAAGGGACCTCCACCACCGCCGCTGCCGGTCACGCTACAGTTCCCCCGTTCTGCCTGGATTACCATCGTTGGGAAGAACGGGGGGACCGAACTTTAACCCCCGCCCCCGATCTGCTATTGGTCATCGCTTCTTGATGACCAATAGCAGGGGGACCGGGGGTGTCTTGGACACACCCAATCCTCCTGATTTTCCGGGTCACCGGACACTGGTATGGCCCGAATCCGCCGAAAATCGCTGGTCTGAATTAATCTGCGATTTCTGGCGATCACCGACATGGGGGGGGGGGGGCGGAGGGGGGTTTGTCTCAGGACTCCCCTGGGCATATGTACGGGATGCCTGCTTATAGATATCAGCAGTCATCCCGGTCCGGTCCCTGACCGGCTAGCGGCGAGGACCAGAATTCCCAAGGGCGTATCTATATGCCCTATGTCCTTATGCATACGCCCTGCGTCCTAAAGAGGTTAAGTAATGTCTTAGTAGGTAGGTAGGGAATTCCCCTGTTAGGTAGAATCCCCCAGTAGGTTATGCCTCCTTTACGTAGGTAGGTAATGATCCCAGTAATTTTCCCAGGTAGGTAATGTCCCAGTAGGTGAATAGGTTTTCCCCCAGTAGGGAGGTAATAGGTAATGCCCTCAGTAGGAAGTTGGTAGGTAATGCCCCTAAGTAAATAAAAAGTAATGTCCCCAGTTGATAGGTAGTAGGTCATTTCACCACTATATAGGTAAAGCCCTCAGTAGTTAGGAAGTAGGTAATGCCTCCAGTAGGTCTTCTAAAAGAAAATGTAAATCTCACTCAAGTTTCTGCCGCTCCTATGCTTAGGTCGGATCTCTGCATCTTTCTTTTGCAGGCCACTGAATGAAATAATATCACGTGACCTGCAGCATAAGGCTATGATCCTGAATGTACATTATGTATGACATTTGCATAATGTACATACAGGAGCAGAGACCACTCTTTAAAGTCTTCTGCTACTGAGTGGGTGCTGCTGCAAGGTGCAAAGGGATGGACCAAGGTCTCCATGGGGGGTACTGGTCGGAAGTCCTCCTGATGGCGGCCCTGCACCTTGTTACCTATCTCTGTGTCTACTTTCCTTGAGTTCAGCTGCAGTCAATGCAGACTAGCCTGTATTATGGTTCTATTGCCCTTAATGATATGTTCTGCAGCAAGAAACTTTGTGCCCAACACTATACATTAATGGCATCGATATAAAGTGACCGCAGGAGCTGTACTCACTTCATAGCGGGTGAGTTCCAGCTGCTATTAGCAGCCAGGACTTACAGATAATGACGAACATCAGTGACATGCTGATGTCTGCTATTAACCCTAAAGACACTGTGATCACTGAATGTATAGCGAAAATGGTATTGCCGGTAGGTTTGGATGAGACACTCGCACCCCTGCAGTGCAATCGCAAGGGTCCAATGAATGCAAATGGCCACCGGAGGTCTCTTACCAGCCTTCAGAGAACAAGATCGCCGATTTTCTTTTGCAGCCTGCAGAGCTTTCTTGAACAGCCCCTAACAAATTAAAATTGCCTCCTCCCTTAAAAAAATAAAAAATAAAAAATAAAAAAATGCAACATGTTTGGTATCACCACATGCAGAAATGTCTAAACTAATAAAATATAATGTTTATAATTCCATATGGTGAATGACGTAAACATACAAAAGAAGGTCCTTAGGAAACTTGGTAATATGGAGCTTAGATGTGTACCACAGGGGAGAATAAAGAAGGGTTATAGTCCGTGCACACACTACTGCTGCACAAACAGTGTGTTTATACAGGCTCCCTTTGTGAGTCCATATGCTGCCCTCATGAGACATATATTCTTCCCTATTAGCAATACATCTTGGGTGAATACCTCTATAAAATGGCATGATTCTTTGTAGATTTTTATGAAGCACATATTACAAGAATCTGTATAAAATAAAATGCACATGAAGGTATAGTATGTACAATACAGCATGAGGCCTTCAACTCATTTCACTCAGTTCACCTATTTGAGCATTTGTTGGAGTCAACAGGTATGCCTAACAGGTATGCCTTTGTGTGCCTATTCAGTGGCACAAATTGAAGATCTCTATTGAAGGTGTACGCCTTCAATGGAAAGCTTCAATTTATGCCACTGAATAGGCATACAAAGATATCCATTGACCAAAGACTATTTATAAAGGTTCTTATTTTTGCATGCAGGAAACAGATAATCATTGAAAATTCAGTTCAAAGGTGTCCATAGTTGTTAAAGGGGATGTCTCATTGCATAAGAACAGCCTCCACTCTGGCCGATCCAGCCAATTTATGTAGAATCACTATGTATCGCTATGGGTTCTTAGAGCCAGTCTGGCAGATTCTTATCACTGTGGAGATGTGCAGAATGGGTTTTCTAGCCTAAAAAATTATTCCTAGAAGGCGATGGTGTATTCCCTAAGTCATAATGACTCCTAACATTGTACTGACTCATAGGACCAGCAGAAGACAAACCTATTTTGTGCTGTCATTGCCGCCAATCACAATTTTTTATGAGATGATTTACAAACAGGTATTATATTTTATATTTTGGGTGGGCCCTCATTGTTTCCTTATAGTGGATCCGAGAAATGACACTAGTGTCCTAATAGGTTGTGCCCTAAGATCAGTGCTTGGACTTTACTATGATCCACATATTGTTGCCAGTTAAATTATTTATTTAATGTGATTTTGTCTTCCCGAGACATCCTTTTCTAGCTTTGTACTCCAACATAACCCACTGGGCCACAGTCACGGCTGAGCGAACCGCCAGATTCTCCCATCCAGCTCGCTGCAAAGAAAAATTATTTCTGTATCCAGTGTGCGCAGAATTTAAGCTAATTTACTTCACAAAAGGTCAAAAGCTTTGATGAATTTCTGCTTTGGACACAAAAGCCTCCACAGACCAAGAATAAGTTGAAGAATAAAAGTGAAGAGAACATTTTGGAAAACATTTGCAGGTTTTGGAGAATACTGCATTAAATTACAGTGTTTACACTAACCAAGTAAATTATTTGTAGTTTAAGTAACTGGAGGACAAGAAGAAAGAGCGATCTTTTAAAACACACCCGACAGCAAGTTTCAGGAACCTCACTGTAGAATGTTAAATCCACTTTCGTCCACACATCATTGTAATGTCACTTTTTCCCGAAGCCATTTGTGACCTCCCTGTCCTATCTGCTTGGTAATAAAACTGGAATTTACAAGAGATGCTGGAACAATCCCTCAGGTTATTTCAAGGATAAGACTCAAACACTGAAATAAGTAGGAAGAATATGTATATCCTTTGGAAATAAAACCAAACAGACCTTCATTCTAATCCCACGTTATCCAGGAGACATTTCTAAATCCTGGAAACAAGTTCCATTGCTGTCTTGAGGACAGGCTGCGAGAGGGAAGCAGTGTCTAACGTTTCACGCAGATCTCTGATAAAAGCTATTTCTATTTAGCTCACATTGCAGCAATGTCTAAATAACGAGTTACATGTCACATACAGACAGCTTAATATACTGTGCGCACTCAGAGTATTTAGCTTGTACAGCGAGAGGGTGGATGCTGTCTGCTTGTAAAGTATTTCTATTATATTAATGTGCTGAAGTACATAACACAGTGAAAACAAACTTTTGTTTACTCACTGTTCTCTGCTCAAACAGATGAGGAGAGGCGTAATTATTAACCCTTTTAGGGCAACAGAGTCATCCACAGCACAATTTGGCAATATTTTGAGGAAATTATAAGGGCACCAGTGATTGCAGCAACAAAATTACTGTGTGTGTGTGTGTGTGTGTGTGCGCTGCGGGGGGGGGGGGGGGGGGGGGGGTAGCATACAGAAAGTGACTATATTCCCAGAAGAGGTGTGTAAAAGTGAGTACATTAGGGTCCCATCTAGAGATGAGCGAACATTTGAAAAATCTGACTCGGTCGATTCGCTGAATTTTTCAGAAAAATTTGGTTCGATACAAATTTATTTGCAGTGAATCTATATTAAAAAGGGCTAATTCTGGCCTACAGAGAGCCTCAATAGGAGAGTAGAACACTTTGCTTTGTCCTAACACGCATATGGAGTGTGCTGGGATAATGAAACACTGATATTCTGTATGACAAGCAGATTACAGGCATCGCTTTTAGAATCAGTGCCGCAGAGCAGCACAATGACAGAGCCCGGAGGTGGCATCAGTATAAGAAGACCATATAGTGTCTGAATGACACAGCATGGAGGTTTTGGCAGCATGGGGAGACCATATAGTGGCTGGATGACACAGTGTGGAGGTGTTGGCAGCATGAGGAGACCCTATAGTAGCTGAATGACACAGCGTGGAGGTGTTGGCAGCATGAGGAGACCATATAGTAGCTGTATGACACAGTGTGTAAGTGTTGGCAGCATGAGGAGACCCTATAGTAGCTGAATGACACAGCGTGGAGGTGTTGGCAGCATGAGGAGACCATATGGTGGTTGAATGACACAGCGTGGAGATGTTGGCAGCATGAGGAGACCATAAAGTGGCTGAGTGACACAGCGTGGAGGTGTTGGCAGCATGAGGAGACCATATGGTGGCTGAATGACACAGCGTGGAGACGTTGGCAGCATGAGGACACCATATAGTGGCTGAATGACACATCTTGGCTGTGGCCAAAGCATGAGGAGACCATATAGTGGCTGAATGACACAGCGTGGAGGTGTTGGCAGCATGAGGAGACCATATAGTGGCTAAATGACACAGCGTGGAGGTGTTGACAGCATAAGGAGACCATATAGTGGCTGAATGACACAGCTTGGTTGTGGCTGAAGCATGAGGAGACCATATAGTGGCTGAATGATACAGCTTGGAGATGTTGGCAGCATGAGGAGACCATATAGTGGCTGAATGACACAGCCTGGAGGTGTTGGCAGCAGGAGGAGACCATATAGTGGCTGAATGACACAGAGTGGAGGTGTTGGCAGCATAAGGAGACCAAAGTGCTAGTGCTACCATAACATATTTTAGGCCAAGGCCC
Source organism: Hyla sarda (assembly GCF_029499605.1). Taxonomy (NCBI): domain Eukaryota; kingdom Metazoa; phylum Chordata; class Amphibia; order Anura; family Hylidae; genus Hyla; species Hyla sarda. The sequence goes on from NC_079198.1 coordinate 76,658,003, forward strand.
AGCAGCATCAGTAAACCATATACTGGCTGCATAACACAGCCTGGAGGTGGCTGAAGCATGAGGAGACCATATAGTGGCTGAATGACACAGCCTGGAGTTGGCTGAAGCATGATAAGAGACCATATAGTGGCTGAATGAGATAGCCTGGAGGTGGCAGCAGCAGCATCAGGAGTCCTGAAAGTGACCTGGTGACAAAGTGGTGTGGTGGATGGCAAAGCCACCCGGTGATGACGGTGAGTGAAAAAAGGTCTGATGCAGAGGAATGTTTTTAACTGGGGAGCAGCGCCTTGAATCTGTTTGGCACTATTCATATTTGTGAAGTGTTGGTGTGGCACCATGGTCAATCTACTCTCATGCATCAGGCATTGGTGGTTGGAAATCCTGGCTGATCCATGCCTGATTCATCTTCACAAAGATCAGACTCTCCGCATTTTTCGTGGACAGACGAGTTCTCCAAGGGCTGCACTAAACACCCACTCTGATGGCACACTACTGGCCGGGCGGGACAGCTTTTCCAGGGCAAACTCTGCTAGTTGAGGCCACAAATCAAGTTTGGCTGCCCAGAAGTCCAGCACAACTTCAAGGTGTGTTGGCATAGGCATGTCAAGGTATGCCATCACCTGCTGGTTCAGATCTTGCTCCAGGTGTGTTACGCCGAGCGCTCTGGGTCCCCACTCCTCCCCGGAGCGCTCGCAGTGTTTACCTGCTCGCAGCGCCCCGGTCAGACCCGCTGACCGGGAGTGCTGTGATAGTGTCTCTAGCAGGGATGCGATCCGCGACGCGCCCGGTCGCGGTTCGCGTCCCAGCCTGCTTACCAGACCTGTCCTCCCTCTGTCCTCTCCCGGCGCGTGCGGCCCTGCTCCCTAGGGCGCGCGCGCCGGCTCTCTGCGATTTAAAGGGCCAGTGCTTTGGCGCCTGGCCCAAATTAGTAATTTCACCTGTGCACTGGTCTATATTACCTCACTTCCCCTTCCCTGTATTGCCGGATCTTGTTGCCATTGTGACAGTGAAAGCGTTCCTTGTATGTCCCAAGCCAGTGTTCCAGACCTCCTGCCGTTGCCCCTGACTACGATCCTTGCTGCCTGCCCTGACCTTCTGCTACGTCCGACCTTGCTCTTGCCTAATCCCTTGTACCGCGCCTATCTCAGCAGTCAGTCGGGGTTGAGTCCATATCGGGTGGAACGACCTGGGGGTTACCTGCCGCAGCAAGTCCATTCAGCTTTGCGGCGGGCTCTGGTGAATACCAGTAACCCCTTAGACTCCGTTCCCCTGGTACGGCCCACGTCATCACCCCACTGACACAGAGGATCCACCACCAGTATCCTCTCTGTACCCGGATCCTGAAAAGGTGTAAGTGACTCGGAGGGACTTTCTACCTCCATCTCCACTGCTCACTGTAACAGTGTGCCTAGGTCCTCTGTCTCGCCTTTCTCATAACCCTCTAGCTCCTCTGGCTGCTCCTGCTCTTCCTCTCCTGTCAGATTACTAGAAAAACCGCCCATTTGGCAAAACCTAAACTGTGCTCCACTGTGCCCCTCCCCCTCCTCCTCCAGTTCAGCCCCCACAGGGCTAATATGGCCGTGAGATGTAGGCTCCTGTCACGATTCGGCTGGCAGGAGGTGGATCCTCTGTGCCAGAGAGGGATTGGCGTGGACCGTGCTAGTGGACCGGTTCTAAGTTACTACTGGTATTCACCAGAGCCCGCCGCAAAGCGGGATGGTCTTGCAGCGGCGGTAGTAACCAGGTCGTATCCACTAGCAATGGCTCAACCTCTCTGACTGCTGAAGATAGGCGCGGTACAAGGGAGTAGACAAGAGCAAGGTCGGACGTAGCAGAAGGTCGGGGCAGGCAGCAAGGATCGTAGTCAGGGGCAACGGCAGGAGGTCTGGAACACAGGCTAGGAACACACAAGGAAACGCTTTCACTGGCACAATGGCAACAAGATCTGGCAAGGGAGTGCAGGGGAAGTGAGGTATACATAGGGAGTGCACAGGTGAACACACTAATTAGGCCAACTGCGCCAATCAGTGGTGCAGTGGCCCTTTAAATCGCAGAGACCCGGCGCGCGCGCGCCCTAGGGAGCGGGGCCGCGCGCGCCGGGACAGGACTGACGGAGAGCGAGTCAGGTACGGGAGCCGGGGTGCGCATCGCGAGCGGGCGCCACCCGCATCGCGAATCGCATCCCGGCTGGGGGCGGTATCGCAGCGCACCCGGTCAGTAGATCTGACCGGGGCGCTGCAGTAGCGAGGATGTTGCGAGCGCTCCGGGGAGGAGCGGGGACCCGGAGCGCTCGGCGTAACAGTACCCCCCCCTTGGGTCTCCGCCTCTTCTTGGAGCCTGAGAACCTGAGGACCAGACTTTTGTCTAGGATGTTGTCCTCAGGTTCCCAGGATCTCTCTTCAGGACCACAGCCCTCCCAATCAACCAAAAAAAATACTTTCCCTCTGACCGTCTTGGAGGCCAGTATCTCCTTCACGGAGAAGATGTCAGAAGAACCGGAAACAGGAGTGGGAGAAACAAGTTTGGGAGAGAAACGGTTGATGATGAGTGGTTTAAGGAGAGAGACATGAAAGGCATTGGGAATACGAAGAGAAGGAGGAAGAAGAAGTTTGTAAGAGACAGGATTAATTTGGCACAAGACTTTGAAAGGACCAAGATAGCGTGGTCCCAGTTTGTAACTGGGGACACGAAAGCGGACATATTTAGCGGAGAGCCATACCTTGTCTCCGGGAGAAAAAATGGGGGGAGCTCTTCTTTTCTTATCGGCAAACTTTTTCATGCGAGATGAAGCCTGTAAAAGAGAATTTTGGGTCTCTTTCCATATGGTGGAAAGATCACGAGTCACTTCATCGACAGCGGGCAAACCAGAGGGCAAGGGAATAGGGAGGGGGGGAAGAGGGTGACGGCCGTACACCACGAAAAATGGGGATTTAGCAGAAGATTCAGAGACTCTGAAGTTGTACGAGAATTCGGCCCATGGTAGAAGATCTGCCCAGTCATCCTGGCGGGAGGAAACAAAATGCCGTAAATAGTCACCCAGGACCTGGTTAATTCTTTCTACTTGCCCATTGGATTGAGGATGATAAGCAGAAGAGAAGTTTAATTTAATCTTGAGTTGTTTACAGAGAGCTCTCCAGAATTTTGACACGAATTGGACGCCTCTATCCGAGACGATCTGCGTGGGCAAACCGTGAAGACGAAAAATGTGTACAAAAAATTGTTTTGCCAACTGAGGCGCTGAAGGAAGACCAGGAAGAGGAATAAAATGTGCCATCTTGGAAAATCGATCAACGACCACCCAAACAACAGTGTTGCCACGGGATGGGGGTAGGTCTGTAATAAAGTCCATACCAATCAGAGACCAAGGCTGTTCGGGGACAGGCAGAGGATGAAGGAGACCAGCAGGCTTCTGGCGAGGAGTCTTATACCGGGCACAGACAGTACAGGCCCGCACAAAATCAACAACATCCGTCTCCAGAGTCGGCCACCAATAGAAACGAGAGATGAGTTGCAAGGACTTTTTGATGCCCACATGGCCTGCGAGGTGGGAGGAGTGACCCCATTTGAGAATCCCGAGACGTTGGCGTGAAGAAACGAAGGTCTTCCCTGGAGGAGTTTGCCTGATGGAGGCTGGAGAAGTGGAGATCAGACAGTCAGGAGGAATGATGTGTTGTGGAGAGCCCTCTACTTCCGAGGCATCCGAGGAACGAGAGAGAGCATCGGCCCTAATGTTCTTGTCGGCAGGGCGAAAATGAATTTCAAAGTTAAAACGGGCAAAGAACAACGACCACCTGGCCTGGCGAGGATTCAGCCGTTGGGCAGACTGGAGATAGGAGAGATTCTTGTGATCGGTGTAAATGATAACTGGAAATTTTGATCCCTCCAGCAGATGCCTCCATTCCTCAAGGGCCAATTTAATGGCCAGTAGTTCTCGATCCCCGATGGAGTAGTTCCTCTCCGCCGGAGAGAAGGTCCTAGAAAAAAAACCACAAGTAACAGCATGCCCGGAAGAATTTTTTTGTAGAAGGACCGCTCCAGCTCCCACTGAGGAGGCATCAACCTCCAATAGGAAGGGTTTAGATGGGTCAGGTCTGGAGAGCACGGGAGCAGAAGAAAAGGCAGACTTGAGCTGTTTAAATGCGTCTTCCGCTTGGGGAGACCAGGACTTAGGATTGGCATTCTTCTTGGTTAAAGCCACGATAAGAGCCACAATAGTGGAAAAATGTGGAATAAATTGTCTGTAATAATTGGCGAACCCCAAAAAACGTTGGATAGCACGGAGTCCGGAGGGGCGTGGCCAATCTAAGACGGCAGCGAGTTTATCTGGGTCCATTTGTAGTCCCTGGCCAGAGACCAAGTATCCTAGGAAAGGAAGAGATTGACATTCAAACAGACATTTCTCCATTTTGGCATAAAGTTGATTGTCTCGAAGTCTCTGAAGAACCATGCGGACATGCTGGCGATGTTCTTCTAAGTTGGCAGAAAAAATCAGAATATCGTCCAGATACACAACAACACAGGAATATAAGAGATCACGAAAAATTTAATTAACAAAGTCTTGGAAGACGGCAGGGGCGTTGCACAGGCCAAAGGGCATGACCAGATACTCAAAGTGTCCATCTCTGGTGTTAAATGCAGTTTTCCATTCGTCCCCCTCCCTGATGCGGATGAGATTATAAGCACCTCTTAAGTCCAGTTTGGTAAAGATGTGGGCACCTTGAAGGCGATCAAAGAGTTCTGAGATAAGAGGTAGGGGGTAGCGGTTCTTTACCGTGATTTTATTAAGTCCGCGGTAATCAATGCAAGGACGTAGGGAGCCATCTTTTTTGGACACAAAGAAAAATCCAGCTCCGGCAGGAGAGGAGGATTTGCGGATAAACCCCTTTTTTAAATTTTCCTGGATGTATTCAGACATAGCAAGAGTCTCTGGGGCGGACAGAGGATAAATTCTGCCCCGGGGTGGAGTAGTGCCCGGGAGGAGGTCAATAGGACAGTCATAAGGCCTGTGAGGAGGTAAAGTTTCAGCTTGCTTTTTGCAAAATACGTCAGCATAGTCCATATAAGCCTTAGGGAGACCGGTTACAGGGGGAACCACAGGGTCACGGCAGGGAGTACTGGGAACCGGTTTAAGACAGTCCTTGAAACAAGAAGTACCCCAGCTCTTGATCTCTCCTGTGGACCAATCAAGGGTTGGGGAATGGCGTTGAAGCCACGGTAGTCCAAGGAGAATTTCGGAAGTGCAATTGGAGAGGACCAAAAACTCAATTTTTTCGTGATGAGGTCCGATGCACATTAGGAGGGGCTCCGTGCGGTAACGCACGGTACAGTCCAATCTTTCATTGTTAATACAATTGATGTAAAGGGGTCTGGCGAGACTGGTCACCGGGATGTTGAACCTGTTGATGAGAGAGGCCAAAATAAAATTTCCTGCAGATCCGGAATCCAAGAAGGCCATAGTAGAGAAGGAGAAGGTAGAGGCAGATATCCGCACAGGCACAGTAAGGCGTGGAGAAGCAGAGTTGACATCAAGAACTGTCTCACCTTTGTGCGGAGTCAGCGTACGTCTTTCCAGGCGGGGAGGACGGATAGGACAATCCTTCAGGAAGTGGTCGGTACCGGCACAGTACAGGCAAAGATTCTCCATGCGGCGTCGTGTCCTCTCTTGAGGTGTCAAGCGAGACCGGTCAACTTGCATAGCCTCCACGGCGGGAGGCACAGGAACGGATTGCAGAGGACCAGAGGAGAGAGGAGCCGGGGAGAAAAAACGCCTCGTGCGAACAAAGTCCATATCCTGGCGGAGCTCCTGACGCCTTTCGGAAAAACGCATGTCAATGCAAGTGGCTAGATGAATGAGTTCATGCAGGTTAGCAGGAATTTCTCGTGCGGCCAGAACATCTTTAATGTTGCTGGATAGGCCTTTTTTAAAGGTCGCGCAGAGGGCCTCATTATTCCAGGATAATTCGGAAGCAAGAGTACGGAATTGGATGGCGTACTCGCCAACGGAAGAATTACCCTGGACCAGGTTCAGCAGGGCAGTCTCAGCAGAAGAGGCTCGGGCAGGTTCCTCAAAGACACTTCGAATTTCCGAGAAGAAGGAGTGTACAGAGGCAGTGACGGGGTCATTGCGGTCCCAGAGCGGTTTGGCCCATGACAGAGCTTTCCCAGACAGAAGGCTGACTACGAAAGCCACCTTAGACCTTTCAGTAGGAAACTGGTCCGACATCATCTCCAAGTGCAGGGAACATTGTGAAAGAAAGCCACGGCAAAACTTAGAGTCCCCATCAAATTTATCCGGCAAGGATAGTCGTAGGCCGGAAGCGGCCACTCGCTGCGGAGGAGGTGCAGGAGCTGGCGGAGGAGATGATTGCTGAAGCTGTGGTAGTAGCTGCTGTAGCATCACGGTCAGTTGAGACAGCTGGTGGCCTTGTTGCGCTATCTGTTGCGACTGCTGGGCGACCACCGTGGTGAGGTCGGCGACAACTGGCAGTGGAACTTCAGCGGGATCCATGGCCGGATCTACTGTCACGATTCGGCTGGCAGGAGGTGGATCCTCTGTGCCAGAGAGGGATTGGCGTGGACCGTGCTAGTGGACCGGTTCTAAGTTACTACTGGTATTCACCAGAGCCCGCCGCAAAGCGGGATGGTCTTGCAGCGGCGGTAGTAACCAGGTCGTATCCACTAGCAACGGCTCAACCTCTCTGACTGCTGAAGATAGGCGCGGTACAAGGGAGTAGACAAGAGCAAGGTCGGACGTAGCAGAAGGTCGGGGCAGGCAGCAAGGATCGTAGTCAGGGGCAACGGCAGGAGGTCTGGAACACAGGCTAGGAACACACAAGGAAACGCTTTCACTGGCACAATGGCAACAAGATCTGGCAAGGGAGTGCAGGGGAAGTGAGGTATACATAGGGAGTGCACAGGTGAACACACTAATTAGGCCAACTGCGCCAATCAGTGGCGCAGTGGCCCTTTAAATCGCAGAGACCCGGCGCGCGCGCGCCCTAGGGAGCGGGGCCGCGCGCGCCGGGACAGGACTGACGGAGAGCGAGTCAGGTACGGGAGCCGGGGTGCGCATCGCGAGCGGGCGCCACCCGCATCGCGAATCGCATCCCGGCTGGGGGCGGTATCGCAGCGCACCCGGTCAGTAGATCTGACCGGGGCGCTGCAGTAGCGAGGATGTTGCGAGCGCTCCGGGGAGGAGCGGGGACCCGGAGCGCTCGGCGTAACAGTACCCCCCCCTTGGGTCTCCGCCTCTTCTTGGAGCCTGAGAACCTGAGGACCAGACTTTTGTCTAGGATGTTGTCCTCAGGTTCCCAGGATCTCTCTTCAGGACCACAGCCCTCCCAATCAACCAAAAAAAATACTTTCCCTCTGACCGTCTTGGAGGCCAGTATCTCCTTCACGGAGAAGATGTCAGAAGAACCGGAAACAGGAGTGGGAGAAACAAGTTTGGGAGAGAAACGGTTGATGATGAGTGGTTTAAGGAGAGAGACATGAAAGGCATTGGGAATACGAAGAGAAGGAGGAAGAAGAAGTTTGTAAGAGACAGGATTAATTTGGCACAAGACTTTGAAAGGACCAAGATAGCGTGGTCCCAGTTTGTAACTGGGGACACGAAAGCGGACATATTTAGCGGAGAGCCATACCTTGTCTCCGGGAGAAAAAATGGGGGGAGCTCTTCTTTTCTTATCGGCAAACTTTTTCATGCGAGATGAAGCCTGTAAAAGAGAATTTTGGGTCTCTTTCCATATGGTGGAAAGATCACGAGTCACTTCATCGACAGCGGGCAAACCAGAGGGCAAGGGAATAGGGAGGGGGGGAAGAGGGTGACGGCCGTACACCACGAAAAATGGGGATTTAGCAGAAGATTCAGAGACTCTGAAGTTGTACGAGAATTCGGCCCATGGTAGAAGATCTGCCCAGTCATCCTGGCGGGAGGAAACAAAATGCCGTAAATAGTCACCCAGGACCTGGTTAATTCTTTCTACTTGCCCATTGGATTGAGGATGATAAGCAGAAGAGAAGTTTAATTTAATCTTGAGTTGTTTACAGAGAGCTCTCCAGAATTTTGACACGAATTGGACGCCTCTATCCGAGACGATCTGCGTGGGCAAACCGTGAAGACGAAAAATGTGTACAAAAAATTGTTTTGCCAACTGAGGCGCTGAAGGAAGACCAGGAAGAGGAATAAAATGTGCCATCTTGGAAAATCGATCAACGACCACCCAAACAACAGTGTTGCCACGGGATGGGGGTAGGTCTGTAATAAAGTCCATACCAATCAGAGACCAAGGCTGTTCGGGGACAGGCAGAGGATGAAGGAGACCAGCAGGCTTCTGGCGAGGAGTCTTATACCGGGCACAGACAGTACAGGCCCGCACAAAATCAACAACATCCGTCTCCAGAGTCGGCCACCAATAGAAACGAGAGATGAGTTGCAAGGACTTTTTGATGCCCACATGGCCTGCGAGGTGGGAGGAGTGACCCCATTTGAGAATCCCGAGACGTTGGCGTGAAGAAACGAAGGTCTTCCCTGGAGGAGTTTGCCTGATGGAGGCTGGAGAAGTGGAGATCAGACAGTCAGGAGGAATGATGTGTTGTGGAGAGCCCTCTACTTCCGAGGCATCCGAGGAACGAGAGAGAGCATCGGCCCTAATGTTCTTGTCGGCAGGGCGAAAATGAATTTCAAAGTTAAAACGGGCAAAGAACAACGACCACCTGGCCTGGCGAGGATTCAGCCGTTGGGCAGACTGGAGATAGGAGAGATTCTTGTGATCGGTGTAAATGATAACTGGAAATTTTGATCCCTCCAGCAGATGCCTCCATTCCTCAAGTGCCAATTTAATGGCCAGTAGTTCTCGATCCCCGATGGAGTAGTTCCTCTCCGCCGGAGAGAAGGTCCTAGAAAAAAAACCACAAGTAACAGCATGCCCGGAAGAATTTTTTTGTAGAAGGACCGCTCCAGCTCCCACTGAGGAGGCATCAACCTCCAATAGGAAGGGTTTAGATGGGTCAGGTCTGGAGAGCACGGGAGCAGAAGAAAAGGCAGACTTGAGCTGTTTAAATGCGTCTTCCGCTTGGGGAGACCAGGACTTAGGATTGGCATTCTTCTTGGTTAAAGCCACGATAAGAGCCACAATAGTGGAAAAATGTGGAATAAATTGTCTGTAATAATTGGCGAACCCCAAAAAACGTTGGATAGCACGGAGTCCGGAGGGGCGTGGCCAATCTAAGACGGCAGCGAGTTTATCTGGGTCCATTTGTAGTCCCTGGCCAGAGACCAAGTATCCTAGGAAAGGAAGAGATTGACATTCAAACAGACATTTCTCCATTTTGGCATAAAGTTGATTGTCTCGAAGTCTCTGAAGAACCATGCGGACATGCTGGCGATGTTCTTCTAAGTTGGCAGAAAAAATCAGAATATCGTCCAGATACACAACAACACAGGAATATAAGAGATCACGAAAAATTTAATTAACAAAGTCTTGGAAGACGGCAGGGGCGTTGCACAGGCCAAAGGGCATGACCAGATACTCAAAGTGTCCATCTCTGGTGTTAAATGCAGTTTTCCATTCGTCCCCCTCCCTGATGCGGATGAGATTATAAGCACCTCTTAAGTCCAGTTTGGTAAAGATGTGGGCACCTTGAAGGCGATCAAAGAGTTCTGAGATAAGAGGTAGGGGGTAGCGGTTCTTTACCGTGATTTTATTAAGTCCGCGGTAATCAATGCAAGGACGTAGGGAGCCATCTTTTTTGGACACAAAGAAAAATCCAGCTCCGGCAGGAGAGGAGGATTTGCGGATAAACCCCTTTTTTAAATTTTCCTGGATGTATTCAGACATAGCAAGAGTCTCTGGGGCGGACAGAGGATAAATTCTGCCCCGGGGTGGAGTAGTGCCCGGGAGGAGGTCAATAGGACAGTCATAAGGCCTGTGAGGAGGTAAAGTTTCAGCTTGCTTTTTGCAAAATACGTCAGCATAGTCCATATAAGCCTTAGGGAGACCGGTTACAGGGGGAACCACAGGGTCACGGCAGGGAGTACTGGGAACCGGTTTAAGACAGTCCTTGAAACAAGAAGTACCCCAGCTCTTGATCTCTCCTGTGGACCAATCAAGGGTTGGGGAATGGCGTTGAAGCCACGGTAGTCCAAGGAGAATTTCGGAAGTGCAATTGGAGAGGACCAAAAACTCAATTTTTTCGTGATGAGGTCCGATGCACATTAGGAGGGGCTCCGTGCGGTAACGCACGGTACAGTCCAATCTTTCATTGTTAATACAATTGATGTAAAGGGGTCTGGCGAGACTGGTCACCGGGATGTTGAACCTGTTGATGAGAGAGGCCAAAATAAAATTTCCTGCAGATCCGGAATCCAAGAAGGCCATAGTAGAGAAGGAGAAGGTAGAGGCAGATATCCGCACAGGCACAGTAAGGCGTGGAGAAGCAGAGTTGACATCAAGAACTGTCTCACCTTTGTGCGGAGTCAGCGTACGTCTTTCCAGGCGGGGAGGACGGATAGGACAATCCTTCAGGAAGTGGTCGGTACCGGCACAGTACAGGCAAAGATTCTCCATGCGGCGTCGTGTCCTCTCTTGAGGTGTCAAGCGAGACCGGTCAACTTGCATAGCCTCCACGGCGGGAGGCACAGGAACGGATTGCAGAGGACCAGAGGAGAGAGGAGCCGGGGAGAAAAAACGCCTCGTGCGAACAAAGTCCATATCCTGGCGGAGCTCCTGACGCCTTTCGGAAAAACGCATGTCAATGCAAGTGGCTAGATGAATGAGTTCATGCAGGTTAGCAGGAATTTCTCGTGCGGCCAGAACATCTTTAATGTTGCTGGATAGGCCTTTTTTAAAGGTCGCGCAGAGGGCCTCATTATTCCAGGATAATTCGGAAGCAAGAGTACGGAATTGGATGGCGTACTCGCCAACGGAAGAATTACCCTGGACCAGGTTCAGCAGGGCAGTCTCAGCAGAAGAGGCTCGGGCAGGTTCCTCAAAGACACTTCGAATTTCCGAGAAGAAGGAGTGTACAGAGGCAGTGACGGGGTCATTGCGGTCCCAGAGCGGTTTGGCCCATGACAGAGCTTTCCCAGACAGAAGGCTGACTACGAAAGCCACCTTAGACCTTTCAGTAGGAAACTGGTCCGACATCATCTCCAAGTGCAGGGAACATTGTGAAAGAAAGCCACGGCAAAACTTAGAGTCCCCATCAAATTTATCCGGCAAGGATAGTCGTAGGCCGGAAGCGGCCACTCGCTGCGGAGGAGGTGCAGGAGCTGGCGGAGGAGATGATTGCTGAAGCTGTGGTAGTAGCTGCTGTAGCATCACGGTCAGTTGAGACAGCTGGTGGCCTTGTTGCGCTATCTGTTGCGACTGCTGGGCGACCACCGTGGTGAGGTCGGCGACAACTGGCAGTGGAACTTCAGCGGGATCCATGGCCGGATCTACTGTCACGATTCGGCTGGCAGGAGGTGGATCCTCTGTGCCAGAGAGGGATTGGCGTGGACCGTGCTAGTGGACCGGTTCTAAGTTACTACTGGTATTCACCAGAGCCCGCCGCAAAGCGGGATGGTCTTGCAGCGGCGGTAGTAACCAGGTCGTATCCACTAGCAACGGCTCAACCTCTCTGACTGCTGAAGATAGGCGCGGTACAAGGGAGTAGACAAGAGCAAGGTCGGACGTAGCAGAAGGTCGGGGCAGGCAGCAAGGATCGTAGTCAGGGGCAACGGCAGGAGGTCTGGAACACAGGCTAGGAACACACAAGGAAACGCTTTCACTGGCACAATGGCAACAAGATCTGGCGAGGGAGTGCAGGGGAAGTGAGGTATACATAGGGAGTGCACAGGTGAACACACTAATTAGGCCAACTGCGCCAATCAGTGGCGCAGTGGCCCTTTAAATCGCAGAGACCCGGCGCGCGCGCGCCCTAGGGAGTGGGGCCGCGCGCGCCGGGACAGGACCGACGGAGAGCGAGTCAGTTACGGGAGTCGGGGTGTGCATCGCGAGCGGGCGCCACCCGCATCGCGAATCGCATCCCGGCTGGGGGCGGTATCGCAGCGCACCCGGTCAGTAGATCTGACCGGGGCGCTGCAGTAGCGAGGATGTTGCGAGCGCTCCGGGGAGGAGCGGGGACCCGGAGCGCTCGGCGTAACAGCTCCACGTCTCCAGTGCCCTGACCAGCCATCGTTTCCAACACGTGTTGTAAGAAATGAAGCAGTGGAATGACGTTCATTCCATAATCCTGGTAACTAAGAATGTGGCTTCCTCAAAGGGCCTGAGCAAACGGCAGGTGTCACGTATGAGCTGCCACTAGTTTACATTGAAGTTACACAGGGGAGTACCCCTATCCGCTTGGATCATCAAGAAATCAGTCATGGCTTTTCTCTGTTCGTACAGTCGGTCCAACATATGAAGGGTGGAATTCCAACGTGTGGCAACGTCACAAATCAGACTATGTTGGGGAATACCGTTCAGACGCTGCAGATCAAGGAGGGTGTGCTTTGCGGTGTATGAGTGGCTGAAGTGCATGCACAGTCTCCTTCCCATTGTTAGGATATCTTGCAAATAGGGGGAAAACTTCAGCAACTGCTTCACAGCCAGATTGAACATGTGTTTCATGGCTCAGCCTTCCCAGTTGCAGCGCATGCAAGATGTTCTTCCCGTTTTCGTGGAGTAATCCATGCTCCGATTTATTTACAAATGACTTTTAGCAGTTCCTCCCCTTGTGACTCCGTGAAGAACAGCGTGACACCTCCCTGCCCTGCACACATGGTATGCTGAAGGGCCACTGAGACTGGGAAGTGGAGGCTGAGGATACGGTGGAGGATGAAGAGGCGGAGTCGCATACTGTCACAGGACCAACAGCCTGAGAGCATCTAGGAGGAAGCGGTGTGAGCTGTCCAAGTTGGTGTTGTGGCTGTGCAGGAACCACATTCACCCAGTGAGCCGTAAAGGACATGTTTTGTCCCTGATTATAGTTACAGCTCCAGACTTCGGAGCTGCCGTGCACTTTGGTATACACCGACAGGCTCAAGGACTGGCCCACCTTCTCTTCCACAAAATTGTGCAGGGCCTTCTTCACAAAGAAAAGACGGCTTGGCACTGTCCACCTCGGCTCGGCACAAGCCATCAGTTCTCCTGTGCAGAGTCCACCACTTGAAATGGGAAGGACTGCAGCACCAGCAACTTGGACAGGAGCACATTCAGCTTCTGCGCCATTGGATGAGTAGGCGCATACTGTTGTCCCTTGGACATGGCTTCGCCGATGGATTCTTGGTGGAATGGATGAGGAGCAGGAGCATCTGGAGCGACAGAAGGAGGGTATGACACACAGCGCCCTTCGGCTGAGGTGGCGGAGGCCTGTCTTGCTGAAAGAGTGAGTGGCGTGCCACTGGGTGATGCAGCAAGCTGGACCACTACATCAGAGCGACAGTTCTCCCAGGCCGCTTTATGGTGGCGAAGCATATGTTGACGCAGGGCCATGATGCCAACATTGGGACCCTGGCCATGCTTCACCTTCTGCCGATATATCTTGCTTGCATGTGGCTATGTGAACCTCCTCCGGATGCTTGATGAAAAACTGCCACACCGCCGAGTAGCTGATTTTCCCACCAACAGTCTGCACTAATTGACTGCTACTGCCACCGTTTTCAGGAACCCCTGTTCCACTACCTACTGGGTAGGTAGGCTGTCGCAAAGCATGTGGTCTCCCTCGGCCATGTTTGGCTCCAGAATTTCCACTTTTGCCACCATGCTGACTGCCAACCATGCTACCACTTTGCTGGCTAGGCTGCTGCCTCACGGGCAACCTGCAACTCTCTTCTTCTGATGATGATGAAGCCCCTTCTGCACCCGGCTCCCAATTGTGATCAGCTTCATCATCATCATCAACAAGTGTTTGCACATCACTGATGTCTTCCTCAGGTTCCTCAACAGTGTCTGCTTCAGGACCCTGAACCCTGGCAACACCGCCTCCTACCTCAATCTCCTCATCACTACTGGCCCGCCTAGCAGGGGAAGCAGCAGATGTCTCCTCCACTCCTTGGCAGGGCAGTAGCTGCTGACTGTCCTCTATTAGATCGTCCTCAATTAATAGTGGAGCTGAACCCACAGCATAAGATACTTCTTTAGGGGAGGGAACAGCATAGGACAGAGGCAATGGGAGGACAGGGACTGCTCCTGGGCCATGCCAACTGAGGGTTGTGTCTGAGGAACCCACCGACTGTTGACTGGGGGTATCAGATGTCACTTGTGACGAAGTGGATGACCATGTTAACCAATCGATGATGGAAAATGGGTTGCTGGTCGAGACACGACCACTAGATGATATCGGGAGCTCAGGCCTCTCAATGGGACTCCTGCTGCCATTCGCCCCTAGTCTGCTGCCACCTCTGCCTAATGAATTTAGGCCTCTGCCACTCCTCTGTGCACGTCCTGGCACTTCTCTCCTTGACATACCTAGTGCATATATGAGGGTAGTGCAATACGCTTCACTACGTTTAAAACAGTATTTGTCTAGAACAGCAGCAGGTGTGTACTTTTGACTGTCCTTTCACAGTATCTAGGTCCTTGACAGATTAACAGGTACAAAATAGTACACTATTTAGATGAAGGTATGTGGTATGCACTTAAGAGGGCAGAAAAATGTGCTACAGTACGCATAATAAACGTATTGGAGTAAAACACCAGCCGGTGATTACTTTTGGCTGTTCTTTCACAGTATGTAGGCCTTTGACAGATTAACAGGTAGAAAATAGTACACTACTTAGATGTAGATGTGTGATATGCACTTATGAGGGCAGAAAACTGTGCTACAGTACACTTAAAAAAGTACAGCACCAGCCGGTGACTACTTTTGCCTGGACTTTCACAGTATCTTTGCACTTGACAGATTAACATGCACAAAATAGTACACTACTTAAATGTACATATGTGGTATGCACTTATGAGGGCAGAAATATGCGGTACAGTACGCTTAAACAAAAAAGTATTTTTGTTAAACACCAGCCAGTATCTAGCCCCTTGACATATTAACAGGTTTAAAATAGTACACTACTTAGATGTAGGTATGTGGTATGCACTTATGAGGGCAGAAAAATGTGCTACAGTACACTTAATAAACGTATTGGAGTAAAACACCAGCCGGTGATTACTTTTGGCTGTGCTTTCACAGTATGTAGGCCCTTGACAGATTAACAGGTACAAAATAGTGCACTACTTAGATGTAGGTATGTGGTATGCACTTATGAGAGCAGAAAAAGTGCTACAGTACACTTAAGACAGTATCTGAGAAAAACACCAGCCGGTAAGTACTTTTGCCTTGATTCTCACAGTATCTTGGCCCTTGACAGATTAACAGGTTTAAAATAGTACACTACTTAGATGTAGGTATGTGGTATGCACTTATGAGGGCAGAAAAATGTGATATAGTATGCCTAATAAACATATTGGAGTAAAACACCAGCTGGTGATTACTTTTGGCTGTCCTTTCACAAAATGTAGGCCCTTAACAGATTATTAGGTACAAAATAGTACACTACTTAGATGTACGTATGTGGTATGCACTTATGAGGGCAGACAAATGTGGTACAGTACGCTGTACACAACAGCAGTACACAACAGTGCTGCAGCACAAAAAAAGCTGTGTACTAAACACAAAATTGCACTCTGTCAAAGACTATTAGGAATAGACTGCTGTATATTATTCCATCTACAGACTAGTATAACCAGCAGATGATTTGTTATGGAACAAAGACACAGAATTGCGTTGAAAAATTATTCCTACCTCCTCTGCTAAGGTTTATGAAGTTGAGGCAGCTTGTTGAAATGTATGCGGCAACACACAGCTATCTGCCCTTCTCTGTAATACAATGCTGAAGAAAGTTACTGGGAGGTTAATGACTGCAGAAAATAACCTTTTCAGTGAAAAAAACACTGCTCTCTGTCCTCCAGTACACTGATATGAAATGCTGCTGGAATGAGCTTTTCTGTGTAACACACACAGCGATGTCCGTCCTATCTCTCTGCGGTGTAATGAATGAAATGACGAGTCACAATGTCACGATTCCGGCTGGCAGGTAGTGGATCCTCTGTGTCAGCGAGGGATAGGCGGGGACCGTGCTAGTGGACCGGTTCTAAGAGGCTACTGGTTTTCACCAGAGCCCGCCGCAAAGCGGGATGGTCTTGCTGCGGCAGTAGCAACCAGGTCGTATCCACTAGCAACGGCTCTACCTCGCTGACTGCTGAGAAGGCGTGGGACAGAAGGACTAGGCAGAGGCAAGGTCAGACGTAGCAGAAGGTCGGGGGCAGGCGGCAAGGTTCGTAGTCAGGAAGGGTAGCAGAAGATCAGGTACACAGGCTTTGGACAACACTAAACGCTTTCACTGGCACAAGGCAACAAGATCCGGCAAGGGAGTGCAAGGGAGGAGACTAGATATATCCAGGGAACAGGTGGGAACCAATTAAGCTAATTGGGCCAGGCACCAATCATTGGTGCACTGGCCCTTTAAGTCTCAGAGAGCTGGCGCGCGCGCGCCCTAGAGAGCGGAGCCGCGCGCGCCAGCACATGACAGCAGGGGACCGGGACGGGTAAGTGACCTGGGATGCGATTCGCGAGCGGGCGCGTCCCGCTGTGCGAATCGCATCCCCAACGGCCATGACAGTGCGGCGCTCCCGGTCAGCGGGACCGACCGGAGCGCTGCAGGGAGAAAGACGCCGTGAGCGCTCCGGGGAGGAGCGGGGACCCGGAGCGCTAGGCGTAACAGTACCCCCCCCCTTAGGTCTCCCCTTCTCTTTGTCCAGTAACTGCCTCCCCTGGGATGAGGACACCGGGAAAGAATGGAGGGTTTCCTCAACGGCAGGCAGTACAGCAGGAGTGGGAATGGGGAGGGAGGGCAGAGGGCGAGACCTGGCACGGGGCAGTGTGACACCAGGACGGGGGCCATGGGGTGGCACAGAGGCTTGCCTGACGGGACTGGGAGGGGGGGAGAGGCACTTCCTGTGGCAGGCAGAGTCCCAGTTCCTGATCTCCCCGGTGGTCCAATCAATGGTGGGGGAATGAAGCCGAAGCCAAGGCAGACCGAGGAGAACCTCAGAGGTACAGTTGGGGAGAATGAAAAATTCAATCCTCTCAAGGTGGGGTCCAATAGACATGAGGAGGGGTTCTGTGCGGTAACGCACGGTGCAGTCCAATCTGGCTCCGTTGACCGCGGAAATGTAGAGCGGCTTGACGAGACGGGTCACCGGGATGCTGAATTTATTAACAAATGACTCCAAAATAAAATTTCCTGAGGCACCGGAGTCCAAGCAGGCCACGGCTGAGAGGGAGGAGCTGGCTGAAGAAGAAATCCGCACGGGTACCGTGAGACGTGGAGGAGCAGACTTGGAACCAAGAGACGCCACACCCACGTGAGCTGGGTGCGTGCGTGCGTTTCCCAGGCGTGGAGGACGGATAGGGCAATCCACCAAGAAATGCTCGGTACTGGCACAGTAAAGACAGAGATTTTCTTCCCTGCGGCGATTCCTCTCTTCCTGGGTCAGGCGAGACTTATCCACTTGCATGGCCTCCTCGGCGGGAGGCCCAGGCGTAGATTGCAACGGATACTGTGGGAGAGGTGCCCAGAGATCTAAGTCTTTTTCCTGGCGGAGCTCTTGGTGTCGCTCAGAAAAACGCATGTCAATGCGGGTAGCTAGATGGATGAGTTCTTGCAGATTGGCAGGAATCTCTCGTGCGGCCAGCACATCCTTGATGCGACTGGATAGGCCTTTTTTAAAGGTCGCGCAGAGAGCCTCGTTATTCCAGGATAGTTCTGAAGCAAGAGTACGGAATTGTACGGCATACTCGCCAACGGAAGAATTACCCTGGACCAGGTTCAACAGGGCAGTCTCGGCAGAAGAAGCTCGGGCTGGCTCCTCGAAGACACTCCGGAGTTCAGTGAAGAAGGCCTGGACTGTGGCTGTGGCAGGATCATTGCGGTCCCAGAGCGGTGTGGCCCAAGACAAGGCCTTTCCTGAGAGAAGGCTTACTACGAACGCCACCTTAGACCGTTCTGAAGGAAACAAGTCCGACATCATCTCCATATGCAGGGAACACTGAGACAAAAATCCACGGCAGAGTCTGGAGTCCCCATCAAATTTGTCCGGCAGGGACAAGCGGAGGCTAGGAGCGGCCACTCGCTGCGGAGGAGGTGCAGGAGCTGGCGGAGGAGATGGTTGCTGCTGTAGCAGAGGCAGAAGTTGCTGTAACGTGGCGGTCAACTGCGACAGCTGCTGTCCTTGTTGGGCAATCTGCTGCGATTGCTGAGCGACCACCGTGGTAAGGTCAGCGAGACTTGGCAGCGGCACCTCAGCGGGATCCATGGCCGGATCTACTGTCACGATTCCGGCTGGCAGGTAGTGGATCCTCTGTGTCAGCGAGGGATAGGCGGGGACCGTGCTAGTGGACCGGTTCTAAGAGGCTACTGGTTTTCACCAGAGCCCGCCGCAAAGCGGGATGGTCTTGCTGCGGCAGTAGCAACCAGGTCGTATCCACTAGCAACGGCTCTACCTCGCTGACTGCTGAGAAGGCGTGGGACAGAAGGACTAGGCAGAGGCAAGGTCAGACGTAGCAGAAGGTCGGGGGCAGGCGGCAAGGTTCGTAGTCAGGAAGGGTAGCAGAAGATCAGGTACACAGGCTTTGGACAACACTAAACGCTTTCACTGGCACAAGGCAACAAGATCCGGCAAGGGAGTGCAAGGGAGGAGACTAGATATATCCAGGGAACAGGTGGGAACCAATTAAGCTAATTGGGCCAGGCACCAATCATTGGTGCACTGGCCCTTTAAGTCTCAGAGAGCTGGCGCGCGCGCGCCCTAGAGAGCGGAGCCGCGCGCGCCAGCACATGACAGCAGGGGACCGGGACGGGTAAGTGACCTGGGATGCGATTCGCGAGCGGGCGCGTCCCGCTGTGCGAATCGCATCCCCAACGGCCATGACAGTGCGGCGCTCCCGGTCAGCGGGACCGACCGGAGCGCTGCAGGGAGAAAGACGCCGTGAGCGCTCCGGGGAGGAGCGGGGACCCGGAGCGCTAGGCGTAACACACAAAATGGCTGCCGAATATATAAGGCTGTGACATCACAGGAGTGAATTGGCTGCTGATAGGCTGCATCCTGCATGTGATTCAGGGTCATCCCGCCTACTTCCCTCCCCGCCTTGCCTTCCCGACTTCCCAGCACTCCTTGCCCCATGTACTGACATGTGGATCAGCCATTTTAGATGCCCTGGTGCCTGGATCACAGTAAATGGAGTTTAATGAAGCTATTTGCGCTATAGAATCGTGGCGATATTCACATTTGTTGCGAATCGAAAATTTCATAAAATTCATAACGAATTCAGATTTGTCAGCTTCGATTTGCTCATCTCTAGTCCCATCCAAAAAGAGGCCACCTCCATGTGCTTGATGGGGTACCTGTTTTCATCCAAAAGTTCACTAAACATCTCAATTTAACTTTTGTGATCAAAGATAGAGTGCTGTTGTTATCTTATTTTTGTGCATTTTGTATTTGCCATATTGGCATACACCTGTGTGTTTGTTGTACTGGCTCTCTCTGTGTTTCTTCACATACACCAATATATGTTCATTAATTAGACAGCTGTAAGTAGATTTCAACATTGGAAAACTCCTTGTATACAATAATTTTACCATCACCTTGCCAAGAATATGAAGGGTAATTTACTAAGACTGGCATATGTATGCCGACCTTGGGTACATTCCCACTGACATTCTTTTTGGCTGATTCATTAAGATGTGCTAGTCCCTTAATCAAGCACTAGCCATGTACCACAAAGTAAAATCTATGCCACTCTGATCCCTGCCAGATTTACTACTGCTGACTTAATCATGCCCCTTTTATACAAGTAAGTGTTATGCAAAGACTTGTGATTATTATGCCAAAATAGTGGTGTGGGGAAATGACAAATTCCTTCTAACATGTAAATGAAAAAAATTATTACTATAGGTTTTCTACTTTGAGCAATACCTTTCTGTTTGAAAAGATCCTCACTAAAAACCTATATATTGTAAAAGAACAAGTGTTCATTTTAGCAGCGCCAACTCAGGAGAAATGCGGCATTACAGAGTTATTGAGATCAATGAGCTGTTTGTGGAATGCTTGCATGTGCAGGATCCTCTGGAGTGAGAAATCTTCTTTGTAGCCACTCTAGGCTCTTGTTGATAGATAAGGGAAGAGAAGAGAATCCCTTGTAAGGTAATTGAAAATAGATTTTCTACATGAGACAACCCCTTCAAAGCGCTATTGTTTTTTCCCAACCATACTTCTATTACTGAGGATTGAAACTGAACAAGGTATAAAAAATTTTTTACGAAAACTCAAAAAGTTCCTTATATATTGAGTTCTCCGTAATGTTCAAGATCATTTTTACAAGTATTCTGCTTGTGAAAGGCTTTTCACCCTTAAACTTGATTTATAACTACTATAAATCCTCAATTTTGCTTAAATTGGCCATTGAGTTTGTTTTGGATGATTTGCATTCCAGTGCTAGATATGGGATATGTAAACTATGTTTTTTTGTAAAATCTATCTCAATTAATAGTAGTTGTAATAGCATTGAGAATGGATCTGTTGGTTGAACGAATAGTTACTAGTGATTCATGGCCATTTACTATTAGTTCCTAGTTCCTAATGATTTTTTTTTTGTATTTCATATTGGTGCAGTGTATATAGCCAATCATCAAGCTGTTCATCGACCTCTCCATGGGTTACATTACATCCCTAGCAATAACAGTGATTCTGCCTAAAGTACTTTTAAGGTGACTCTATAGTTTATTAGTCAAACTGTTGCCTAGAGGTCTCTTGATTATAAGCCGATTACCAGTTATCCCCCCGATGGGACCCTCTGGACTGTATTAAAGGGGAAAACCTGATAGTAGGAGTCCAATTTTCCTGCAGCATTGGTAAATGCAGAAATAAAGCATTACACAGTACCAAGTGTTATGAATGGGGTGTTTATGTAATTTAGGACAAAAAAAATAAATAAAAAATCACTCTCGCTGTCAAACCGCTGTCGCTGTCAAACCTTGCCAAGGTATAAACAGAGCCCCCCCTTAGAAGATTATTTATTTATGGTTACAGGAGAAGGTATTTTCTAAACTAGAAACATAATTTAAAGAAGTTTTAAGACTATTTGTATAAATGTATTAATGCCCAGGCCTGGATAAATAATCTTCTCCGATTACCCTTAAGTTGTCATTCAGATGGTGCTGGTACTCCTAATGCCAGCCTCAGACGGATACAGGTATTATGCATGTCTGTTTCAGTCCCACATTTGCCAATGATCATCCAGTATTCAAATCCATCCCAGAGTCAGAGAGTCTAAGGTGAGCCCTGAGCCTTTTGCAAAATCAGATGGTCTTAGTTGCCAGGGGCCCAGGTTGCAAATGTAGGGCCCCTGGAAAAAATATAAGAGTAGGTCTGAGTGGCAAAATCTAAAATATACCCCATAAGGATTTAAAGGGGTACTCGGGTGGAAAACCTATATTTTTTTAAATCAACCGGTGCCATAAAATTAAACAGATTTGTAACGACTGCATTGCATTGCAACGACACAGGGGATGCACACCAGAGGCTTGAAGCAGCGCGGACCCGACCCCGGCAACTGGTAATTATGCAACCGCGGATGGGGGGAGGCAACGGGGCAGCGGCGACGGCAATGGGTGCCGCTGCCCCTTCTCTCCCCCTGTCTGTCGGCGCCACTGCCCCATTGCCAGCGCCGCTTCTCTCCCCCTGGCTATCGGCGCCGGCAATGGGGCGCCAGCACCGATAGTCAGGGGGAGAGAATGGGCAGCGGCACCGATAGCCAGGGGGAGAGAAGGGCCGGCAGCAGGGCTCTAGACCCCAGGGCAGGCAGGGGCAGAGAAGCCGGCAGCGCTGGCTGTCTCTGCACCTGCAAAGCCGCTGCAGTTCATTGATTTAAAGCGCCAGCTTTAAATCATTGAACTGCAGTGGCTTATCGGCGTATAACACGCAGGTAGACTTTAGGCAAAAAATTTTAGCCTAAAAAGTGCGTGTTAAATGCCGATAAATACGGTATATAGTAAATTTGAGTAGCCATATTAGTCCAGTGATGCAGATGCAAATCATAAAATGTTGCACTATCTTGCATGGACTAACAAAATTTTGTAGAGACAAGCTTTCGGGATTCCTCCCTTTATCAAGTCCAAAAGCTTGTCTCTACAAAATTCTGTTAGTCCAATAAAAAAGGTATTACAAGATACTGCGACATTTTTCGATTTGCATCTATATATATATATATATATATATTCATAAATATTTATACATTCATAAATATCTTGTAGTTCCCTTTATGTAAGACCTAAATGTGGAGAGCAGGTCACTGCACCTAATCTCACCTGCCTATAATTAAGCGCAACAAGCAAGCACATAAAGTTACAAGTTGAGATCATAAAAATGGATAACTGTGCAATAATGTCACTCATGAGGATTATATAAACACCTATTTGATTCCACAAATGGGCAATATAACTGTCTAATATTCATACAATGTTAGTGACTATAATACTACATATAACGCACTTAAAACGCATTGGTATCTGAACACAGCCCTAATACATTGAGGGCTTGTTTAATCCTAACATAGTTACTAAACATATCAGTGACAACTCTGAGTGTATGTGTCAACTAGGCATGAGTGAGTGTGTGCTATATAATACCTGATAGTATAATAATACCAAGATACAGCAGTTATCAATGCTGATATGAGGGCTATATATAACTACATTAGGAATCCATAATATCCAAGTAGTACCAGCAGCACTGCTCAGTGAATATAATATATATGGTTCAGTATCATGATCAGTGCCACTTTATCTCTTATCATGGGTATGTGGATGTAAGCAACATAGCAATAACAGAGTAAAAAGGTTGCTATATAAATGATAATCTAAAATATGCTCTAACAATGCAAATATAGTCTATACTGATTAACATACACAAGGGTGTATGTTAAATAAGCACATAACACAACATTACACTTAATAACGCACCATGGTCTGAACAGAGAATTATATTTAAAAGTACCATTATTGGAAGGAACTATACCCAAGTGTCCACTTATCTGTCTATTACATTCTATTGTGACAGCATACGCACTATTTGATGGTACAAAAGATGCTGAACAATGATGTATATCCATATGTATAATTCAAAGTGCCAACATTGGAAGAAATTACACCCAGGTGTTCAATTACTTGTCCAATACTGCCAGCAGGGATTGGGAAAGATATACCTCATGTGAACATGATACTATGAGATATATCACTATCTTTTTTCCATCCATACTGGAAACAGTTGTACAATTAAATATGGACTGAGCAGGATACAACATCCAATAATCCGGGACATTGTTTAAAATACAAGCATCTATCTGGATGTAAACCCTCAATATGTCAAACACAGTACTTCGAGGACGCTATCTATGAGTTAAAGGACCAATGTGAACAGTGTGCTAATAATATTAAATCCTAACTACACCATCTAGCATGTACGGAGCAAAGTGTGTGGACTGTTTATGGACATTGATGGAACGTATTGACTATAATAGACAGTGGAGTTGTATACTCCGTAGCACTGGTGGCAGTCATTGTTAATATATTTAAAATTTTTTCTACAATTTTTAAAGGACAAAATAAATCGATATGTTT
This sequence comes from Hyla sarda, assembly GCF_029499605.1. Classification (NCBI taxonomy): domain Eukaryota; kingdom Metazoa; phylum Chordata; class Amphibia; order Anura; family Hylidae; genus Hyla; species Hyla sarda. The sequence goes on from NC_079198.1 coordinate 76,681,716, forward strand.
TAAAGGTTCCCTAATTTTCATATTTTTTCATTATATATATATATATATATATATATATATATATATATATATATATATATATATATATATCCAAGCACATACAGGAATACACATGAAAATAGTTTAAATACTCCATTCAATGCTGATTTTACCACCCTGCAATTTACAGTCTGCCTGTCAAAATATGATTAATATCAATATTTGCAGAGAGAACAACAAAACTGCTGTCTAACATCTGCTGCTTTCTGTGTAATTAGGACATTTGTGCCAATTCACTCACCCAGGATGGGCAGTTGTTTCTCAAATACCCAGCCTAGGACTATAGTTTCCTCTGTAACTCCTATAACCTGTGTGCCCATGATTTAATGTTGTCTTTGATTTATTCCAGCTAGGCCATTTATAATCCTACCATATTTAATTTTTCCATGTAGTCTTGCAGTTGTCTTACTTTTGGACTAATGCTGTAATTTGTATGTGAAATCTAGCTGTCTCCTCAAACAAAGACATGGGCTAATTAATGGAAATGTTTTGGCGTCTACTAGATGATCCTCAGATTGTGCCCGTCTGTGTGCTGCTGGTGGCTTTGGAACAAGTTCCACGTTGAACACATTAATTGTAGGAGCACAAATCTGTAGACAGTGAAAATTGCCTGTAATAATCTAATGAACTTCCCTGCATTTACAGAAGGAACAAAAAAAGGAGTTGGCTTTAATGATTAATTCATAGACAAACACTAAAAATCAAGACAGTGACATTGATTATAAATATTAATAACGCCAGCACCACAATATTTCTTCCTTTCAAAACTATTTTCCTAGTCAGTTTTTCCACCTGTTTTATTAGATTTGAATGTCGACAATTCTTTTTCGCCTTATCTATAACTGTAGACACAATTAGCTGGAGAACACTCACATTTCATATGTAAGTAAAACTCTGACTCATTCTCGGAAAATGTCTTACTTTAGTATTCTTCTAATGCACATGCAATCTTTGCTGTTTTGAAGATAGAAAATAGTTACCTAAATCTTAACCCATGAGCCTTCCGTGGCCAAACAAGGTTATCACTTATCTTTATGTATGTGTTTTGCTAGGAATAAATATCTACAGTATGTACATTTAAAAAAGTGTTAGTGTTAGATTCTCTTTGTGCCCCTAAAACAGCTTTGACTTATCATGGCATGGACTCTGCAAGTTCTTTTTAAGTGTCCTGTGGCACCTAGGCCCTTTTACACGGCCCGATTATCGGCCATTGTAAAAGAACCAGTAATTTGCCGACAAACAGGAAAAAGTTTTTTCTCTTGCTGATCACATGTTTTTATTGGCCACCCATTGCCTTGTGTGAACAAATGCTGTGAGGCCGACCATGTACTGTGGCAAGTACTGCTCAACAAAAATTGCAACAATGAGTTAGAAAAGCTCCCCTACCAATGCACCTTTTAGGTCTTAGATATGCATAGAATTATGCGGGCATTCAAACTGCTTGGACCCTAGCATACGGGTTGCAGGGATGATGATCAGTTAGGTTGCATTCACACTGCAGTTGGAGCGTATGGTTCTGGATCCGGCTGGGGGAGGGGAAAACCATGCGCTCCCATACCCCAGCCAGATCGGCACAGAACTCCATTGACTTCAATGAGCCCACCGGAGTCAAACAGTGACTTTGGTCAGCTTATTTCTGGCCCATATCCATTTTTGTGACCGGACCTAAAACTGCAGTGAACTACAGTTTTAGGTCCGGTCACAAAACCGGATACGGTGCAAAAATGAGCTGACAGGAGTAACTGTTTGACTCCGGTCGGCTCATTAAAGTCAATGGAGTTCGGTGCTGGTCCTGCTGGGGTACGGGAGCACACGATTTTCCCCTCCCCGTGCCGGATCCAGCAGCTGTACACTCCAACCGCAGTGTGAATGCAGCCTTAGAGGGACTGTGATTGTGGTTTTCAATTGGCATGATCGCTATTCATCATGGCACTTAAGGGGTTAATAATGGATAGCGGTGGAATCGCATGGCTGCCTATAGATCCTGTGCTCGCTTCATAGTCCAAATGCTGCTCAGTATGTAAATATACGTCCTAGTGCATTAAAGGGGTACTCTGCCTCTCAGAGTTTGGAACAAAATGTTCATAGCCCCACCTCTTCATGGCGTCACAAGCTCCTGGTGCCGGCTCTAAGCGTTTGGAACATTTTGTTCCAAATGCTGAGCGGCGGAGTACCCCTTTAAGTACCAGGTTACAAAGACATATATTTCAATGGGCTTAAGGGGTTAAAGAGGTTAAAAGGGTACTCTGGTGTAAAACTTTTTTTTAACCCCTTAAGGACCTAGACCATTTTAACCTTAAGGACCAGGCCAATTCTATCTTTGCGTTTTCGTTTTTTCCTCCTCGCCTTCTAAAATCCATAACTCTTTTATATTTCCATCTACAGACCCATATAAGGGCTTGTTTTTTGCGTGATCAGTTGTACTTTGTAATAAAAGCTCTAATTTTACCATAAAATGTACGGCGAACCTAAAAAAAAAAAATTTGGGGGAGGAAATTTAAATGAAAACCAAAATGTTGTACATTTTGGAGGGTTTCGTTTTCACACTGTACACTTTACGGTAAAAATGACAAGTAGTCTTTATTCTGGGGGTCAATAAGATTAAAATGATACCCATGGCTAGATACTTTTATATTTTTGTACCGCATAAAAAAATCTAAAACTTTTTGTACAAAATCTAAAATCGCTCTATTTTGACCACCTATAACTTTTTCATTTTTCTGTACATAGGGCGGTATAAGGGGCAAATTTTTTGTGCCGTCATCTGTTATTTTTATCGATATACCATTTGCATATATAAAACTTTTAGATAATTTTTAATTTTATTTATTTTTTGGAATAAAATGTGAAAATGTGACTAAAAACATCATATTTTGACTTTTTAATTTTTTTACGTTTACGCCGTTCACTGTACAGGATCATTAATATTATATTTTTATAGTTCCGACATTTATGCATGCTGCGATACCAAATATGTTTATTAAAAAAAGTCTATGCTTTTTGGGGGTAAAATGGGTAAAAATAGACAATTTTCTTTTTTATTGGGGAGGGGATTTTTTTTTTTTACTTTTTAATTTTACATTTTTCAACTTTTTTGTAAATTTTTATGTCCCCAATCATTTGATTGCTAATACTGTTCAATGTTATGCATAGGGCATAGCACTGATCAGTGTTATCGGCTATCATCTGCTCTGGTCTGCTCAATCTCAGAGCAGGAGATGCCGGGAGATGGACGGAGGCAGGTGAAGGGACCTCTGTCCACCATTACAGATGATCGGATCCCCGCAGCAGCGCTGCGGGCGATCCGATCATCTATTTTAACATGTGCACTGCCGCAGATGCCGTGATCTGTACTGATCATGGCATCTGAGGGGTTATTGGCGGACATCCTGTCCATTTTAAGAACCACCCAAAGAAGGAGAAAATCCCCATAGCAAACATATGCTGCTCTGGACAGTTCCTAAATTGGACAGATATGTCAACAGAGAGCACTGTGCTCGTGAAGTCAGCAGAGAGCACTGTGTTGCAAAAAGAAAATAATTTCCTCTGTAGTATTCAGCAGCTAATAAGTACTGGAAGGATTAAGATTTTTTAATAGAAGTAATTTACAAATCTGTTTAACTTTCTGGCACCAGTTGATTTAAAAAAAATAAAATAAAATAAAAATAATTTCCACCGAAGTACCCCTTTAAGTCCTGGATTAGGTTTTCCTGGATCAGGTTTCTATTTCCAGCAAAATAGAGATATGGGAAATCTAAAGGCCAAGTCAACACCTTGAACACTTGAACTCAGTGGCGTTGCGACCCGGGTGCGGGGGGTGGGGCCCGCACTGGGTGACACCAACCTAATGGGGTGACACCAAGATGCTCCGCAGCACCCCCCCCCCTCCCCAGCTACACCGACACCCCCGTCAGTACCCGACCGGCAGCACCCCCCCGCGCATTCACCAGCGCTGTGCGCCCATCCAACAGCACCCACCCCCCCCCCCGGCATTCACCTGGGCTGTGCGCCTGTCAGCACCCCCCGCCCTTCATCGCCGCTGTGCGCCCGTCCGTCAGCTGCCCCCCCGGCCTTCATCGCCGCTGTGCGCCCGTCCGTCAGCTGCCCCCCGGCCTTCATCGCCGCTGTGCGCCAGTCCCTCAGCACCACCGCATGGGACGTCAGTGACGTCACTCGCAGGGTGCCAGGAGAGAAGGAGCGCTGCGCTGGATGGGTGAGTGTGTGTGTCTGTCTCTCTGTCTGTCGCTATCTCTGTCTGTGTGTGACTGTCTGTGTGTGACTCTGTGTGTGTGTATGTGACTGTGTGTGTGTCTGTGTTGCAGGGGGACCCAGGAGCGCTACACCCCTGCCCACAATCATTTTTTGTATTGGAATTACGTAGGAAGCCTTCTGGTGTGCCAAGTATGCCTTATTTTCTGTGTGTGTGTGTGTGTGACTCTGTGTGTGTGACTCTGTGTGTGTGTGTGTGACTGTGTGACTCTGTGTGTGTGTGACTCTGTGTGTGTGTGTGACTGTGTGACTCTGTGTGTGTGTGACTCTGTGTGTGTGACTGTGACTCTGTGTGTGTGTCTGACTGTGAGTGTGTCTCTCTGACTGTGTGTGTGTTTGTGTGTGTGTCTCTCTGTGTTGTATGTGTTTTTTTTGTGGGGGGGGGTTAAACAGCAATCTAATGTGGGGAGACTTTGCCCATTGTGGGGAACCTGCAAGGGAACCTGCGGCCTAATGTGGGGTAACTACTACCAAATGTGCGGAGTCTATGCTACCTAATGTGGGGGTTCTATGCTACCTAATATAGGGAGTCTATGCTACCTAATGTGGGGAAACTGCTACCTAATGTGGGGAATCTGTGCTACCAAATGTGGGGAGTCTATACTACCTAATGTGGGGAATCTGTGCTACCGAATGTGGGGAATCTGTGCTACCGAATGTGGGGAATCTATGCTACCGAATGTGGGGAATCTATGCTACCTAATGTGGGGAAACTGCAACCTAATGTGTGGAATCTGTGCTACCTAATGTGGGGAAATTGCTACCTAACGTGGGGGAACACGTACCAAATATGGGGAATCTATCTCATCATCCACCAGCAACACCCCCCACCCCCAGCAGTAGCACCTCCATCAGCAGATCCTGATGGTGGATGATGGCGGTGCTCCTGCCAGGAGGATGATCCTGCGGAAGGATGATGGGGGGGATACTGCCAGGGGGGATGGCCAGTTGCACCCTCATCATCCTCCAGCAACACCCCCCCAGTAGTAGCACCCCCATCATCCACTAGCAACACCACCAAACACCCTCCCGTGGTAATAGCATCAGCTAACGGATGTTGAGGGGTGTTACTGCGGTTGTGGTATTATATTCAGAGGGTGCACTGTATGGCAATGTTAAATTCAGAGGGCGCAGTTTGTGGTAGTATTATATTCAGAGGGTACAGTGGGTGGTAGTATTATATTCAGGGGTACAGTGTGTGGCAGTATTATATTCAGGGGTACAGTATGTGGTAGATTTATATTCATAGGGTACAGTATGTGATGGTATTATATTCAGAATGTACAGTGTGTGGTAGTATTATATTCAGAGGGTACAGTGTATGGTGGTATTATATTCAGCGGTACAGTACGTGGTAGACTTATATTCAGAGTGTACAGTATGTGTTGGTATTATATTCAGAATGTACAGTGTGTGGTAGTATTATATTCAGTTGGTATGGTGTATGGAAGGTTTATAATCAAAGAGTATAGTATATAGTAGTATTACATTTAGAGGATACAGTGTCTGGCAGGTTTATAATAATACTTGTTTTCATATAGAGGATGAGAATGCGCTGACATAGTGAGGAGTCGTCTGGGCGTCACATTTTATAGACAGAAGTTTAAGCTGGACCAGGCGATATGTACCATCTGAATTAGATAAGGAAAGACTATAGAGAAGACGTCACCTGTAGTCACTGATATCATTGTGTACTCTCCTCACTATAGAGAAGACGTCACCTGTAGTCACTGATATCATTGTACATTCTCCTCACTATAGAGAAGACGTCACCTGTAGTCACTGATATCATTGTGTATTCTCCTTACTATAGAGAAGACGTCACCTGTAGTCACTGATATCATTGTACATTCTCCCCACTATAGAGAAGATGTCACCTGTAGTCACTGATATCATTGTGTATTCTCCCCACTATAGAGAAGACGTCACCTGTAGTCACTGATATCATTGTGTATTCTCCCCACTATAGAGAAGACGTCACCTGTAGTCACTGATATCATTGTACATTCTCCTCACTATAGAGAAGACGTCACCTGTAGTCACTGATATCATTGTGTATTCTCCTCACTATAGAGAAGACGTCACCTGTAGTCACTGATATCATTGTACATTCTCCTCACTATAGAGAAGACGTTACCTGTAGTCACTGATACCATTGTACATTCTCCTCTCTGTGTCCTATCAGAGCTGTAGTCGCTTGTCAGTTCTACAGTTATGGTGAGTGAAACTACAACTCCCAGCATAACCTCACCACTGCTCAAAGGGGTACTCTACTGGAAAACATTTTTTTTTATCAATTGGTGCTACAAAGTTAAACAGATTTATAAATTACTTCTATTTAAAAATCTTAATCCTTCAAGTACTTATTAGCTGCTGTATAAGTGATTCACAGGAAGTTCTTTTCTTTTTTAATTTATTTTCTGTCTGACCACAGTGCTCTGTGTTGACACCTTTGTCCATGTCAAGAACTGTCCATAGTAGGAGCAAATCCCCATAGCAAACCTATCCTGCTCTGGACAGTTCCTGACATTGACAGAGGTGTCAGCAAATAGCGCTGTGGTCAGACTGGAAAGAACTACACAACTTCCTGTGGAGCATACAGCAGCTGATAAGTACTGTAAGGATTAAGATTTTAAATAGAAGTAATTAAAAAATCTGTTTAACTTTCTGGCACCATTTGATATAAAAGTAAATGTTTTCCAGTGGAGTACCCCTTTAAGTAATTCTCAGAGCTGTATATTTAAATGGTGAAAACTTCTTTAACACTTTCCTATTCTGTGGCAACTGGTATATCTGATTATTATACTGGAATTTCTCACAATGCGCTACAACAGTGGTGTCTGTCACAACAGGCTAAAAACGTGCTGAGGGGAGGGGGGAGGTATGGGGTGACACCATTTTCTACCGCACCGGGTGACACCAACCCTAGCAACGCCACTGCTTGAACTTATTGCCATGTCACTGAAGCAATTTAAAAAAAAATGCAATGCAGAAAGGCACATTTTCCTGTAGACATAAACTAATATTAAGGTATAATATTGCTATGAAGGGGTGTATTTAGTCTGCAACAATGTTTAGGTAGATGTCAAAAGCAGTGGCAGTGTAGGGGCGAACTATGGGGAGGCGGAGCTATCAGTCAAGTGTGGTATGGACTTGGCTGGTGAATGAAACAGTTCCAGAAGCAGAACATTTCTCCTCACTGTCTAATTGAGTCATGTGGCACCAAATGTGTTGCCTTCAGTCTAGGACAGGAGTACTAAACTGCTTAAAAAAAAACACTTACCTTTGTCTGTTGCTAGATGAAGGTCCAAGCTGAAAACAAGCAGTGAAGATACAGTGCAGTTACAGTACATCCGGTGACTCACAGGTGACATATTCCCTTTCCTTTTTCTTCTCAAACCTCCATGATGATTTACTCCAGCTATAACTCATTACAGAAGATAATGCAAAAAGAAAAGAAAAAAACACACGCACACAGTAAAAGTGGGCAGATAAAAAGGTTCCCAATTAAGTATGTCTCCCACATCAGTTAGGTAGTTCCTCTTCCACTAGTAAGGTATGCCCATAGGTAGGTAATTCCCCCATTATATGGGTAGTGTCTCCATTAAGCAGTTATACCTCTCTAGTAGACAGATGTAGGCCCCTATTAGACAGGTATGTCTCACCAGTATTCAAGTAGTCCACCTAGTAAGAGGCAGTCTCCCCATTATTCAGGTTGGCCACCAAGTAGGCAGATAGCCCCATATTAGCCATCCCCCCACCATATTAGCCAGCCACCCCCCCCCCCCCTATTAGCCAGGTGGATCCACCAGAAGAAGGTTGTTCTACTAATTAGAAAAGCAGTCTCCCACCTTCTAATAATAATAATAACAAATATATTTACCTTCACTCCCACGCAGAGCAGCAGCCACCCATCTCATTCCTCTTATGTTCTAGTGCAGGAAGTGATGATGAGTGACGTCACTGCCTGTGTCAGAGCAAAAGTCAACTTGGTGGTACTCGCTGGCCTAGGGATTTGGGGAATGTGTCCTTGATTTCCCACCTAATGAGCAGATAATAAACTGGGCAGTTTGGACAGTTACCCAAACCACTCATATTATAGTCAGTGGAGTTAATTGGGAGCTCCCCTGTCTGCCAGGCCTCATAGAAGTGACTTACCCTGCCTCTATGGTAGGTAAGACACTCTGCCCAAAGCATGAGACTACATCTTTCAGCTTGCCTTCTTCCCATAGTGCATCCTGGTGCCACCTGTTCCCCAGGAAAGTGCTACACACACTTAGGGTAATCTGCATGATGTAGAAAAAACTTGGTAATCATATCTGATCACCTTATTTCATTGCTTTATGGTCCAGTTCTAATTCTCACATAGCTAAACCTGGAAATTTTGGCAGTGGACAGAGGTCAGAATGGAAACTTTGACCTGACCGTGTGTAAAAGTTACAATGTACTGTGAATTCTGTACTTCCCAGTGATTATCTGCCTAGGTATCAGGATATATTTTATAGTTTAATATTACCTTCTGGTTTGCCACCTCTTTAAAGCATTAACATTGCAACAGAATATGTTACTACATACTTTTACTAAAAAGATATAAAAATAACTTAATAAACTCAGAATTTTGCGCCTTAAAAGGCATGATAATAAAAGGTAGACTCGCTTAAAAACCAGTTTATAATTGTTTCTCCTTTAATTAAAAGCAGTCTTTCAGTTTTTAATAAAGTTTTTATTTCTTTAACATGATTTTATTTCCCTAATGCTGTTCTTCAGCTGTATTTTATTATAATATACTGTATAAAATTACAAATGGTCTTTTACAAATCAAGCTATGGATTTCTAGGACTTAGCACTGCTGATTCTAATAGCCCTTCTTGTGCCTCCATTTATTTTATGATAAAGAATGACAAGGCAATAGTCTGACCATATGTGATCACCATAATTATGAAGTCTTTATGTTATTCATGCTACATAGCTATGTTCAATAGACTCTATGCCATGAGCTAGAGACTAGATACACAAGCTTCTCCTCCAAAAATTACCGAAAAGGGGTAAGTGAATATTTTTTTATCATGTACGTTTTCTTTAATAAAAGGGTGCATCAAGCTTAGCAGTTATAGTCACTTAAAGTGGTACACACACTTATTAGTTACAACAATAACAAGTGATAGTAGAACACTTTCATAAATACTAATAATAATAATCAGCACAACACCATTTATAGTCCAGTGGTTCTGGATACACTCAGGATGATCTATAGCTTCTGTCACAGTGGGTCAGAAAAGCTCCTCTACCATAGCATGCACCTCCTAGGTCTTATATATGGAGATGCACCAGCCTGATATATAATATTGCTGAAGAAAATACACTTGCACTCACCGGTCTTGTGATTCTTAGTATTCCAGATTATCCGTTGTGCTGGGAGACGTGTAGATGAGGGCGCTCAGAGGCTAACAGCTGTTTTCGCGCACAGCCGTACGCATTAGGAAGAAGCAGGTTCCCCACATTAGGTAGTAGCAGGTTCCCCACATTAGGTAGTAGTAGGTTCCCCAAATTTGGTAGCATTGTCGTTCTCCCACCGCCCCCGACTCACACACACACACACACACAGACAGACAGGCAACCACACATGCACACACACACACACACAGACAGACACCCACACATGCACACACACACACATAAACAACTTTACCTGACCTGCACTGCGCTTCTCTTCTCTCCGGCGGCGGCCTGACGAGTGACGTCACTGACGTCCTGTTCAGGTCTGCGGAGGGACGTCACATGCGCTCTGTGGGTCACAAAGGCATTACATGTACAAATAGTTATGTACAATAACAGCAATAAAACATGATTTTTCAACACAAATGTAAGAGGGACACAAATTTTGTAAAGGGAAAAAGTATGGGAAACTTACCATCCCTCCCTACACACAACCCTATTGGGCTTCCTCTTGGCCATTACACAGTGCTCCTTTGTATTATGATTTTTATAAAGAATTGTTAAAAAAATGTAATTAAATATAAAATTTTAACTAAAACTTGTCCCTATATTTACAAAATATGTTATAGTTTTCCTCCATGCCTACTATTTTAAAATTATTTGTGCTCAAACAAAGCTGAAAGACCAGAAACTCAGTTTCTTTCCAAAATAATGTTGCAAAATATGTATTATTCCCTATTAGCACTCATAATGTGCAAACCAGACCATTGCATAAGACACATCACTGTTACTACATCTTTTCCTACATTGTAGTTGAGTAGTGCAGTTTTTTTTATTTAACTATGATGCATAACATCTAGTATAGAGAATAATACTCCACTGAAGTAAATGTGTGATCTTTGCCAGATCTTTGCTTCAAATACTTTATAAAATGTCTTCAAGATACAAGATTTCGAGTTTTATAATACAGATAACTGATATAAGTTTCAGAGACATGTTAGGTCTCTTTCTTGAAGAGAAGGGAATCTGCTATTTTGCATGTGCCACATTTATGTCCCTTTTGATGCCAAAAATGAGCTTATACATTATTTACTATTTTTCTACACAATGTCACAACACTTTTATAGACATGTACATGCTAAGAGGGGTATGGCTAGAGTGATTTTCACATCACATTTGTGGTGCGATTTTTTGTGCAAGTTTAATGCTCAAACATATATCTGATGACATTTTTAATGTGCAAGACTGTACATAATGCCATGTTTAATCGGAAGGGTTCTATATGGTGTCATCTTTATTAAGCAAACCTAAACCTGGTGCCAGTTCTTTACTTGGCTCAAAGTGGCAATGGTGTGTTGTACAACTAGGGTGTGGCCAAATTTACAACAATTTACATTTGCAAACAGGTAGAAATTGTAGCTGAAATCTATGCCAACTCGGAGCTGGGATAGATTTCTGTGAGGGTGCATGGACTGCCTCAGATAAAATGGTATTTATGTAGAGGCTTGTACTGGCATGTGAGACATGTTGCTTCTATTTAATACTAGCTTTTTAAAAACTTTCCAGGGTAGACCTCATTGCAGACCACACTTCTTCCCTGTATTGACAAAATGCTTAGTAGCATGTGCCTTTATGCATATGCAATAAAAAGGAGTTAAAGGGAATATGTCAGCTCTATATCATGCTCAGAGCTGATAGGAAGAAAAAAAATGTCTATACCTGCTTGCAAAATTAAAAAAATCATATTTTTCTTCTAAGCTCAATATGGTTGCCTCCTTACCCCATCCCTCCCCTACCCCTCCCTGCAGTGCCCATCATGATGATTGATGTATAGAGTTTGGCTTCCAGCACTGAGCCTTGTACAATAATGCTGCATGGCAGGAAGGGGTGGAGGAGGGAGAAGGCATGCATGATGCAGCTTACCCTGGCTTCTACGACTCTTGGGCTTAGAAAGAAAGTGGTCTTTTATGGGGATGGTCTTCTCAAAATAAAAATGCCCTTTAGGCTAGGTTTCCACTTGTTTTTTTTTCTGTCAGTTTTTGGAAAACAGCCACTGCAGTTTTTCAGCCAAATTCAGAAGTGGATCCATAAGGGAGGAGAAGTGTAAGTCCTTCCTTTATATGTCCTATTCCTTTCGAATACATTTCTGGCTTTGGCTCAAAAACTGCAGTGGCAGTTTTTCCAAAAACTGCAGTGGCAGTTTTTCCAAAAACTGCCAGAAAAAAAAAACAAGTGGAAACCTAGCCTTATGCATAATTAGTGTTGCTCACGAATATTCGCAATTCGAATATTATTCGCGAATATCGCATATTCGCGAATTCGCGAATATAGCGCTATATATTCGTAATTACGAATATTCGTTTTTGTTTTTTTTCACAGTACACATCACAGTGATCACCCCTCTCTGCTTCCAGCTTGTGTGGTGTAAAGAAGGCTGTAATACTACTGTGTGAGACTGGCGTGCGAAAATTCGCATATGCGAAAATAAAAGGGGAATATAACGAATATGCGAATATTCGCGAATATATGACGAATATTCGTCCATATATTTGCGAATATTCGCAAATTCGAATATGGCCTATGCCGCTCAACACTATGCATAATATATGGAGGACAGAAAAACTGTCATTTAAAATCTGGTCTGGATAAGGGGGTGGTGTTCTCAATAGACTATGCAGAGCAGCACAAATTCAAATTTTGGATTAAACTGAAATTTATACCAGTGTCTACCCAACACTATACACTTATTCTGCCAAAAAAAAGATTTTTCCCACAACATGTGAGTCCAGATGAAAAGGGGATGTTTATTTCCATTGTAGTTGTTTGTAAAAGAACTGTGGGAATATGTAGGTACCAATCTGTGTCTTCAGGCCTCCTAATAACAATTTAACCCAAAGGGTTAACAAAAACCTGATATTCCATGTGCTAGAATCAAACTTAAGTTTTATTATAGAAATGAATGAAATAATGAAACTTGTGAAACACACAATTAAAATCACAACTCCATGTACATATCCGATCAAATGTGATATGTTAGTCAGATACACTATATAGTGATTTCTTAACTCCGACCTATAGAAAAAGTTTATATGTGTTTATCTGGGATGAACCATCCCCAATAAGCCTATAACAATCATTCAGTTATGGTATTAATTTGAATCCCTCCCAGGGTTTAAAGGGGTACTCTGGTGGTCAAAGTGTTTTTCCGTTTTTAACTTACCCTATTTGTTTTGTTTCATTTTTATTCTTGTTGTTTAGCCTACTCTATTTCCGTTCTTTGTTGTCTTTTCATCCCCCACTTTGTTTTCCTATCTTTGCTTCTATTTCCTGTTTCTTGCTGTGCTGAAAACTACAAATCCCAGCATGCCACATGCCTTGCTGGTTTGGGGCGGCTCCTTTTTTTGTTTGTTTGTTCCGCCCTTTACCCATCCTACTATTTTCCTGGGTCGGCCCCCTTATACACAGCACACTAATATAATCAGTCCTGGTTGGGATACACTGTCATACACACACACACACACACACACAAAAGGGACTACAACTCCCAGCATGTGTCATTCAGGAGTCTTCAGTCTGTGGTATAACACCAGCATGCTGCCTCTGTAGTCTCCTGGGGGTTGTAGTTCACCACACCTGTGTAGCAATATACAAACAAGGAGAGCGCTCCTAGTGTGATAACGTAATGTGAAGAGGAGATGAACAAACAAGTAGAATTGCTCACCAAGTATAGTTGTACTACGACCAAGTACAACTATGGTAAAAGCGTGGAATAACCCTTCGACGGGCGAAGAACGGCAGCCGCTCCTGGTAACACAGGTGAACCACTCAGGCGGATCCCTCCAAGGAACAGCCCAGGATAAAGGCAGCGCACAAGACTTCAAAGGTAAAATGGTTTATTTACCCGGCATGCAACGCGTTTCGCTGGATAACCAGCTTTATCATTCATGCCTGATGAAGCTGGTTATCCAGCGAAACGCATTGCATGCCGGGTAAATAAACCATTTTACCTTTGAAGTCTTGTGCGCTGCCTTTATCCTGGGCTGTTCCTTGGAGGGATCCGTCTGAGTGCACACCTGTGTAGGGCATACACCAGTGTTTCCCAACCAGGGTGCCTCCAGGTGTTGCAAAACTACAACTCCCAGCATGCCCTGACAGCCTTTGGGCATGCTAGAAGTTGTAGTTTTGCAACAGCTGGAGGCACACTGGTTTGGAAACACTGGTGTAACATGATGTGTATGCTGAATGGGCTAGAACAGTGTTTCCCAACTAGTGTGCCTCCAGCTGTTGCAAATGTACAACTACCATCATGCCCAAAATCTGTCAGGGCATGCTGGGAGTTGCAGTCTTGCAACAGCTGGAGGCACAACTGGTTTGGAAACACTAGCATACACACACACATAACAGGGACTACAACCTACAACTCCCAGCATGTGTCATTCAGGAGTCCCCCTCCCCTTCCCCCCCTCCCCCTTCACATATAGAGATCCAGTATGAGATTTCTTCCCCTGCAGTCCATACATCCCCGGCCTGTGCACCTTGTAATCCTTCCCTTCAGATAACACATTTATCTTCTGTGTTCCATCTTCTGTGCAGACCTGCGTCCTCAGGAGCAGAGCAGGAGGGGGGGGGGGTGGGGAGATAAGGAGCTGTGTACTATGGCTTCTCATGCAGAACTCCGGGAGGGGGGAGATGAGAGGGCGTGGCTTATTCCTGTCATGCAGACAGAGAGAAAGAAAAGCTCTGATGTCTTGTCCACAAGAGATTCAGAAGATTCAGAACATGGTGGACGACAGTAAAAGAAAACCCTCTGAACTACAGAACTTCCTGCCCAACAAACAGGTAAGAAAAACACACACATGCTGCCAAAACATATAACACATGAATATTGCAAAAAAACTAAACTTACAAAGAAGATGCCATATGGTCAAAAAAATTTACCACCGGAGTACCCCTTTAACCCTTTCTCATGGGAGTATGGATAATAAATGACCGTCATATATGAATCCTGTTCAGAATTCAGATATATGACGGTCATTTATTATCCATACTCCCATGAGAAAGGGTTAAACCCTGGGAGGGATTCAAATTAATACCATCACTGAATGATTGTTATAGGCTTATTGGGGATGGTTCATCCCAGATAAACACATATAAACTTTTTCTATAGGTCGGAGTTAAGAAATCACTAAATAGTGTATCTGACTAACATATCACATTTAATCGGATATGTACATGGAGTTGTGATTTTAATTGTGTGTTTCACAAGTTTCATTATTTCATTCTTTTCTATAATAAAAGTTTTATTCTAGCACATGGAATCGTTAATTTCTAACGATAATTTGTTTTCCCTTAGTCCTAACAGTAGCACAGATGGGGGGTATTCCACCCCCCGCGAACTGGTAGGACAGATGGAAGTTTTATTGAACCTAATTAAACAATCAGTAAAGACACACCCACAACCCCCTGTATAAGTAAGAGGGTCATCCTCTGCTCCATTGTGTAGTAACAAGAAGAACTAAAGGCAAATAATAGAAGAAAATAACTTAACTAGGGAGGGAAAGTTGTGCTACTGTTAGGACTAAGGGAAAACAAATTATCGTTAGAAATGAACAATTCCCTTACGTCCTAACCAGTAGCACAGATGGGGAAATGGCAAGCAGAAACCCTATGAGGGAGGGCTCTCATGCCTGACGGCAGATAATACTGTCCGTCCAAATGAGGAAAAATCGGCCAATCTACTGTCAAGTCTGTAGTGGGTGATAAATGTGGAGAGTGAACTCCAGGAAGCAGCTTTGCATATATGTTCCAAGGGAACAAGACTCCTTTCCGCAAAGGAGGTAGATACAGACCTGGTGGAATGAGCTTTTACAAACTCAGGAGGCTCCTTACCTTGGGATACCATGGCAATGCGAATGGCATCTTTTACCCATCTACTGATGGAGGGCTTTGAAGCTTTAAGACCTCTCTTGGATCCTGAAAAGAGAATTAGCAGATTTTCATCCTTCCGAAACTCCAAAGATCTTCTTATATAGATCTGGAGACATCTCGAGATATCTAGGCAATGAAGAGCCCTATCTTCATTGGAGGATGGAGGAGGAGAAAATACTGGCAGGGATATAACTTGATTTATATTTTGGAATGATGGAACTTTAGGTATAAAGGATGGCATGAATCTGAGTAACACTCGATCCGGCAAAAATTTAGTATATGGTTCAAGTGCCGAGAGCGCTTGAAGTTCCCCAATCCTTTTGGCTGAAGTGATTGCCAGTAAAAAAGTTATTTTAATGGTAACAAACTTCATGTCCACCTCCTCCAAGGGCTCAAAGGGGGGAGATGCTAACCCCTTGAGCACCATCGATAAGTCCCATGCTGGGACAGGTTGTATAATTGTAGGTTTTAACCTTGAGGATCCCCTCAAGAATATTTTGACTAGTGGGTCTTGAGACAATGGTTTATTGAGAAAGGCAGAGATGGCTGATACCTGAACTCTGAGTGTGGAAGGAGATAGATTCTTGTCTAATCCCTCCTGGAGAAAGTTGAGGATTGTGGCAACAGCTGGATTCTGTCCAGGTAGTTGTTTCTTGGAGCACCAAGACTGAAAAGTTGTCCAAATTCTTTTATAGGCTCTGTTAGTGGACTCCGCTCTGGAATGCGAGAGGGTATTCAAGACCGCACTAGAAAGCCCTTCTAGATGTGGAAGGGACTGGTCAACCTCCAGGCTGTCAGGTTGAACATTTGAAGATTTGAGCAGCTGTGAGTGTCCCCCGACACTAGTGCTTGCTCTGGGGGAAGCCTCCAGAATTGTCCCCGACTCATTTGCAAGAGTTGGGTAAACCAAGCTCTCTTGGGCCAAAATGGAATTATGGCTATGACAGAGGCTTGGTCCTGCCTGATTTTCATCAATACCCTTGGGATCAAGGAAATTGGAGGGAAGATGTAGGCCAGCCTGAACCTCCATGGGATTGAGAGAGCATCGATTGCTACTGGGTTGTCTTCCCTGTACAGGGAACAAAATCTCACCACTTTGGTGTTGAACCTTGTTGCCATAAGATCTATTTCTGGCATACCCCACCTGAGTGTTATTTGTTTGAACATCTCTGGATGGAGAGACCATTCTCCAGTTGAAAGTCCTCTGCTCAGGCGGTCGGCGATCACATTGAGAGATCCCCGAATGTGAACTGCCGACAGGTGGGTTAGGTTCCTCTCTGCCCAATCCAAGATCAGACCCACCTCTCTGAGGAGGCTTTGTGATCGAGTGCCTCCCTGCTTGTTGATGTACAATACAGCCGTCATGCTGTCGGATTGGATCTTTACTGCTTTCCCTTGAAGAAGAGAAGCAAAGTGGAGGAGTGCTAATCTGATGGCTCGAATCTCGAGGAGATTGGAGGTTAACCCTCTCTCCTGAGGAGACCAAGATCCCCGCACTAACAGATCCAAGAGATGCGCTCCCCAACCTACAAGGGACGCGTCGGTAGTAAGTATGATCCAAGGGGGTTGGATCATTGACTTGCCGTCCTCGAGGTGAGACCACCATCTGAGAGAGGACCGGACTCGATAAGACAGGGAGTGGCACTTGTTTAGGCCCGAGGGCCTGAGATTCCAAGTGGCGAGCACCTCTGATTGAAGAGGGCGTAGATGCCAAAGAGCCCAAGGAACCGCATCCACGGTAGCGGACATAAGTCCCAACATCCGCATGAGAGTGCGAATGGAAACTCTCCGGGGTACAGAGAGAAAAAGGGCCGATTCCTGAACCCGAGATTTCCTCTCGGGAGAGAGGTAAAGTGTCATGGAGATTGAGTCGACTATGAAGCCGAGGAACCTCACTGAGGTCGTTGGGAGGAAATTGGATTTGGCCCAATTGACTATCCACCCTAACTGGTGAAGGAAGGATACTGCTAGTTGCAGATGTTGGGACAGGATCGCAGAAGAAGGAGCTCTGAGGAGCCAATCGTCTAGGTAGGGAACGATGCTGAGCCCCTGGAGCCTTAGAGCAGCAACTACCGCTACCACCACTTTGGTAAATGTGTGTGGGGCCGAAGAAATTCCAAACGGGAGGGCTACAAACTGGAGGTGTTTTAGAACTCCCCCTACCTGAACTGCGATCCTTAGATACTTTCTGGATACCGGATGAATAGGAATATGAAGGTAAGCATCCTTTAGATCCAGAGTAGCCAGGTAATCCCCTGGCGAGATGAGGTTGACCACAAATTGAATAGTTTCCATACGAAAGCGTTTGTGCTTTACATACTGATTGAGATATCTCAGATCTATAATCATCCGCCAGTCTCCTGTTACCTTGGGAACTAGGAAGACTGGAGAATAAATTCCTGACCCCCGCTCTGCAAGAGGAACTTCCTCTAAGGCATTCTTCTGGATGTATTCCAGAATGTAGGTTTCTAGCGCCCCCTGTTTGATTGGTGAAAGAACTCTTGTCTCCACATAATTGGATGGGGGAATTGATTCGAGGTCTATCGAATAACCATCCGAGATTAATCTCAGGACCGAAGGATCCTGAATGTGGAGGGACCAGGCGCTTGAAAAGTGGTGAAGACGACCACCAACTGGAATCTGGGGGGCAGGATGGGAAACTGGAAAGGTCACCTCGGCAAGGAACCCAGAGCTTCGTAGAAGCCCGCAGTCAGAGCTTTCTGTTGTCTTTGGGGCCACGGGAGCATTTTCCGCCCCGGCATTGATTACCCCAGTCTCTCTGAGGCTTAGGCTGGGGGGCTGATCCGCCCCCAGAACGCCGCCCTCGACACGAAAGGAGGAATAAGGAAGGGACTTGCCTTTCTTGTCAGAAAGTCCCTCCATAATGCGGTCCAGCTCAGCTCCGAAAAGAATGCCGGGTTCGTAAGGCATAGCACATAAGGTGTTCTTGGAAGAGTTGTCAACCTTCCAAGGTTTTAACCATAGAGGACGTCGTCCAGCGGAAGCCAGGGCCATAGACTTGGAGGCCAATTTAAGATGCTAGGTGGAAGCATCGCACAAAAAATCAACGGCCAGATTGGACGTCTTGAAGGATGAAAGAATTTCATCTCTAGGAACCCCCTGGTCCAAATCCGACTGGATGTTAGAAAGACGGGTCTTCAAAAAGTTTGCTACCTCAGAGCAAGCTATCGGCACTGATGCAGACGCAGAAGCAGTGGAGTAGGAGCGCCTCATGGCACAGTTAGCCTTCCGATCCATTGGATCCTGCAAGGAAGACCCATCCTCAGCAGGGACCACTGTCCTCTTGGACAGTTTGGCAACTGCCATGTCAACCTTAGGGACAGGGCCCCAGGAGGAAAGCTGAGATTCCTGTATAGGAAACATGGTCTTAAATCTTTTAGTTAAGACCGGACCCTTTTCTGTTTTTTTCCATTCCGTTCTAAGCACGGACAGAAGGGTATCATCCGCTTTAAAGACCCTAGGTCCCTTAGAGGCGGAGGTAGAGGCTTCCCCGGGATCAACATCCTAGTCCCCCGACCGGATGGATCTCAGAAGACGCTGGGTCTTTTCCAGCGGAAAGAAATAGGATGCAGTGACCTCCTCATCCGAAGAGGAGGACTTGGAATCTTCTCTCTCCTGATCCACAGACGTCTCCATTCTGGGAGGTGAAGAAGGTCTGGCGCGTTTCTGAGAGACAACGTGTTTCAGCTCCTCAATAGAGGCTTGCATAGCCGACATGTTAGAGGAGACCCACACATACATATCTTGGACTGTAGGTTCAGTCTGGTGGGAAGGTAGAGACTTAGCCCTACAAGGAGGGCACCTGGAAAATTCATAATTATCCTCAAGGGGAGTATTGCAGTCATGGCAAGAGAGGTGCTTGCGCTTGGCGGATCTTTTTGCCAAGCCTTCACGATCCCCTGAGCCCTCGGTCGACATATCTAGGTAAATATGAGAGGAGGATTAGATAATGTAGCGGCAAGAAAAAAATTGCGGCTAGCTAAAATATAATTAAAATACCCAAAGTTCTCAGCAAGAGACCAGGTAAGATAGAGAGATAGGGAAACAGTAGTATCCGCAAGGATGCACTACTAGACTCAAAAAGACAGGACTGTGGAAGTACCAACAGCTCTGCGCTCTAGGAGGCTGAATGACAGCCTAGGGGGAGTTTAAATATCCTCCTGGCTGGCGCCAAAACAAGACTCCGCCCACAAGGCGGAGTTACAGATAAAGAAATCCTGTCTTAAAAAAACAGGAGAAAAACAGGAAAAAAAGGAACCCTATTAGTTAGAGGGTTATGGAAGAGGCTCCTCGCTCGGTTTCGCCGCATTATTAGCAAAAACGGCGCAAAAAAAACGAGCCGGGAGCGAAGAGAGAAACAGGAAGTGACGTCAGACGCCGCTGACGCACTTCCGGCCGGGGCCACGATTGGAGTCGCGGCTCCGAGGAATAGAAGCAGATGGGCGCAAACTATGCCCAAATTTGCAAGTAAGAAACCCCCCCCCCCCTCCTACTCATATAACAGGAGTAAGGGGGTCACCATCTGTCCCACTGTCCGGGAGGACAGAAAAAAACACAATGGAGCAGAGGATGACCCTCTTACTTATGCAGGGGGTTGTGGGTGTGTCTTTACTGATTGTTTAATTAGGTTCAATAAAACTTCCATCTGTCCTACCAGTTTGCGGGGGGTGGAATACCCCCCATCTGTGCTACTGGTTAGGACGTAAGGGAATATCAGGTTTTTGTTAACCCTTTGGGTTAAATTGTTGTGGGTAGCCCTATACCTGCTATGTGCTTTTTGGCCATCTTCTGAGTAGCATTCAGGCCTCCCACACCTCTTACTTTCAATAGTTTTTTTATTGAGAAGATGTTCAAGAAATTATTACAGACAGTCATGCTGTAACAAGCAACGCTTCACAGAACAGAACAACAACAGTTCACAACAAACAGTAACAGTGTCCTTGCAGAAATATCTGCCATCTTACGTCCTAGTAAATGTTTTATTACCTTCTACTTAGTATTGTCATTTTTCACCTCTTGATATTCAACCAACATGTCTTTATTCGTTTGGAAGGAAAATGCCTGTATGTCAGATATCTTTGCAGTATTGAGAGGCAGACCATGGAGCCCATCTAAGAGAGAAAACTTACCTGAACCTAGTGCTATGATTTTTTCAAAAGAATAAGTAGTATTCAGTTTGTTAATCAGATTGTCAATGGAAGGTAGACACGGGGATTTCCAGTGACTAGTAATAACTATTTTAGCAATAATGCATACTATACAAAAAAGGTCTCTATGGGGAGGAGGAATTAGATCTAATTCTAAGAAGAGTAATACCATATGTGGTTGCCATGGTATAAACCCCTCGAATATGTTTTGTAGTAAAGTTTTACACTGTATCCAAAAGGGCATTAAAACTGGACAATTCCATAAAATGTGGTATAGGGTACCTCTGTGTCCACAACCCCTCCAACATCTATCAGACGCTCCCGGATATGCCTTAGCTATTTTGTCTGGCGTAAAATACCATCGTAATATCGTTTTGAAGACACTCTCCACATGTGAAGATCATTGGAAGGCCTTATGAATGTCTCTGAACGCCTTTTCCCATGTTTGCAGCTCAAATGATTGACCAAGATCTCTCTTCCACAATCTAAGGGGATAACTTTTGTTACAGATATCTGAGCCCGTCATTAGTTGGTAAACCTGTTTTAACCCTTTCGTGTTTGTAGAGAGAAACCTGAATATGCTAGTATCTGATCCCTGATGAGGTGAGCGTAATGAATTCAGAAAATGGCGGATCTGTAGATACTTAAAGAAATCCATACTCAGTATATGGAACTTCGTTCTAATCTCTGCGTAAGTCATCAGATGTTGGTCCCTACAGAGGTCTCCCACCGTCAATATACCATTTTTAAGCCAAACTTTCAGGAATTAAGATTTGTATTAGTGAAAGAGGTAATGATAATTTGTTTGCACGTACCGATTTTTTTGTGTTGTTTAAGTAATATTTCCAAGCAGAATACGTGGCCTTCACTATCGGATTTGTTATAACCGGCGGAGGGAGGTTCCAGATTGGCAGATACAGTAGGTCTGACAAGGAACATGGGGCCACCGAGTGGCTTTCCAGTTGCACCCAGGGCAGATCTAACGTGCCCTTTTTCCAGTGTTTCAGGGAGCTTACTAACGTTGATATATAGTAGGCCATAACGTCTGGGGAGCCCATCCCCCCCGCCCATTTAGACTTGGTTATTATAGAAGGAGACAACCTAGAGATATAACATCTTGGGGAGTAGGAACATTTTGAACGTGGCTATCCTACCCACCCACGAAACCATATTTTTAGAAAGCTTTTCTGCTTCCGTTTCCAAGGAGTTCAACAATGGGACATAATTAGTGTGGTATAGAGTTGAAACTGGAAAGGAAAGGTTTACTCCAAGGTATTGGACACCCTTTTGTTGCCAGTCAAATTGGTAAGTAGTTTGTAGGCTAATTGACATAGGGGTATATTTATCGGCAATGCCTGGGTTTTGGAGCTATGTAGGTGATAATAAGACAGTACCCCAAATTCTTTTATGATCTCCAGAACCGCTGGTAAAGACGTAGAGGGATCCGACAACGTCAAAATGACATCATCAGCGTATAGTGATATTAATTGAACAAAGTTTCCTATGGGAATGCCTCTAACTCTGTCATCCAATTTTATGGCCTGTGCTAGTGGCTCCATAGATAAAATGTATATTAGGGGGGACAGGGGACACCCCTGACGGGATCCATTAGTTATTTTAAATGGATCTGACATAGTTCCGTTGGCTAACACTCTGGCAGATGGATATGTATATAATGCAGTTATTGCGTTCATTATATTGCCATCAAATCCCATGCTTTTAAGGACTGCAAAGGCATACGCCCATCTAAGGCGATCAAACGCCTTCTCGGCGTCTAAGGCAAGGATGACCGCTTCCGTGGAAGAGTGTTCTATGTGGTGGAATATGCTGAGCATTCTTCTCGTGTTATCTGATGTCTGCCTCCCTGATACAAATCCAGCTTGGTCGGGAGAGACTATTGAGGGGAGGATCCTCCCCTATTGAGGGGAGGATCGGGGCAAGTCTGTTAGCAATCAATTTTGCATATATTTTATGTCTTGGTTAAGAAGCGATATGGGTCTGAAATTTTGTGGGAGATCTGTAGATTTGCCGGGTTTGGGGAGAGTTGTGATCAGAGCTTGGAGATTTTCATTAGGCAAAGAGCCAGAAATCACCGCTTCCGAGCAGAAATCTCTCAAATGGGGAGATAATACTGATGAAAAGGTTTTGTAGTATATGCTAGCAAATCCGTCGGGCCCCGGGGCTTTCCCTTTAGGGAGGGATTTTATTACCATTTCTATTTCATCAATAGTTATATCCATATTTAGTTCTCTAAGCGGTGAGTTAGAGAGTTTCGGGAGGTTGAGATTGGTAAGAAACTGTTGAATTGCGTGTTCAAAACCATGAACATCTGGAATCATTTATTTAAGTTATAGAGATTTTCATAAAATGATTTAAAGCCATTGGCTATATCTTTAGGTGTGGACAATTTGGCACTAGAGGTGGGGTGTATTAAATGTGGTATACAGGATTTAAGATGTTTAGCACGTAAACGGCTAGCCAATAGTCTGCCAGATTTGTTGTCCTGGGCATAATACGTCGCCTGCATTTTTCTATGAGATTTCTCATAGAAAGTTAACATTATACAACGTAAATCTCTACGTAAAGACGCTATTAAATCTGCTTTGTCTTGGGAGGGGTGAATTTTATTTTCAAGTTCAGCCTTTTTAAGTTGCTCTATAAGGTTGGACAATTTAGCTTCCCTTTCCTTTTTTAGAATGGAACTGTATTTAATGCATAATCCTCGTATTACAGCTTTATGGCAGTTCCACGTAAAAATTTTGCTATCCACAGAACCACCATTAGAACTAAAGTATTCTTCTATATCTGACCGTATGAGTGCAGAATATTTAGGATGTGATAGAAGAAAGGGGCTTAGTCTCCACATATGCGGGGTTCTAGAAGTGATATTGTCTGCTAGGGTAATGGAGATAGATGCATGGTCCGACCATTTGATAACGTCAATAGATGTGGCTAGTGTGGAAGTGAGCAGTCCATTGCTTATCAAGGCCATGTCTATCCGTGAGTATGTGTTGTGAGCAGTCGAGTGAAACGTATATTCTCTATCACCGTCATGTTGTAATCTCCATGAGTCATACAGCTCTGTTTCCCATGCCCAGCTGGAAATAGATAAGGATGGGAGACGGGAGGTGGAGGAGGAGTCCACGTGAGGATCCATTATCGAGTTATAGTCTCCGCAAGCTACTATCGGACCCCAATCACACTTCTGAACTCTACGAAATAATTTCTCGTTGAAGCGGATTTGGCTAGTGTTCGGTGCATAAAGGGATATGAGCGTAAGTGGTAGTGTATTAATAGTGCAATATAGGATGACATATCTACCTTTGTCGTCTATCATTGCTTCCTTCAGGACAAAGGAGACTGTGGATTTAACCGCTATAAACACTCCTCTAGATTTGGAGGTGAAATGTGAGTGAAAAACCTGAGGGAACAAAGGGTGGTGAATTCTATGAGCATCCTTAGACAGTAAATGTGACTCCTGAACACAAATTATGTCACTATTAGATGAAAGCGCTTCCTTCCATAAGTATGCCCTTTTATGAGGCGCGTTAAGACCATTGGTGTTAAGACTAAATATTTTCACAACCATTATAAATGTTTATAATTAGAAGACAACATAGTACAGTAGGAACAACCTTCAAAGAGGATGTGTGCCCCCCAGCCAGCACACACACCCTCAGCTTAGAGAGGTGAAACAAAGACAATGGACCTGATGCAGATTTGTGTAGTAGATAAAATAGGCAATGGACAATAAACCAAAAATAAACAAAAACGGAATAAACTAAAAATAGAAGGCTCACAATCTGAGAGCCGAAAAAAAGTATTGGAGCAAAGTTCACCCTGAGACCAGGGGAGGATCGCCATCTCCCGACCTGAACAAACAATAGGGTCTCAAATGGAATTTATAACAGTCAGGCTACTTGCCACTCCCTCCTAATGCACATCTTCTTATTCCTGGGAGGCAGTCCAGTGGGCATAGAAATTGGTATGTCCCACTTAGCGAGCAGTTCCTGCCCCTCCAACAATGAACGGATGATGTGAGTAGCATCTCCCTTGCGAATTATGACTCTAACAGGAAATCCCCATCTATATGCCACCTTAGCTGCCCTTAAAGCTTGTGTAACTGGTTGCAGGTTGCGTCTTACTTGCATGGTGGCTGCTGATAAGTCTGTAAAGACTGAGACTTGGTGAAAAGGTGCGGGGAGTCCGACATTTTAACGGGAGTATTCTAGCACTTTCTCTTTAACTGTAAAGAAGTGGATTTTCGCCAAAATGTCTCTGGGAACCGACTCTTCCAAATGGGCTGGACGGGGTATCCTATGGGCACGGTCCACCTCTAGTTGTTGTGAGGTGACTGCAGGCACTGTGGCTTTAATTAGGGACCTCAAATAATCTGGTATTTCTACCGCTTGGACTGACTCTGGTACACCACGTATTTTCAAGTTGTTTCTGCGGCTCCTATCTTCTAAATCTGCTATTTTACTTTTAAGTATGGTAACTTCATCCTCCAATGCTGCATGGGAATCAGCCAGAGTATTATGCACTGCAGAAAACTCCTCAAAGTTACTTTCAATGTGATCCACTCTGTCTCCTAATTCCGCTATGGAGGATTGGAGAGGAGACACCATCCCTATTACGTCCTGCCGGAACGTTTGGTGTAGTAAAAGAAGCATATTTTTCATAGTTGTGTCAGTCAGTGTTTTGTCAGATACTGGCAATGCCTCCAGCAGGGAATTGCCCCCTCGCCCCTGTTCTTTGTCAGCCTCCCTTCCCTGTACCTGTTGCGAGAGAAGTGGCAGCTCCTAACCATCTTGCTGATCCTTCAGGGATAGGGCTGTAAAAAGAGATCTCTGTGAAGCAGGGGGGGAGACCTGCCAGTCCTCAGTGCCTGCTTGTTCTCCAGTCGTCACGCTGTGTGGAGATGTCGGCAGCTCCCGGTCTTCATCTGTACCGCTCCCGAGCGCAGTTATGCAGTGCAGCGCTGGGTCTGATGTGGAGCGACGGGATAGTCCCAGTGGCTGTGAGGACTGCGCCATACACACAGACTGGTGAGGAGAAGGTGAGTGGAGACCACGCGGCTGCTCGGCACCATGTTGGACGTCCAGCTTCTTCCTGGTGAAGCTGAATTTAGTCAGCGGTTCTTGCTTGAGACCCCTCTTTCTGGTGACCGGCATGTTCAGGAGGATGAGGGGAACAAAATGAGCCCAAATTTGCTTGGAGAGTCGTCGCTGTTAGTTGTTAAACAGGTCGGGATGACGGAGCTCACACTCTATGCGACAATCCGCGCTGGTAGCCAGGCCACGCCCCCGCCTCCCACACCTCTTAAACTTTTGCGAAGATAGGGGAACGCACTTGGCAAGATGGTGGTAGCAGTTACCAGGGGCACTACTTGTGTGTGTATACTTCTAGATGAGCATGGTTGGAGTGCCCTAGATGTTAGCATGTAATGCGAGGTAAAGACAAAGGGTAAGTTGCCATAGGGTAAGCCATATATATATATATATTTATTAACTTGAATAAACTAGTAACACTTCTAAGATGGAGCTACAAAATATTAAAGAGCAGGGGTGTGTCTTGCCATGAGAGAGAATGCATTGACCTGGATCTCCGTCCCTGCCCGCACTGTATAGGGGATTTATTTGTACCTATGGGATCAAAAAAAGAACACAAAGTCCACCAAGGGCTCCCAAAAACCTGCTGGACGGGCTCTCCCTATTTCTAATTATTTTGCTTCTCTTGCCCCGGAGATAAAAGCTGCTGCTGCGCCCGTAACCTGAACAGTGGCGTCATTTTCCCCGCAGCTGAACAGCGTGGCAGCTTTCTCACATCTGCAGTTGGGCTTCCGATGTGCCGGAGACCTTCACCAAATCGTTGCCTCTTCACTCCTGCAGCCAGCTACGGAGGGTAGGTTGGCAGCTGCCCTGCACTGCCTGGTTGCTCCGCTTTTGACTTGGACTCAGAGGTTTCCCTGGTGGAGACTCAGCCATACTCCCCTTCTTCACAAGTGGACCCTGCTGCTCCCCTTAGCCTCCACACACTCCCGGGACCATTACAGCCTTGCTGCAGGGTCCTTCTTCATTCTACTTCTCAGCCTACTGCCCTTCCCACCCACTGTTTTTGTCCCCCCCCCCCCCCGCATCCCTGGTGACCTCAGATCCCCGCCACCAGCCACTCATGGACACCTCCACAGATATGTGCTGCAGTTGCACCCTCCCCCCCTGCCGGTGGAGCCCAAAGTTGTGCACAGAGCCCCCCTCCGTGAGGGCTCTTGTTTCTGTTAAAGCTGGTGATTCCCCATCCTCCTCTGATGCCCTGAGACATCTACCATCTCCTCTGGGTTGACCAGACCAGCCTCCTAGCCCCTCCTGCCTCGCCCCAGAAAGCTGATGACCATCCTGCTGCAAGTAGTCCTGTGGACCCTCTTCTGTCTGCACTGGAGTTCTGGGTTCCTCCACCCTAGCTCTGCTACAACCACTACCTCGCGATTTCCACTGATGCCTGTTACCCTACAAAATGCTGAAGCAACGCTAATTTAAGTGGCCATCTGGAGTTGCAGGCTCTCCTTACATTGCTTCCTTCGAAACAAGATCTCTCTTCACTGACAGCTGACCTAAAAGAAACCTGGCATCAAGACCTTTCGGCGGTGAGGGTTGAACTTGACTCAGTCCGCTCCCACCTGCAGGATCTTGAGTCGTTCCGCTATACCATACAATGCACAGTTTCTGATCTCCAAGCCACTGTCACTCAACAGGCTAGGCAGCAGCAAGTTTTGCCCTCTCAGTTGGATGACTTGGAAAATTAGAACCGTTGCATCAACATTCACATACGGGGTCTCACTGAGGCCACCCGACGTATCTCCTTCCAACGGTGTTGGACATCTTCAGTTGTCTCCTGTGACACCCAGCAGGCTCACCATTCGAGATTGATCGGGTGCATAGAGCCTTGTGGCCACAGAGCAAGGATCCTCAAAAGCCGAGAGACGTCATCTGTCGTCTGCACTACTAGAAGTCGATGGAGCACTATTGCAACTGTTTCCAGATCTCTCTCGTCATACCCTTAGACAGTGGACGACGTTGAAGCCTCTTCTTGTGTTTCTTCAGGCCAGGTATATCTCACACAGATGGGGTTTCCCTTTCACCCTTCTGGTTTGCCTGGATGATAAGATGGTGTCGCTGAGGCATCCCAGGCACTTGTAAATGTTTTTGTAGACTTTGGGACTTCCTCATCTCACGCTGTCCTCTTGGGAGGAGCTTCTGAAGGACCCCTTCCAACCTCCTCCTGGGCCTCCGCATGCCGGAGCTTCCACCCCTCTGTGCTCTCACTCTCCATGTCTTAGATCCAGGCGACGTTTGCACAGTCTCTCCAGGTCGGAGAGGAGGTCACAGCACTCTTCCTAATGTCATCTTGTTGACTTCTTGATGTCTCTGATGGCTGAGTATATGTTCTATTGTATTTTTGTTTCTGCTTCTCCTTGCTATGTTCCTGTTTCAGATTTATTACTGGTAATTTTTCGTATCCCCTTCCCTTTTCTCCTTGCTATGTGCCTTACAGTTTGCATTGCGGTCATACGGTGTCACTAGGTCTCTCTTGGTTATGGCCTTCTCACACCATGTTCCTGTCTCTGTTTCCTATGCCCCATGTAGGTTTTTGGTAGGATTCCCTGTCTGCCACGTATTTGCCCTAGGCATATGTAGTTGTTGTTATGTGCCTGTTCCTTAGGCACTTTTTCCTTGTTTTCTGTTGCTCCTTTTCCCCCCCTTTTTGGATTCTTTTTCTCGCTTCCTGTGTTCTCTTATACTAATTTTTCTCTTGCTCTGGAGCCCGGGGGGGGGGGGGGACGAAGTTTGAGCTTTGCGATGTCAGATCGCCGCAATCCCGCTGCTGGCGACCCCCGGAATTGCGGCTGCGGCACCCCGCTGTCATTACTGCACAGAGCGAGTTCGCTCTGCACGTAATGACAGGCAATACAGGGGCCGGAGCATTGTCACGTCATGGCTCCGCCCCTTGTGATGTCACGGCCCACCTCCTCAATATGAGTCTATAGGAGGGGGCGTGGCGGTCCTCACGCCCCTGCCATAGACTTGCATTAAGGGGGCGGGCCGTGATGTCATGAGGGGCGGAGCCATGACGTCACGCTGCTCCGTCCCATGTATCGCCCGTCATTATGCACAGAGCAAACTTGCTCTGTGCAGCATTGATAGCGGGGTGCTGCAGCGTCGATCCCGGGGTTCCCCAGCAGCGGGACCGTGGGGTTCTGACATCTTATCCCCTTTCCTTTGGATAGGGGATAAGATGTCTAGGGGCAGAGTACCCCTTTAAGATTTCTTCCATGAATGTTCAGGGTTTTTATCGTCGCTGGGAAATGTGCGTAGGTTCTTTACCATTTTCACAAAATGTGATCCCACATAGTGTGTCTGCAGAAGACACATTTCTGTCAGTACCAACTAGTGGGTCTCCATAACCGGTACTACCCTACTTGGTTCCACAGTAGCTCACCCTCTCAAAAGGTGAAGGGTGTGGCTATTTTCTTTCACAAGTCCCTCTGTCCAGATATTAGATAATAAAACTAATACTGATCCCCGCTCTGTGTTTGTCAAATGCTCTATACAAGGATAGGAGTACGCCATTGCGTGTGTCTATTCGCCCATCCACGGACAGCTGAATTTTCTGTCAGGAATGCTAGAGAACCTGAATGCCTTCTCTCAAGGTACCTTGATCCTCTGTGGGGAACTCAATGTGGCATTCACCTCTTCTCTTGATACCTCCTCCGGCTCTTCTACACTTTCCTATGCTGCGCAGTGGGGAATAAAGAGGGCATTGCATTTGCTTCAGCTTTGTGATGCGTGGCGGCTACTTCACTTGTCTGACTGATTATACTTTTTTCTCGCTTGCTAGGAGAGTGTATTCAAGACTCGATTACAGCCTTGCTGTTGTCCCCCCTGCTGAACTTCCTAATCCACCTGGACCAGGTCAGTCTTGTTCCTTCTAGAGAGGCCCAAGATAATACTTTATAAGAGAAGACCTTCTCTGTTATACATCATGCCCAAGCCTCTCACATTCCCTGCATGGTTTGGTTCCTGGACGCTGAGAAAGCTTTTGAATTGGGGTTTTCTTAGGGGGGTCCTGGGTCACTTGGGTCTTGGCCCACTCACCCTGAGTTATATACTTGCCCTGTATAGACATCCCATGGCAAGGATTTGAATTAATGGGCCCTTATCATCTCCTCTGTCCATTTAAATGTTCGGCATTTGCCGGCAACCTGCTCTAATACATTTACTCCCCGGAGACGTCTCTACGGGTTCTCCTGTTAGTGATCGAGGAGTTCAGTGGATGGAGTTGTTAAAAAATCGATTACACAAAGTGTGTGGCCATGAGCATTTCCCTTTATCTAGCCCTCGTTCATAGTCTTTTTCCCATTTACTTGGTGGTCGAACGCCTACAGATAACTAGGGGGTTTATATCCCTAGAGACCTCTCCCGTATCCATGAATAGAATTTTTACCCTTTTTTCATCCGATTTATGTTGGACCTTACTAAATGGCATATGAAGGATTTCTCATGGATCGGCCGTATTAATATTAAGATGAACCTCCTGCCCCGGCTTTTGTACCTTTGGTCTCCGGTCTAGTGGTTTCCTTACTATATCCCTGCATGATCCCTTTCCTATCACTAGGGTTCTCCAGTCATCCTCACTAAAAACTCTGCAGGACATCCTCGGGGACCCTAGCCCCTCAGCACACTCTCTTTTTCAGTACTCATAGTTGCAGCATTTTATACATGGAAAGAGTCTGGGGATTTTTAAAGGGATCTGACAGCCTTTCAATCTCTTTGTCTGTTTACGAGTAAGTCGACACATGTAGTGTTGTTCCTGTATGCCCTCCTCTGTAGAAGAGATTCCCAGGACCTTTCAGATGAGCTGGGAGCGTAAACTTGGTGGTGTCCCTAGTACAGCAGATTGGGAAACTTCATTCTTGCTTTGTCATAAGTCATATATATATATATATATATATATATATATATATATATCAGTGGCTTGGCAGAAGTCAAATTATAAACTTCTTTCTCGCTGGTACAGGGTTCCTACCCTCCTCCATAAATTCTATCCCACAGCCTCTGGCCTGTGCTGGCGGTGCCATCAAGCTAGCGGTATGATCTCTCGCGTCTGGCTAACCTGCCCTCTGATGTCGGCCTACTGGTCTTCCGTTCGTGCCATGGTTATGGATATCACTGGGTACCAGGTGACCATCTCCCCATATCCCCTCCTCCTGGCTATGTTGCAGGGCATGCCCAGGGCTGTTTGTGCAAGCCTGAGCGGCTTGTTGCTGTTGGTGGTGGCAAGCAGAATGGTGTGTAAACATTGGATCTACCACCCACCCCCACCCCTGGATGGTCGCTGATTGGCTTACGGAGGTCCTGCGCATTTAGAGTTTGGAGGAGTGTCTGGCTGACTTGCACTCCTGAAATGCTGGTGTCCATGGCTCAAATTTGCCTCCTCTCTTTAGTTCCTCGGATACAGGCTTTCTCCCCAGTAGATGGAGGCTCCATGTTTGGGATGTCTTAGTCTGGTGTCCCAGTATCAGAGTGCATCCTGTAAGGTAAACATTGCTTCAGGTGCCTGACCTAGGCCCTGCTGTTCAGGTGATGCTGTGGTGTTCATTTTAATATTTGATCTGTTAATTTATATTGTGTTGCACTGTACCTTCAAGGAATGTACTGGATATCTGTAAGGAGGTATGATGCAGAGTACCAATGTGACCCTGATTGCCTATTGAGAATCCCCAAATTGCACTGTATACAGTGTAGGGGGGGGGGGGGGAGTTGCCCATGAGTATATTCAGCTTAGAGCTGAGTGCTTTGTGCAGAGCTCCATGTGAGCTGTAGTGTGGAATGGAGTGGGAAGAAGTGGACAGTGATTCCAAGGGAAGCCTAAAGAAAATCTAATATCAAATCAACCCTGCCATTCTGCAAGTGTTCCCCACACACAGGAGTTGGTGAGTTCATACCCTAGCGGTGTCAGTAAATTGGACCTTAGCAGAACCGTAGTCAGCACGGGATATCTCCAAGTCTCAAGACTGTCATATCTAATAGCAAATCATTTCAAGGGGGGGAAAAGCACCATAAGTCCCAGCAAGGCCTAAAGGCTCCCACGGGTTACACTGCCTTCCACTCTGCTCTGTACTGTGAGTATTGTACCACCTGCTCCTGCCTCAATAAAAAGACAGTTATTCATAACCTGGCATCAATGTGTTTATTGCCCAGTGCCTGGCCCAGGAGAAGCTGTCTCCACCTCGGACCGTGTATAGACTAACGGTGCCCTGGCGTCCTGATTTAACAAGCATATCTTGCACCCATGTGTCACCACATTAGCTCTTACTCCCTTTTTTCCCTACCCGTGCTCCATCTCCTTTTCTTTTTGCTTTTCTTGTTTCCTTTCTGCATTTCCCTGCTCTTTTTTCCCCTTTTCCTCTTGTTCTGTGTTTTTTATGGCTTATAGTTTTCCCCCTTATTTTGAACTGCTGAGTGCCTTGCTCTTTAATAATTGCTGTAATGGACAAGTTGGTCTTTGGTCTTTCTGGGATGTGGACAGCTAGTGGTTATGTCTAGTGTTGAGCGGCATAGGCCATATTCGAATTCGCGAATATTCGCAAATATATGGACGAATATTCGTCATATTCGCGAATATTCGCATGTTCGTAATATTCTCGTTTTATTTTTGCATATGCGAATATTCGCGTATGCAAAAATTAACATATACGAAAATTTGCATATACTAAAATTAGCATAAGCAAAAATTCGCATATGCGAAAATTTGCATATGCAAATGTTGGCATATACGAAAATTCGCACACCAGTGTCACACAGTAGTATTACAGCCTTCTTACACCACATAAGCTGGAAGCAGAGAGGGATGATCAC